>NC_085841.1:112638600-112956293 GCF_035594765.1 Anolis carolinensis
CTGAGGTTCTGCAACATACACACACACACACTGAGTTTTTAAATAAAAATATAAATATTTTAAAATATATTATATTTTTGTTTTTTAGGGAGTAAAATGAAAACTGTTTGGAAGGAATGAAATCCTAACTTAATAATTAGCTTACTGTTGAACCTATCTACCGGTTCGTTATCTGAATATTGTTATCCGCAGTCTCTGCTACGAGACGTTACTGTGGTATCTCTTGCTCTTCCAGTGCAATTCTATAGTACACTTGACAAAAAGCTGACCTCATGCCTTCCTCTTGTTGTTTAAGTGTCAGTTAAGGAAGTGACAGAAAGAAAAATTGAGGACACTGATTCCCCCACCCTCCACAGTACAGCAGGTGAAAGGGGTGGAAAATACGAATTTGAAACAATCCAGTTTCAGGCATCTATGGGGAATGAGTTCTTAGAGCATATTACCCATGGATAAGGTGGTCTTATTGAGCACAGTAGTTGGAAGATATACTGTTGTGCTGCTACTTACTTGAGAAATCACTGTGATATAATCACCTGAAGATAAATCCCATGATTTTTCCAATCTGTCTAAATCTAATCCTGTGGCGAGATTTGTGGAGACCTTTCTGCACAGAACAAATGGAATTAACAGAGTCTCTATATGCAAAGTTTAAGGATCTTATCACATTAATGCCCTGGCCGGCGCGGAGGGGGGGGGTGTCCTGCCAGGGGGGATGTGGAGAACCTATCACCCTATGCCCCACAATACCCAACTTACGACTGGGCCCATCCCACGGGAGAAACGTCTGCTACCCATCTTCCTCCCCACATTGTTGCAGAAGTCATTATTATTATTATTATTATTATTATTATCATCATCATCATCATCATCATCATCATCATCATCATCTGGATTTCTATACCGCTTTTCTCACCCCTGGGGGGACTCAAAGCAGTTTACAACATAATAAATGGCAAAATTCAATGTCTTACATACATATAAAAATATATCGCATACCTAAATAAAATACATACAACTGTAGATTAAAACCATTAAAACTATAAAAACATCAAACAAAGACATATGCATAAAACATGCAATTAACATAGATCCCTTCTCTTCCCCCACCACCATCTCCCTCTCCATAGAGTTTCACCCTTTCTTTATATACCCTCCCTGCTCCCTGATCAAGATGGTGGAGGCCCTCAATGGCTGGGGCCCCCACAGGTGTGGTCCTTTTATGCCCCAGCCTCTGGAGACAGGCAGGTGTTCTTGCTGGGCCTGGCTTCGCAGAGTCACAGTTGCAGGGCCTCAGTTTTGCAAGGAGTGAGTTCCAGGAGCTGAGCCAGAGGCTACAAAGAAAACAAAGGCTGCCTCTTTCCTCAAAGCCCCTGGTGATGGAACCTTCACTCCCTTGATGGTCCTCTATGGCTGAGACCCCACAGGCGTGGTCCTTTTATGCCCCAGCCTCTGGAGACAGGCAGGTGTTTTTGCTGGGTCTGGCTTCGCAGAGTCACAAGACCAGGGCCTCAGTTCTGCAAGGACATGTAATGGGCTTTGTGGCAAAAAGGGAGAGGAGCCAGTGTTCACCTGGCATATTAACTCGTACAATGAGGTTGTTTGTGGCCAACAAGACCCTTGTAGCTTCTGTACATAATTCGGTTCAATGTCCAAAAATTAGCAGTTTGCTTAATGTCCAGCTTTCTCAATTCCACAACCAACCAATTATACACTCTCAGGAAAGGTTACTGTTTTGGAGCAGGTAGAAAATAAAAAAAAATCATATTCAAGCAATGGATAAGCCTATTCAGTTCAGCTCTCCACTTTCTGAAGGTATATTGCAAAAACAAACTGAGGTGCTCAGATACTGCACAGGATATTGACCATTCCATAGACAGGACTTCATCAATATGAAAGGAAAAGTGATATGAGGAAACTAGATATTCAGAATCTTCAAAATGGACTAGGAGTAGGTAGAAGCAGGTCCTGATATCAAATTGGGAATTGTTCATAAATACTTCCTTTTCACAATGTTTATTATGAATAGTGGCTTCAAAAGACACACTGTACATAAATATTTGACAATTGCATCATCATTTACAGACTATTTAGCTGGGATAGAAAGTTATGGATGGAACTGAATTCTGTATTTTCCAGCTTTGGGACAATTCTTAGTGGAAACAACAAGAGATATGAAAGGAGTGTTATCCTGCAAGGCATTAAATACAGTAATTTTCTCCTCACCACCAAAAATTCCTTGATACCTCAAGAGAGAAATCCTTAATGACTACCCCACTGTCTGTACAGATAAATTTACAAGATCAAGTTACAGATAAGGTTAAAGAGAGTTGTTTGAAAAGCTAATCTAGACTTGAAGACTAGGGTGCAGAACAATGGCTTCAAACTACAGGAAAGGATATTCCACCTAAACATTAGAATTTCCTAACTGTGAAAGCTGTTCAGCACTAGAACTCTCTGCCCCGGATTGTGGTGGAGGCTCCTTCCTTAGAGGCTTTTAAGCAGAGGCTGGATGGCCATCTGTCAGGGGTGCTTTGAATGTGATTTTCCTGCTTCTTGGCAGGGAGTTGGACTGAATGGCCCACAAGGTCTCTTCCAACTCTGTGATTCCAATCCTAATCCTGTAAAGGTGTTGCCCAGAGTCTGCAAACATAATTAATGTCTATACCTATGACAAAGCAGGTTTTGCATTTATCATGCTCAAGATCCTGTGTGAAATTTCAGTAGCAAGCAGCTGCTAGAACTAAATTCCTCCAGAAAATCCTAACAGATAAAACATGTTAAAACATTGCTTAATAGCACTCTCTGGGCTCAAATATGAGACATAGCAGCCCCAAGTTCCAAAATGTCAAGTATACCCAATGCTACACAGACAACATTCCATCTATCTCCTTCCACTATGAAAAAGCAGGTTGGGTAGGATAGTGGGTAGGAGAGTTGAGAGTATAACATTTCACTTGCACCACCCATCACTGCTTTGAGGGACTGTGTCTATACATACTATGTCACACCTCTCTCTCTACAAATTTCTCTCTAGACAGAAGTATCAAGCAGGAACATGCCTTTCGCAAACAGACCAGTCTTCATTCTCCCCTTACCTCACATCTTTGCAGCAAAATTGTGGAATTATTCCACAACTAAATCCAACTACTAAGAGAAGTCAGGATTACCTTGAAAGAAAATTGGATAGCTTGAAGGAAGAAAGTGAAACAGCTTTACATCTGTTTTAAGATTTATTTCCAGGACAGAAAAGTGAGGTCTTAAATTATTTAGCCTCCATGACAGACACCCCGGGTTCAAGGTCTTGCTGTTAAATGCCAGGTCTGTCAATGGTAAAACAGCGGTAATACAGGATGTGATCCTGGGAAAAAAGGCAGACCTGGCCTGCATTACCGAAACCTGGCTGGACGAGCCGGGGGGAGTTAATCTTACCCAGCTCTGTCCACCAGGCTACGGGGTGCACCAGCAAGCCAGATCTGGGGGGCAGGGAGATGGGGTGGCGGTAGTCTATCAGGAATCCATCTCCTTGACCAGATGCCCCGTTCCTCAATCAACCAGGTTTGAGTGTGTCCACCTGAAGGTGGGGAACCGGGACAGTTTGGGAATTCTGCTTGTGTACCGTCCACCCTGCAACACAGCAGTCTCCCTGTCTGAGCTTGCTGAGGTGGTGTCTGGCCTGGTGTTGATCTCTCAGTGACTTGTTGTCCTGGGAGATTTCAACATCCATGCAGATGCCACCTTATCTGGTGCAGCTCAGGACTTCATGGCTGCCATGACGACCATGGGATTGTCCCAAATGATATCTGGACCCACTCATCAGGCTGGACACACTTTAGACCTGGTATTTGTGACAAATGGGGGAGATGTTGGTGTGGAAGATCAAAACATCCTTCCATTGTCATGGACCGACCATCATCTGGTCAGTGTTAGACTTACCGTCACCCAAAACCTCCGCAGAGGTGGCGGACCGATTAAGATGTTCCGCCCCAGGAGACTTATGGATCCAGATGGATTCCTGATGTCTCTTGGGGAACTTCCTGTCATGTTGGCTGACGATTCTGTTGAGACCCTGGTCGATCTCTATAACACCAAGATGGCAAGGGCTCTTGAGTTGATCGCCCCTGAACGCCCCCTCCCGGTCCGCAGAGCCAAGTCGGCTCCTTGGTTCACTGAGGAGCTGGCTTTGATGAAGCGGGCGAGGCAGGGACTAGAGTGCAAGTGGCGGAAGACTCAGAGCGTCACCGACCAAACACGGGCTAGAGCCTCCATTAAGGCCTACTCCGTGGCGTTGCAGGCAGCCAGAAAAACTTTCTCGACTGCCCTCATCGCATCTGCAACAAATAGACCAGCAGAGTTGTTCCGGGTTGTCCGGGAGCTCCTTCATCCTCATGAGGTGGAGGAGCCCCTTGACAACTCGGTCGCTCGATGCAGCGAGTTCGCGCATCATTTTGCAGATAAAGTTGCTCGATTGCACTCCGACTTGGATGCCAATTTTGTTACAGCTCCAATTGAGGTACCTAGTGCATCTGTTGAGTCAACTTTGATGGATTCGTTTCAGCTTGTTCGGCCTGATGACGTGGACAAGATCCTTGGAGCAATGAGACCAACCACATGAGCTCTAAACCCTTGTCCTACTTGGCTTATAAAGCTTGCCGGGGGGGGGGGGGGGGTTGGTCTATTGGTTTTTGAGGATTATCAATGCCTCATTGGAACAAGGGCAATTTCCATCTAGCCTGAAACAGGCAACTATTAGACCGATTCTAAAAAAGGCATCCCTTGATTCCTCGATTCTATCTAACTACCGACCAATTTCAAACCTTCCATTTTTAGGTAAGGTTCTAGAGTGAGTGGTGGCCTCTCAACTCCAGGGATTCTTGGATGACACCCTGTGTCATTGAATGCAACATGCACCTCAATTTTCGGAACTCCGAGACCAAAAAAAGCATTTGTATGGTGCAGTGGCAAAAAGTGCACTCTTTGTAATTTGGCCAAAAAAATGTGCTTTACAGTTGCTGCCTGTTTAGAATTCCTTTGTTATAAACAATTGTGTTAGAACACCAAAGCTTCCGGCAATTGAAAAGAAAACCGTGGGTGCATTTATGCTGTAGGATGAATCCACTCTAATTGCCTTGGTTCAATGCTATGGAATCTCAGGGGCTGTAGTTTTACAAGGCCTTGAGCCTTCTCTGTCAAAGGATGCAGATAGATGCATTACCAAACTACTACAAATCCCAGAATCCCATAATATTGAGCCATGATCATTGAATTACAGGTTAAGTCCCTCGAAGAGGAGCTCCAGGTGTAGCTCCTAAAGCAGCTTTCTCTTTTGCAACACAGGGAGCCTCCCGTGTTGCCACTGCTGCTGCATACATTGCTTTTTCTCCCCTTTTGCCACAGAGCCCTGTTGGAAGTAGATGTATGCCGTGTAATGGGCTCCGTGGCAAAAGGGAAGAGGAACCAGTGTACAATCGGCAAATTAGCCCTTGTGATGACATTGGATGAGTGAATTTTGACTTAATGCATATAAATTAAACATAGAAATATTAAAACTACATAGTTAAAAGCAATAAAACCACTAAACAAATCTAATTACAAAAAACCCACCACTCCTTGACTCAATCTTAACTGTCTTCCACAAGAAAACATGGATGTGTGAATGTGTGGGTGGAAGTGGGCAATTCAGTGATTGATAGGTGTATTTATAATTTATCATTCAAGACAATAATACTGCAATAATTTTAAATACAATAAAGCACAATTGCTTCATTTTAAACACCATAAACAAAATGTAAAACAATGAGGAGGGGGCAGAGAAAATGCAGTTCCACTAAAAAGGTTTCCCTACTACCATACATCTTTACTTCAGTTTATGAAAAACCAACACTCTTTATTGTTAATAAAGTAAGATGTATAGTGGGCACAAAAGAAGGGATCAAAATGCCCCTTTTGCTCTCAAATGAATCAATGTGCCCCCTAAGAGGCATCCCATATGCTTCGCCACCTGTCCTATATGCTTGAACTCTAAAGTCTGTTTTGACGAAGGCAGAAATTCAACTTGGGCTATTTTATTTATTTATTTATTGTGTTATCGAGTCACCACATTTTCATGACTCAGGGTTTCTGTGTAGAGATTATCAAATGTCAAATGCAAATATAAAATAGATCCATGCAGAGTAAAAGCCTCTTCGCTGGCACTGAGCAGAGTATTCCCTTTAAATGTTAATGAAACTGTTGTAATTACTCAAGCTACCAAAACAACTCAGAAGCCAGAGTTCACAGCTGTAGCCCATTACTTGTAAATTACTGGCACAGGCATTGTGTCAGTGGAAAGACAGAGACGTCTAAGGAAATTTCCTGAATAAACATTGCTTTTAACCAAGGGGTGGAGGATATTAAAGGAAATGAATTAATTTGTGGGACATGTCACTAAATGGAATGCTTCTCCCACAGTCAAAATAAGCTGCTTTTCTCTAGACAAAGCCAACACAAACTGCTGACTCTGACAAAAATGCAATGCAATAAATGAATCTCCCTCTCAATGCATACCTATCCTATTAACAGCGCAATCTTATACACACTTACTTGAAGGTAAATCTCATGGAACTCAGTGGGATACTTCTGAGTAAAGTCACATAAGTCTGTACTCAGATATGAAGAATTCCTGTATTTAGTTATCTCCTTCTTGATGCTTTAAAAAAATAATAAGTGAACAGACTTCATGGTGAACTATATAGTGAGATTTTTATTTGGTTTGCTGCTGTTCTTTGATGAACAGACTGTATAGTCTGAAAAAAAACAGGTCACCATATAAAGCTGGTTAATCAGGTGTCAGTCAGGAAAAAAATAATCAACCAAGCACCATGCGAAAATATCTGGGTAAAAGAAGTGATGTCTACATTAAGGAAAAGTGTTGGCACCTTGATTCTTTGATCTGCGAACTGTGACAGGCTTGAAGGCAAACTGAGTTGTATCTTATTCTCACAGTATGTCAGCAAAAGACAAAATTACCCTTTGAATAAAAACCCTAAAACTTCGCAGAGCTCTTTACAGGGTTAATAGATATAAATGCTGTCATGTGCATGTTTGTACGGGCTGCTATGGGAGGAGTTAAGAGTCGGCATATAGGAAAGGTTGTGCGCAAACATATGTGTGTGTGTCTCAGACATTTTAGGCAGCTGGATACTGCGGCTACATCTCAGAAGATCAGTCTTGGAGCTGAACATGGAATTGGCAAATCCTCTTATTTCGCTTTCCAGTTGACATTGAAGGTAGTCCAAGCCAAACTAGGACCTTTCTTTCATTTACGCGGAGCGCTAGTCTTTCGGTTCATTCAGATTCAGGAATATGCCGCCATACTCTGTTGCATTGGAAATGTGCAAGTGAAGAGGTCTCAAGGACCTATCATTCCTTTGCTGGGAAGAATCGTGGATACTGCCATGGGACCTTTTTATTTTTTATTTTTAAAAAACATGCTTTAACAAATCTACATGAATAAACTGGTGCATCATTTCTGTAAGTCTTAGACAATCTGTACTGTGTTTATTTGTACAAGTAACTCATGTAGATAATTTCTTATTCTTTTTGCTATTTTGTTGTTGTTAGAGGCATACCCTTTGTTTTGTTTTGTGCTATATCAACTTAGTCATTAACATCTTGTTGTTGAGAGAGCTTATACCTTATTAAGGTATTTTAGAGATCAGTATCATGTGTAATGCTACTTTTGTTCAAGTAAATCTTAAAGCTATGCTCTGCATGGGGTTTCCCTCTCTTGTTATTCCTACCAAGAAAGGAAGCTAATGAAACCTGTGTTCAGATAAAAAAAAAACATATTTATTAATTGTACAATGATGAATTGTCAAGTGTATCCAAACATCCGTTTTCTCTATCCCAAAGTGCAAAGAATATTTTTGGGAAGAGAAATCCATTGAAACATATAGTTCATCGTCACAGAGTACTGAGAAAACTTAGCAGATATCTAGAGGAATTGTTGTAGATAGAAGATAACTTTATATCTGAGTTATAAGAATTTTAGAATTGTGAAGCCATTCAATTAATACATTTCATTTTTTTAAAAAGCTATACGAAAAACAAATCAGCTTCCCATTATATGCATGAGTTTCTAATGAGTTCCATATGATTAAACTTATTCAATTCACTCTGGGCTTGCAGTACATGTGCAACAGTGGTGCAGTGTTTCAATTTTGTGAATCAGTACTATAAAGTCTGATGTTCATTTGAAATCTGTAGAGCAGACTCCTTGAAGACCAAATGCAGATAATAAAGAATAGCATGTTATAGTTCCCTTCATTTCAGAATATAAAGAAAATGCTCTTATAGAAAACTTATTCAACCAAAACAAATTCCATATTACAGAAATGGATGACATTCTAAGACCTAAAGTATGTATAACAAAATTTTCAGAACTTTCCCATGTGAGAACCCTGATTTCTCTAACTGCTCTTCATCTATGTGTTTTTCCTCAAGCAGCTGTATAGAGAACAATTAGTGTTAAGCAGCTGGTGAATGGGTGTATATGTATGCACTTGCATGAAACCTATATTCAGTTTCTTGCTTATCCCTTGATAAGCTATGCCTTGAGATAGTATGTCTTAGTGCATGAGCACAATGAGCACTTACCTGGGAGGGGGTCGACGAGCATAGGGACCCCATGCTAATTTATGCACAAACCAGAATTTAACATTAATTTTCTGATTAACTTCTACTAACTTGGTAGGAGAAAAATTATGACTTGCAGTGGAGAGCTGGCATGTTTGCATTTGTGAGAGAAATGTTACTGTTTTTATTGCTTTCAATATTGTGGGAGCAGAATTTTGTAAGGGATTCGCCAGAGGCAGTTAACGGCTGGGGACAACAATTGTTGACAATGTGCATTTCCATTATCGGAAGAGAGCCTCTGCTGTTTGTGTTCCAATTTAATAAAGAAAGTATAAGAAAATGAAGTGAGGAAAAGAAAATTGTAGAGTTATGACATATTAGTGAAATTCATAACCCTGTGAGCAGAAACGAAACACAATTTTTCAGTGGAGAGCAGAAGAGGAAAAGAGCTGCAGAGGAAAAAGAGAAAACAAGCAGTGATTGTGTTGGAGATACCAATAAATATGTTTATTTTATCAAGAATTTATATTTTTATTCCTGTGAGTGATTGTATAGGCATGGCTTTGCCTAGGGGCCTATAATGCTACTAAGATGGCCCTGCCTTGAGTTGCTCGGCCAACCTATACCATAGCATTGCGAAGATAACACCTTGTGACTCACTAAGATACACCCCTCCTTCTTAGGAGAAAACATGAGCAACTTGTGGCACACAAATCGATGATACAGCCTAATTGATTTACTAAAAAGATCTGTAAGCATATTTATTGAGCCCAGAACTGATGAAATGGTTGCTGAGGAAAATGCTGATAAATTTCTATTGTCTGATGAAACAATCAACCATAAAGTGCATCCTTATCAGTCAGGTAGAGAAAGTTATTCTCTTTTTAGAGCACAGGAAGTCCAACCATTTTAACTTACTATTCTCCTCACAACTTTCAATATACCGTAATTCTTGGGATAATTGTCAGAAGCAGATTATAAACTGAGTTTCTGAAGATATTTAATTTGTGGTTTTTGGATATGATTGCTGACTGATTTTTTTTTTAATATTAGTTCCATTTTCAATTCAGGATAGAAACTAATTTTGTTGACCTAGTGAATGACTCTGATTTACGCAAAGGAATGGAGGAAGGTTTTGTGGCACTATTGCTTCTCCTAAACTTCCCATTGCTTTTGACCATGGTGTTTTTCTGAACCATCTCTCTAAAATGGAGATGGTTTTATTGTGGTTTCCCTTCATCCTATTGCTAGGGCCATGTGGCCATTTAATGATTTTGTTGGTCATTGAAATTGGAGTACATCAGGTTTCCAATTTATTATTTGTACTTCTCAATAACTACATGAAACAGCTAGGAAAATATGTGGATGACAATAATCTACTTTTTCTACTATCTAGTTGCAGGGAAGCAGCTGAAAGCCTGAACAGGTGTCTGAGGCCCATGTTAGGGTGAATGAAGTGCACTAAGTTAAAAAACTGTAAAATGGAAAATCTGTTAAATCTAGATGGAAATTTAGGTCTAACTCTGGATGTGGTCACACCCTTTCTGCTAGGAATGCAGCTTGAAAGTACGCCTTGCTCTGGCACTGTCTGTGGAGGTAGAGATTTGGTTTCTAGGAATAGTTAAATAAGTTCTCACTATGATCAGTACAAAAAAAATTATAAGGCTTTATTCCTTTTTTGTACTATGAAAATCACACATTCTTCAGTCTTATCATTACAGGGATCAGAAAATAAAACAAGATCCGCCAAATGTTATCCTGTTACATAGCTTTTAAATGGACAAATATGGAAGTCCTCTTGCATACTATGTCTTGATACTCTTGATTGTGTGCCTCCTTTTTCATGTCATATTAAGATGTTTTGTCATATAGCCTAAAGTTTCTATCAGTTTCTAACCAGCGTACAACGGGCAAATTAGCCCATATGATGAGGTTGGATGTGTGAATTAAGACCTAATGCATATAAACATTAAACCAGACTTAAACATAGAAACAGCCGGTAGACTGTTAGGAATTGTGGGAATTGAAGTCCAAAACACCTGGAGGGCCCAAGTTTGCCCATGCCTGGTTTAGATGTTTGGGTACAATTTAATGCCTAGCCATCCTGCATTTTGTCCACAAACCTAAAAGTCGTGTTCTCACCTTTCGTCTATCTTACCTTCATAATAACCCCATGAAATACATTCTAATTGATCCATACTCTATCTAATTATGGTAAACACATGTGTAGGGAAGTCTGCTTCATTCTCTGCATCATCACTCACCATTTGAGGTGAAGGATCACCTGAAGAGGAGAACTCTTATGCATAGAGACTCTCTAAAGGATTAAGTATTCTGATTTTTCATGTGGAGAGAAGAGTCTCTTCTTGCAGCTGGTGTTATCCGCATGATTATTGCAAAGAAGGGAGCAAGGTGAATTCATTTCCCTCTTCATAACATGATATCCTGAATAGGGCTATAAGCAATGCTGAAAGAGAATGATTGGTTCAATGATAGATCAGTAACAGAGCATCAGTGTAATTCATAGCTGAATGGGGATTTAAACCCGAGTGTCCTCTGTCTAGTCTGACGTGTTTAGTTACTGTATGACCCTTGTACTTGTTGGGGATGCATTTCTGGACTTTGTGTGGATTCACAAAACTGCACATGATAGCAAACTATATAGTAAGAAAGGACTTCTTACCCAAGAATACTATAGTGAGAAAGACTTTGAATATGCCTAGTAAGGACATACTATGTCAGGCATGGGTAAATTAAACTGTGGGTACCGGTACTGTGGATATGTGGGTATATGGTTGAATTCCTTACAGTATAAAATGAAATTATGATCAGGAATTCACTTGGAAAATTCCACATTAATGGGCTTGGTCCCTGCTAAATGTGCGTGTATTGGTAGGTAGTACAATGTTATCTCTATCTATACATTTCTCTTATCCCTGGCTTCACTGTTATTCTCTCCGCTGTAAGTGGAATGCTACTTTTTCGAACAGCTTTAGCAATTATTTTCCACCCTCCACAAAAACAATTTATTTTTCAATGCTATGATTAGATTAGAACTGCCTTTATTGCAGCATCTGTAGGAAAATAAGAGTATGTTTCTTTGGATGAGTGAGCAGGCTATTTAGCTTTATTTAATCTGGACTAGTCCACTGGGATAATCAAATTTAATTTTATCTTTCATTGCACTACAAATTCATATCCTACATTTTTAGGTCAAAATATACAGAGCTCTGTCATTGAAAACATTGTAATCTCACTTCTAGCATTGTGAATTAGCCACTATATGCTTCAAAGTGTCCCTTGTGCATAGGGACATGCTAATGTAGATTATGTATGTGTGGCTCTGAATAACAATGCACTTCTGTCCAGGGCATCAGGATGTATGTCTCTTGCATATGTTTATATGCATCAATTTGTGCTTGTCTCTTTTCATGTTTGGCAGCTCCTCAATCAAAAATGGGCATCACTAAAACATTCCTTTGTATTACTCAGCTATCTTTGGGCAGTATTTCACAGTATTTGTCATTCAGTTTCTCTTCAAAATATCTTACCATTTTGAGAGGGTTATAAATTATGCCTTTGAGGTCTTGTTACCAAAACATGCTGGTGCTTTTTCACAATTGCTTTTAAGTGTTAGATAGATCTGGGTCTAATCTCCAAGAGAGGAAATGTTCTGTTGATGGACATTGTTTTGTGTTTTCTGTATTTCGGTTCCATCTCTTCTCATTGTTTGCACACACACCACCATCACACATATATAACTCTGCGAATTTTATCCTAACACTCCATGCAGATGAAAGGGTCTGCAACCATGAATGCATATACTGTACTACAATACATTTGTTAGTCTTTAAGGTGCTATAATGTTTTATGTTGGTTTTGCCCCCAATGTGCCTATGTTTTGTAGGAATATATCATTCTGTAAGTCAGGTTTGCTATAAAACTATAATTTTATTGACATTACATGGTATTATCATTTATAGCAGGGATGGGAAAGCTGAAACCCTCTAAATCAGGGGTCCCCAAACTTTTTAAACAGGGGGCCAGTTCACGATCCTTCGGGCCGTTGGAGGGCTGGACTATAGTAATAATAGTAATAATAATAATAACAATAATAATAATAATAACAACAACAATAATAAAAAAGAGGGTTGGAAGAGACGCTTTGGGCCATTGAATCCACCCCCCTTCTGCTTTTGTGCACCAAAAGCACAAGCAAAGCACCCCTGACAGATAGCCACCCAGCCTCAATAATAATAATAATAATAATAATAATAATAATAATAATAATAATAATAAAGAGGGTTCGAAGAGACCCCTTGGGCCATTTAGTCCAATCCCCTTTTGCCTTTGTGCACCAAAAGCACAAGCAAAGCACCCCTGACAGATGGCCACCCAGCCTCAATGATAATAATAATAATAATCCCCCCCGCAGGTGCCACCTTGACGTGGGGGGGGGGGGCTTAACTGCTCCAATGATGACTGAGGGCTGTGCTGGTGGTAGTGTAACTACCAGCAGGTCCAACCAATCCAGAGAGGCCTCAGCTGAGGAGCAGAACCAAGAGCACCTAACCCATTAGCGTTATGGAGAATCAAACCCAAACGAAGTCTATACTGGCTCGGTCGCTGCCTAGGATAAAAAGGACTGCGGTGGATGCTGCTGATTCTGGACATTCATCAACAAGTGGGCTACGGAATCATCAAAACCCAAATGAACAGTCAAAGAAGCGGCAGAAATATACAATGCCAGAAAACTGCACAATTATGAAATGCTACTACAAATCTGAACCTCAAAGGCATGGCTACCAAAAAAGGATGCATCAACTGTGGAAACGAGTACTCTGACTCACAGATAACAGAACCCCGACTGGCTGACCAACGAAGATTCATAATCAGAAACAAAGTGTTCAGTGAAGTTGAACTCGAAATAATCCAGAAAATTTGCAAAGTAAATTACCATCAGACCACAGCACAGATAGCAGCAGAGACTCCAACAACACTTGGAATGGTGGAACAGATTGAACCAGAAGGAAGTGTGGAGCTTTTGCAAGAATTTGAAAAACCAGCACTTGAAACATCTGCTGAACCACCAGGAACCTTGACAGCAAGACAACAAGAGCTCAAGGATAAGATCATGGCTCATGCTGCAGCAAATGCCATAAGAAAACGGCTCCCAACTCTAAAAACAGTGCCCAAGAGACACCTGGCGCCTCTCATGAAAGATGTGAATACAGTACTCTCCACTGTCCAAATAACATCAATTGAACAAACAAACCAGTATTCCTACAGTGCAGCAGTGATAGTAACAGAAGAGCTTGGGCTCCTACAACCAAGGCAGCCCCAAAGAAAACCGACTGGAAAACCAAAGTGGAAGGTCAGGCTAGAGTTGAAAATCAAAAAGCTTAGATCAGATGCAAGTAACCTGAAAAATATGAAAGAGAAGAAACTGAAGAATGACAAAATCAAGCAATACCTGATCCGAAAGTACTGGCTGAACACCAGAAAAATTGAGGAAGCTTTGGAAATCGCGAAAGAACAAATTACAGCAACAGCCAGAAAAATTGAAAGGTATGAAGCCAGAATCATCCAGTACAGACAAAATCAACTGTTTCAATCAGACCAAAGACGGTTCTACCAGAGCCTGAACCAAACAACAGACACAGTAACCATAAAGCCAGAGAAAACTGCAACAATGAAATTCTGGAAAGAACTTTGGGAAAATAATAAAAATTACAACAAAAACACTGGGTGGATAAAGGAGTTTGAAGGAAAATTCTCACAGAACAAAATGGAACAGATGGAAATAACAACTAAAATGATCAGCAGACTAGTGCAAAAAGTCAAGAACTGGACATCGCCTGGTAGTGATCAACTTCATGGATTTTGGCTCAAACATCTGATTAGTTTACATGAAAAAATGGCCCAACAATTCAATGAGATGCTGCAGAAAGGAAGTATCAGTGAATGGCTAACAACTGGAAGAACATACCTGATACAAAAGGATCCAACAAAAGGAGCAGCACCAGGAAACTACAGGCCAATAACATGTCTGCCCACTATGTTTAAACTACTGACTGGCATCATAGCTGACAGAATTCAAGACTATCTTGAAGAAAAAAACATCTTGCCAGATGAACAGAAAGGCAACAAACGGAAAAGAAGGGGCACAAAAGACCAGTTATTGATTGACAAAATGATTCTGGAGAACTGTAAGAGCCGAAAAGCTAATCTTCACATGACGTGGATTGACTACAAAAAGGCCTTTGACTCACTCCCACACAGCTGGAACATCAAGTGCCTGGACGTCATCGGGATTAGTAAAAACGTTGGCACCTTCATTGAAAACATGATGGAGCACTGGAAAACTGAACTGTTTGTTGGAAATGAAAGCTATGGACTTGTCAACATCAGGAGAGGAATTTTCCAGGGAGATTCATTGTCCCCTCTGCTTTTCATTATTGCCATGATCCCTCTGTCAACAATCTTACAAAAAACAAATCTCGGCTACCAAACATCTAAGAATTCTCACAAAATTTCACATTTGATGTACATGGATGACCTGAAGCTATATGGGAAAACGGAAACTGAAATCCAGTCTCTGACCAACACTGTCCGAATTTTTAGCACTGATATCAACATGGAGTTTGGTTTGGACAAATGTTCAACAGTGGCATTGAAGAAGGGAAAAATCATTGAAAGTGAGGGCATAAATATGCCCAATGGCCAAACAATAAAGTGTCACCAGCCAGAGGCCTATAAATATCTGGGCATATTACAGCTGGACAACATCAAGCATGAACATGTGAAAGCTGTGGTCAGCAAAGAATACACACAAAGGGTCAGAAAAATTCTCAAAAGCAAGCTCAATGGAGGCAACACCATCAAAGCCATAAACACCTGGGCCATACCTGTCATAAGATATACTGCTGGCATTATAAATTGGACACAGGCGGAACTGGACAATTTGGACAGAAAAACAAGAAAACTCATGACCATTCATCATTCACTGCACCCTCGCAGTGATGTTGACCGGCTCTATCTGCCTAGAAGATCAGGGGGCAGAGGACTCTTACAAGTAAAACAAGCAGTCAAAGAAGAAGAACATGCCCTGGCAGAATATGTAAAGCAAAGGGAAGAACCTGCTTTGATTGAAGTCAAAAATCAGAAACTCCTCAAAGCACAGCAGACAAAAAACCAGTACAAGAAAACCACACTACAAACTAGAGCTGACAGCTGGCACAACAAAACATTGCATGGAAAGTTCCTTGACAAAATTGAAGGAAAAGCTGATAAGGAGAAGACCTGGCTCTGGCTCACGAATGGGACCCTGAAGAAGGAAACAGAAGGCCTGATCCTTGCAGCCCAGGAGCAAGCCATCAGAACAAATGCAATTAAGGCCAAGATCGAAAAATCAGCTGATGACCCAAAATGCAGGCTGTGCAAGGAAGCTGACGAAACCATTGATCATATCCTCAGCTGCTGTAAGAAAATCGCACAGAAAGACTACAAACAGGCAGACCTATGTGGCCCAAATGATCCATTGGAACTTATGCCTCAAGTACCACCTGCCAGCAGAAAAGAACTGGTGGGATCACAAACCAGCAAAGGTCGTGGAAAATGAACACGCAAAGATACTGTGGGACTTCCGAATCCAGACTGACAAAGTTCTGGAACACAACACACCAGACATCACAGTTGTGGAAAAGAACAAGGTTTGGATAATTGATGTTGCCATCCCAGATGACATTCGCATTGATGAAAAACAACAGGAAAAACTCAGCCGCTATCAGGACCTCAAGATTGAACTTCAAAGACTCTGGCAGAAACCAGTGCAGGTGGTCCCGGTGGTGATGGGCACACTGGGTGCCGTGCCAAAAGATCTCAGCCGGCATTTGGAAACAATAGACATTGACAAAATCACGATCTGCCAACTGCAAAAGGCCACCCTACTGGGATCTGCACGCATCATCCGAAAATACATCACACAGTCCTAGACACTTGGTAAGTGTTCGACTTGTGATTTTGTGATATGAAATCCAGCATATCTATCTTGTTTGCTGTGTCATACAATGTTGTTGTGTCAATAATAATAATAATAATAATGGTTGTAAGAGAAGAAGAGACCCCTTGGGTCATTTAGCCCAACCCCTTTCTGCCCTTGTGCCGTGGGGGCAGGATAAATGGCTTCGATGGGCTGCATCCGGCCCCCAGGCCTTAATTTGGGGACCCCTGCTCTAAATGTTAAATACCAACTCGTAGCATTCCTGACCACTATTCTCTCTCTCTCTCTCTCTCTCTCTCTCTCTCTCTCTCTTTCTCTTTACACACACACACACATATATATATTAATGTTATAGTTCCTGCTGTGATTAAATGCACCACATATTTGCTATTAAATTCATTATCATTATTAAACTATTGACAAGCAGTGTAAATTTACAATATCTGGAAATTGCAGCTGGGAGGTGTTTCACATTGTCCATTACTTCAGGTTTTCACTTACCCTTTAATGTGAAGGGAAAGAAAAAATTATAGTATGATATTCATAGAGGGCCAGATAAATATTGGACCATTTTTGCAGACAAGTTGCCAAAGAGGAATTTGGTTCACTGATTGTGTACTGGGAAACCATTATAGTTCATGGGTTGTGCACTGGGAAACCATTGAGAATCAGTGTAGTCAAAATAAATTTTTACCAATATGGAATCTACATTATATATCAGGAGTAAGCAACTGAGAAGGTACTGGGGGCTATTTCACCCATGGCCTCCGAGGGGGTACACTGCCATTTTTTACACCTCAGAAATGATATTATCTCATTTTCAGCAGTCATTTTGGCTGTTCTTTGAGGGGGCTTTTTCAGTGGTTTGGGGTCTTAAGGTTTGAAGAAACCATTTATAGATTGTTTGTGGTCCTTTGTGGCATTCAGATCCTGGGTTATGAATGTCATTTCCAAATTGGTTCTATCATAAAAACACGAAAAGGGTTTATTAAACTGTAAAAACTTTGCTTTTGCAGGACCTCCTGAGCCACATTTTACTATAGTTTTTCAAAGAATATTTCATAGGGTCTCAACTTATTCAGCATGGTTTGTGGCACCCACAAAAACAAAATTTCTGGAGTGTAACAACTATTTTCAAAATAAGTACAGTAGAGTCTCACTTATCCAACACTCACTTATCCAACGTTCTGGATTATCCAACGCATTTTTGTAGTCAATGTTTTCAATATATTGTGATATTTTGGTGCTAAATTCGTAAATACAGTAATTACTACATAACATTACTGCGCATTGAACTACTTTTTCTGTCAATTTAGTTGTAAAACATGATGTTTTGGTGCTTAATTTGTAAAATCATAACCTAATTTGATGTTTAATAGGCTTTTCCTTAATCCCTCCTTATTATCCAACATATTCGCTTATCCAACATTCTGCTGGCCCGTTTATGTTGGATAAGTGAGACTCTACTGTACTACAAAATTAAACAGGAAATAACACTTTCAAACCAGGAACATTCTTTTTTCCCCGAATTTTGGTACATAATGTTATTTATGCAAATTGGGACAAGGGGTTCCATGGGTTTCACAGGCCAGAGTTTGGGATCCCAAGGGACACTTTCAACCCACAGTCTATATTTTGCCTACCTCTGTAGTAAATAATGCTGCATTTAATAGACTGATAATTCTGCAGAATCAATATAACATATATTCCTAAATCCTGTTATTTTATTTGAATTTTTAAAATGTTTGCATCTCTGTAATCATTAAACTAGTTCAGAATCCCCTCTTTAAAGTTAAAATATGGTTTCTAAATGATCTTCAGATAATTTTTAAAATAATGATGCCAAGCTGTAACTGAAGATCTGAAATATTTAGGGATCTCTCATTGACACTCTACACACATTTTTCTGCTGCATTTGCAATACTGAGAACACTCACTTGGAAGTGACTGTTTATATGCAATGAAAACAAAAAAAATCTTGAAAAACTGCCTCCTTGAAAAGCAGGTTTGAAACAGGTGGTGATGGCTTGGAACTCATGCCCCAAATAAAAATATTGCTGTGCAATAATTCTCTTATGGAGGTCTATTTAAAAACAAAATAAGGGAGATGTTAAAGGAAGATGATTTTTTAAGAATTTTTTCACATTCCACTTGGTCTTATGTTCCAGTGCAGTGCTGCAGATACAATTCTTATTTGGCTATAAATTTCCCCCACATTTGAAAACCCAAATCAAAATGTGAAAGAGCTACTGGCAGGCAGGGCTATGGCTTGTGTTTGGCAGGAATCCATGAGAATGTGTGGAAATTTTTAAGTGGTTGAGGTTACCTGAGAAGGCCACAGAACAGCCAACATAATCTTCTTTGTTTCTCAGGGACTAAAAGCATTTGCAGACCATTGTGCAATTAAAGCATCCAGGAGATAGTTCAAATAGATCTTCTTTTTACTACAAAAGGAAACAAACATCATAGATTGTATCCTGTTCAATATTTAAGAGACTGTGAGTTGCATTTACAATCTTGTAACTTTTGATATTCACATTTATGGTAATCAATGACTGGTCGTAAAAATCTATCCCTTAAGCCAGGCTTCACCATGACTGAAGGATTTCTGAGGTGCTGCTGATTGGGCAACTGAAAATCATGGCTGCAAGACTGCATGGCTTGCAGTCATTATGGGGCACATTGAGTGAAGCAGCAGTGGCAGAGAACCCTAAAGAATCTCTCCAGCCACCTGTTTTAATCCACTTTGTGACTAAGAGAGTGCTGCAGTTGTCACTTCCCAGCACCCTAATTTGCAATGCCTTATAAACCCTTCTATTGTGGTGCTGCCTTGAATTCAGAGATAGTTTTGGGGAAATGACCACATAGCCAAAAGCAGCTACAATAACAAATCTCTGTTATGCCTAGGCATAATCTCAGTCCATACATACGGTGACTTTTGAGACCCTCAAATATTCCCTTTTCACCAGCTGGTTGGTGTTAAAACTTTATCCCTGACCTGAAGGTTGCTGGTTTTAATCCAACTCAGGGAGAGTGTGGATGAGCTCCCTCTATCAGCTCCAGCTCCATGCAGGGGCATGAGAGAAGCCTCCCACAAGGATGGTAAAAACATCAAAACATCTGGGCTTCCCCTGGGCAACGTCCTTGCTGACGGCCAATTCTCTCACACCAGAAGCGACTTGCAATTTCTCCAGTTACTCCTGACATGAAAAAAAATCCCTGGACATTTGGGAAGAAAGAGATCACTCACTTATCAACAGGAAATTTCACAGTTATAGCACTGAACTGCTGTGGATTCATCCTACAGAATTGTGGGATTTGTAGGTTTGGCAAGAGTATTTAGCATAGATGTGCACAAAAAAATTTTCCTTCATTTCCTTCGAGCTATTGTTTTGTTTCGACTGCTCATCTACACAAAACGAATGATGACATTTTTGTAGGAAATGAGAGGCGACACAAAAATGAAAGCTGCACAGCTTGGTTTTGTTTTCCTTTCATTTCTGCCCCTTAACAATTAGCAGGTACTGAGGGCTTACAGCTGATGTGTACCAATGGGTGTTAATACAATATTTACATATAAGATCTGGGAATCTATCTTGAGCCTGGGAGAGGAAAATGCCTCCGCATTAGATCTGATCTGTGGAAATGGGTGGTAATGTAATAATACTATATATATATATATATATATATATATATATATATATATATATATATATCCAATGGATGTTAATGATAACAACATTAAAAATAACAATATTACTTTGGGGAAGATCCAAACATTTTAAAACTTGGTGGGCTAAAAGGGATTGAAATGCCCTCTGTGTGATGATTTTCACCCCTCTAGCCCAAAAACCAGGTGGGGGGTGAGCCTTGGAAGCCCTCCCATTGCCCCCAATGGATGAAAACTTTCGTGTTGTAATTTAGCCAGACGAAAATTCGAGTTGTATAGGCAGCCCATTTTCATTAGTGGGAACCAAATACAAAAATGAGACGACACAAATGAAACTATACAAAATGAACAGCAATTCCATACAAAAGCAGAACACTAGTATTTGGTATTCTCAGTCATCGAACACTAGTGTGCCATAAAACTACAAACCCCAGGATGCAGGTATGCAATTAAAGTAGAAGCATGGGGCTATAATGGTGTAGTGTCAACGTGACCCTGGTTTAGTTAACAGAAATAAATAGAATTAATCAGTATGTATGGTTGGGTCAATTTTTTTTTTTGTGAAATGTAAAAAGGAAAGGATGGTATATAATATAGTATAAAGTAATAGTTATATAAGTTCTATATTTGTAATGTAATGTTGTCTATTATATAAACAAATTTTAGTAACAACTGTTTTCCAAATTGCAAAAGAAGGGGACTACGGTGTTGTACTAACATAAATCTAAACTGGATTTGAGTGGAGTCAGTGGTAGATCATAGTCCCAACCCTGTAAAATCTCTCACGTCTATTAGTAGTATATATAGCAACGTATACTCTACTTAAGGTATCCAATACTTGTATTCTCATTCACTGAATTAGTATAGTTCTTAACATAAAGGTGTACAATTTGGCAATACTTACAAAGGTATTACAGAAAAACTATTACAGTTTCTAGTTTTAATTCCAGTTTTGCCGAATAGAAATGAAAACCAAACAAAGTCTTATTGTTGACTTAATAATAATCTAAAGTGCTGTCTCAGCCAGAAACACAGATAGCTCCACAACTTCTCCCATTCCCATAGATCTAATGGAATCAGATACTTGAAACCACAGACACATTTTCAGAGGGACCCTTACAAAAAGAATCGTCCTTAGTAATAAATCTTTGTAATTATCCTCTTTCTACCCAAGAAATATCAGTTGTGAAAAAAGGTTTAAGTTTTGTACCTATACCTAGGTTCAATGTCTTTAATACAAAAGTAGAATTGTTTAAACTCTTTAGAATGATCAGATTTTGTTAAAAAAAATGGACCTAAAATTGACAATACACGTTCAGACCCCTTTAAACCTAAAAGTAAGTTTTTTCCTAACACAGAAAACATCATGATTAAAACATTTGAGAAGGTAGTCACCAGAGATATAGATAAACTTTCCAAAAACAGGAACAGGTCACATCTAAATATGTCGAAGAGGGAACTGGACATACTTTACAAATTGTCTAATATGAAAAACTACATTTGGAAACCTGCAGACAAGGGAGGAGCCCTAGTATTAATGAATATGTCAGATTATTTATCTAAGGTCAATAAACATCTCTCGGATCACTCATTTTATAAGGAACTACCAGCAGATCCCATAAACAAAATTAAATCATTAATTAAAGTAGTGTGCTCTGAGGGGCTTGCAATGGGATCTATCACTACGCAGGTATTTGAATTCCTCCAGAACCAGTACCCCAGAACTCTTATTTTTTATGTTCTTCCCAAAATACATAAAGGCATTATACCTCCACCAGGACATCCTATTGTTTCAGGCACTTCATCAGCATTGCAACCTTTAGCCAAATACTTAGATTATTTTCTCCAACCTTTTGTTTCTAAATCTCGTTCATATATCAAAGATACCACTCACTTCATTAATACTATAGAATCACTCCATATTACACAATCATGCTTTTTGATGTCCTTAGACATTGCTTCCTTATATACTAACATACCTCTGTCCGAGATTACAACCATCATTCAAGATTTATTTAATTCCAGAGAAATAATAATGCCCCCTAACACTTCCTATTAGACTTATTAGACATAGTTCTGGAAAATAATTATTTTAGATTTGACTCAAAATATTATTTACAAACATGGGGAGTAGCCATGGGAAGTCCTCTTGCGCCAGCCATGGCCAATTTATTTGTATCCCATCTAGAAACAGTTTACATATATGACCAAACCCAGAATCCACACTTTACAAATATGTTATACTACGGGAGATACATAGATGATGTATTTACAGTTTTTAATTGTTATGAAACAGCTAAAGCATTCAGTGACTGGATTAACACCATTCACCCCAACATGAAGTTTATGAGTACCATCAGTTCTGCCAACATAAATTTTTTGGATGTGATGATACATAAAGAAGGAGAACACCTATATGTAACTAACTATACAAAACCAACAGATAGAAATTCCATTCTACATTTTAAAAGTTTCCATCACCATGCTTTGAACACTAATTTACCATATTCTTAGATGTTAAGAATAAAACGTAATAACAGTAAACAAATAGATTTTCTAAAAGCAGCATACACCTTTAAGAACAAACTTAAAGAAAGAGGTAACCCAGAAAAAATTCTTAACACAGTGTTGAATAAAACCCAAAGAACAAACAGGGATATGTTAATTAAATATCAACCAAAGGCACAATCTAATAGAATTATTTGTCCTCTTGCCTTAAGTACACAAACATCCAACATACAAAAATAATTTTTAAACACTGACACTTAATACAAGATATCCCAGGTTGTCAACTCAAACCACTTATAGCACACAAAAGAACAAAAATATCTAAAAGATGAATTGATTCACTCAGACATAAGAAAATCTGATGTAGGTCTACAGAGCCCAACTACAGTTAACTTTCGATGCGGTCACTGTGAATGCTGTAAATTTACAGCGAACATTAAAGAATGTATACATCCTACACTGAACATTAGAATTAAATTAAAAAACTATACAACCTGTTCCTCAGAAAATGTGATATACATCATCTTATGCCCATGTAAAATGCTATATGTAGGCATGACAACCAGATCTGTAAGGATGAGGATACAAGAACATAGATCAAGAAATAAAAGAATGAGCTCCGAATCCATACTGTATTTACATTTTAAGGATAGCTCCCATTTCTGCAATATCTTAAGTTCTTTGTCTTAGAGAAATTACAAGCCCCCTTTAATATGGATATCAGGAAATCTCTCCTTCAAAGGGAGATCTTTTCGATCCACAAACTAAAGACTTTAATGCCTCAGTCTAATACAATCCCTGGAGAAGGCAATGGCAAACTACCCCAGTATTCTTGCAATGAAAACTAAGTGGATCAGTACAACCAGAGAAATGTCGGTATACCATCGGAAGATAGGACTCCCAGGTCGGAAGATGGTCAAAATGCTACTGGGGAGGAGCAGAGGACTAGTCCAAGTAGCCCCAGATGTGATGATGCAGTTAGCTCAAAGCCGAAAGGAAGGCTAATGGCCGACAGTGCTGGAGGCGAAGGACGAATCCGTTGTTCTAGAGATCAACACACTATAGGAACCTGGAATGTAAGATCTATGAGCCAGGGCAAACTGGACGTGGTTATTGTGAGATGTCAAGATTAAAGATAGACATTCTGGGAGTCAGTGAACTGAAATGGACTGGAATGGGCCACTTCACAAAAGATGACCAACAAATCTACTACTGTGGACAAGAGGAACACCGAAGAAATGGAATAGCCTTCATAGTTAATAATAAAGTTGCAAAAGCAGTGATTGGATACAACCCAAAAAATGATAGAATGATCTCAATTCGAGTTCAAGGCAAGCCGTTTAACATCACAGTTATCCAAATATACGCCCCAACCACAGCTGCCTAAGAAGCAGAATTAGATAAGTTCTATGAGGATCTGCAGCACCTACTGGATAACACACCAAAAAAGACATTATTCTCATTACAGGAGATTGGAATGCTAAGGTGGGCAGTCAAATGACAACTGGGATCACAGGCAAGCATGGTCTGAGACAACCAAACGAAGCAGGACGTAGGCTGATAGAATTTTGCCAGGAAAACTCTCTGTGCATAACAAACACTCTCTTCCAACAACCTAAAAGACGGCTTTACACATGGACTTCACCAGATGGTCAACACCAAAATCAGATTGACTACATCCTTTGCAGCCAAAAGTGGCGGACATCCATCCAGTTGGTGAAAACAAGACCTGGAGCTGACTGTAGTTCAGACCACAAACTTCTTATTGCAAAATTTAGAATCAGACTAAAAAGAATGGGGAAAATACACAGACCAATTAGATATGATCTCACAAATATTTTCAGGGACTAGATTTAATAAATAGAGTCCCAGAAGAACTATGGACAGAAGTTCACAACATTGCTCAGGAGGCAGCAACAAAGTATGTCCCAAAGAAACAGAAAACAAAGAAGGCAAAATGGTTGTCTGCTGAGACACTGGAAGTAGCCCAAGAAAGAAGGAAGGTAAAAGGAAACAGCGATAGGGGGAGATAAGCCCAACTAAATGCACAATTCCAGAGGTTAGCCAGGAGAGACAAGGGACTATTTTTGAACAAGCAATGCATGGAAGTGGAAGAAGACAACAGCATAGGAAGGACAAGAGACCTCTTCCAGAAAATCAGAAACATCGGAGGCAAATTTCAGGCAAAAATGGGCATGATCAAAAACAAAGATGGCAGGGACCTAACAGAAGCTGAAGAAATCAAGAAAAGGTGGTGGGAATATACAGAAGATCTGTATAGGAGGGATAAAAATATAGAAGATAGCTTTGACGGTGTGGTGAGTGAATTAGAACCAGACATCCTAAGGAGTGAGGTTGAATGGGCCTTAAGAAGCATTGCTAACAACAAGGCAGCAGGACACAATCGGATCCCAGCTGATGAAAATCTTGAAAGATGATGCTGTCAAGGTGATGCATGCCATATGCCAGCAAATATGGAAAACACAAGAATGGCCATCAGATTGGAAAAAATCAATTTACATCCCCATACCAAAAAAGGGAAATGCTAAAGAATGTTCAAACTTCCGTACAGTGGCACTTATTTCCTATGCCAGTAAGGTAATGCTCAAGATCCTGCAAGGCAGACTCCAGCAATACATGGAGCGAGAGTTGCCAGATGTCCAAGCTAGGTTCAGAAAAGGCAGAGGAACGAGAGACCAAATTGCCAATATCCGCTGGATAATGGAGGAAGCCAGGGAGTTTCAGAAAAACATCTACTTCTGCTTTATTGACTATTCTAAAGCCTTCGACTGTGTGGATCATAATAAACTATGGCATGTGCTTGGTGGTATGGGGATACCAAGTCACCTTGTCTGTCTCCTGAGAAATCTGTATAAAGACCAAGTAGCCACAGTAAGAACAGACCGCGGAACAACAGACTGGTTCAAGATTGGGAAAGGAGTGCGGCAGGGCTGTATACTATCGCCCTACCTATTCAACTTGTACGCAGAACACATCATGCGACATGCAGGGCTTGACAAATCCAAGGCCGGGGTTAACATTGCTGGAAGAAACATTAACAACCTTAGGTATGCAGATAATACCACTCTGATAGCTGAAAGTGAGGAAGAACTGAGGAGCCTTATCACCAAGGTGAAAGAAGAAAGTGCAAAAGCCGGGCTGCAGTTAACCATCAAGAAAACCAAGATCATGGCAACCAGACCGATTGACAACTGACAAATAGAGGGAGAAAACGTGGAGGCAGTGACAGACTTTATATTTCTAGGTGTGAAGATCACTGCAGATGCAGACTGCAGCCAGGAAATCAGGAGACGTTTACTTCTTGGGAGGAGAGCAATGGCCAACCTTGACAAAATAGTGAAGAGCAGAGACATCACACTGGCAATGAAGGTCCGCATAGTCAAAGCAATGGTATTCCCCATAGTAACCTATGGTTGCGAGAGCTGGACCATAAGGAAGGCTAAGCGAAGGAAGATAGACGCTTTTGAACTCTGGTGCTGGAGGAATATCCTGAGAGTGCCTTGGACCGCAAGAAGATCCAACCAGTCCATCCTCCAGGAAATAATGCCCGACTGTTCACTGGAGGGAAGGACATTAGAGGCAAAGTTGAAGTATTTTGGCCACATCATGAGAAGACAGGAAAGCTTGGAGAAGATCATGATGCTGGGGAAAATGGAAGGAAAAAGGAAGAGAGGTCAACCAAGGGCGAGATGGATGGACGGTATCCTTGAAGTGACTGGCTCATCCTTGAAGGAACTGGGGGCGGCAACGGCCGACAGGAAGCTCTGGTGTGGACTGGTCCATGAGGTCACGAAGAGTCAAAACAACTGAACAAGTGAGACGACGACGACTTAAGCACTTACAGTACCTCAATAGAATGCTTGCAACCTGATAAAGAACACTACGTGTAAAGATCCTTTTAGGACATGTAAGTTCTAACCATAATATTTATATTATACTTATTTGTAACATATAAAACATGTTATATATAACATTAATTGGGGTGTTTTTAACATGTCTATTTCAAGTATGGTGTATATTACTTTTACTTTACTAATGAAGTGTATACTAGATAGTTTCTCTTTTTATTTTTATATGTATAAGAAGAATTAAGAAGGCAGAGCCTCACTTTAGCCCAAGTAAACAGTGGGAAAACAAAGATTACCTGAAGAAGCATCAAAACTGGCTTATACCTAGGAAAACAGTCGTAATCACCCCCAGCACCACAGATCACTTGGTCATCCCTGATACCCAGCAACAGATCAGTCTCAACACCCAGAAACAACAATTGATTCCTTTAACTCTGAAACATATTGGTATATGACTTGTATCCATGAGCTACTCTACGAAGAACTTATACATATGTTATGTTATTTACTTAATTGACATTATCAACGCTCCAGTAATACTTGAGAACATTATCAAGACGGCAGTAAGATTTTGTTTGGTTTTCATTTATTCGATTTGGCAAAACTGGAACTAAACTAGAAATTATGACATTTTTACTTTAAGACTTATGTGAATGGTTGCCAAATTGTATATTTGTATGTTAAGAACTGGTAATTAACTCAATTCAATGCTGAGACAGCACTTTAGATTATTATTAAGTCGACAATAAGACTTTGGTTTTCATTTCTATTCGGCAAAACTGGAATTAAAACTAGAAACTGTAATACCTTTGTAAGTATTGCCAAATTGTACACCTTTATGTTAAGAACTATACTAATTCAGTAAATGAGAATACAAGTATTAGATACTAGGTATTTCCAAAAAATCGTTTTGAATCTTATATCGGATTTATTTTGATTGTTCTCACTTTTTGAGATGCATTCCGAGACGTTGTCTCATGGCGCAACTGGCAATGTAATTTGAATCATCGTTGGCCCATTCTCTAATTGTCTCTTAATGTTTTGTTAATTTTCTTCCCCCCCCCCAATTTTTTTTAATATATTTAAAAAATATTTTTTAAAAGTTTTTTGTTTCTGCAACCTCCCTTGAATGGGAGCTTAGCGCAGCCTAACATGGCTGCCGCTCCCCAACATGGCTTCTGCTCCCCGGCCAATCAGAAGCTTCCACGATGGATGCAAAGGTGGGAGCTAGGATCCTCTGCGTCCATGTGGAAGATTGCCATTAAAAGCCCGTTGTGTAGCCCGGGTGAGCCATTCTGGGCTGCGTTTTGCACGGAGAGGGTGGTGGTCTGCAAATGGAGAGCAAGCAAGCCTCATGTCTTGGGGAGAGAGAGGGTGAAGGGGCCCAGTCTGGCTGTTCCCACAGAGGGGTTTGAGAAAGGCTTAGGGTTTTGTTGCTGGTTCCTTCTCTTGTGAGTGTTAATTTTGAGTAGCGCTCAGCTATTTAGAGCTGTGAATGGCAGGGTTATTTTTTTCCATATTATAAAAAAATCTAGCTTTCAATTTTGTTAAGAATAGTTCTTGCTGGATCATAGCATTATACCTTTGCAGAATCAGTAGTCTATTTCATTAAGAAGGCATTGCCTTTCATACTTGTGGGATCACATAGCCAGAGACACCATTTATTTCCAGTGTCTTTCTTGCTTAAAAATATAACAAGGGAATTTATAGTTTTCAAAGTTTCTTTGCACACCTTGCCAGAACATTGGCCAGGTTGGTCACTGGTACATTAAGAAAGGAAGGCATTGAGTTTGGGGCTTGTGGGAGCACATAGCAAGACATAGCATTGAATTCCAGTGTCCTTTTTCTTAAAAATATTACAAAGGGAATCTCTAGTTTCCAAAGTTCCTTTGCACACAGTGCCTGAGCATTGCCTGGCTTGGTCACAGGTACATTTCCTAATGAAGGCATTGAGTTTAGGGCTTCTGGGAGCACATAGCAAGACATAGCATTGATTTCCAGTGTCCTTTTTCCTTAAAAATATTACAAAGGGAAAATCAGACACAGAAACAAAGTTACACAAGTAGAGGAAGGACTTTCACATTGAAAAAAACACAATTGAACAGGAAATAAAACTTTCAAACCAGGAACAGGTTTCTTCAATTATTAAAAATAGTTTATTATAAAAGCTATGAAAATTCGCCAAAAATCGGAGGATACAGGAAATGTTCTGCAATTTGGTGAGCTAGGAGGGTTGAATGTGTTCTCCCATTGTATCAAATTTGATCAGGATACCTCAAGAAATGAGGGTGAGAGAACCCTGTAAAAGTCCCCCCCAGGTGCTGGGTTTTTTTTTTTGCAATTGTGCATGCGCGTCCGCCATTTTAGAAACATTTAGAAACATTACGAATTTTTGGAAATATCTGAAATTTTTGAGGGAAAAAATCAGAAATAGTTTCTATATCGAAGCGCTGGCGCCCCCTACTTTAGAAACAAGAATTGAAACATTTTTTTCATCGATCAGACATGCCTATTAGATACCTTAAGTAGAGTATACGTTGCTATGTATACTACTAGTAGACATGAGAGATTTTACAGAGTTGGGGCTATGATCTACCACTGACTCCACTCAAATCCAGTTTAGATTGATGTTAGTACGACATCCTAATCCCCTTCTTTTGCAATTTGGAAAACAGGTGTTACTAAAATTTGTTTATATAGTAGACAATATTACATTACAAATATAGAACTTATATATCTATTACTTTATACTGTATTATATACCATACTTTCCTTTTTATGTTTCACTGTAGATTATACACATCTGTGTGTTTAGTTAATTTTTTTGTACCAATGTGCAAGTATGCATCAGCAAAAAACTACACAAAATTACACTTGGCACATTCATAGATACAATCAGGATATAGTGATTGCTAGGGGCAGCCCCACAGCCCATGTAGTATAGTAGGTTGAGCATTGGACTATGACTCCGAAGATCAGGTTTCAAATCCCCACTCACACATAAAACCCACTGGGTTACCTTAGACAAGTTACACTCTCTCCATCTCAGAGGAAAGCAATGGCAAACATCTTCTGAACAAATCTTGTCTAGGACACCCTGTGATAGGGTCACCTTGGGGTCTTGAAAGCACACAGCACCAATCAGTAGCCCACTTATTTTCCTTGACTTGAAACCATTATCATTCTGATATTTCCTTCTTAGAAATGAGCAACTCATACTCTTGTGTTCCAAAATATGACTAGATACAAAATTGTGCTGTTGGCAATAATGGAATTTTCTTTCTTTCCCTTACATCTCTTCCATATAACTTGAAAACCAGCCTCAGTGGGGAAGTGAAAGATTCCTCTTAATTTGGCTGGATTCTGTAGTTCTGAAATAGAAGTCCCCTATACCCTGTTCAAGGTGTATTATGCCTTCAACTACTGGGGCATTGGGGAGATTAGGTAATTTGGGTGGCGAATTAAGGGCACAGGATTTTTTCTTCAGCAATATCTATGTCTCTTTGTAAACTTTAATGTTAGCTATGAGTGGGAAGGCATTGATAATGATTTCCACAAACAAGAAGTGAATGTGTGTAAAATTGAAGAACCAGAATGACTAAGGTGTCTCAGTTTTATTATAAGTGGAGCAACCAGGTCTTTGCATACATATAGTACTATGCAGAGTCATGCCAGTTTTAACAGCCACAGAACAGCATTTAATAATGACACTGAAAGATCATAGGCTCAAGAAAATAGCAAACTGAAATGTGGCTAGAATATGAGGAAAATGTGGATACTTCAGGAAAATAAATGCCACTGCCAGTTTCTAAAGCCCATTTCAGGCACTCATTCCACACAATTTATAATAGTACAGAAAAGGTAACATTGGGAAGGGCCACAAAAGGCATATTTCCCAACTGTTTCGATTTTACAGAAACAATTCTGATTCCTAATAACAATAAATATTTATTTGTATGCCACTTTTCTCTCACAATGGGTACCCAAAGCGGCTTCCAACGTTTTAAAATACAAAACAAAATCAATCACTGTCAACATATAAACAATAATTGTAGACAATCACATAGTACATAAATTAGCATTAAAACAATTTACATTAATTGTATTGTCCTGTTATATCCTATTGCACTTAGCCACCCTTAAGCCTTCTCATCTTTTCAGCATGCGGTTTAATTGCTGAAGACTTGCTTGAATAAGACAGTTTTTAGCTGTTGCTTGAACGATAGAAGAGAGTGTGCTATTTTGATTGCCCTGGGGAGAGTGTTCCAGAGACATGAAGCGACCACTGAGAAGGTCCTCTCTCTCGTCCCCACTTGGAATGGTGGTGAAAGAGAGAGCAGGGCCTCTCCTTAGGGTTTGGGCAGGTTGGTATGAAGAGATGCGGTCAGATAAGTAAGTTGAACCTGAAACATTTAGGGCTTTAAAGATCAAAACCAGCATCTTGAATTAGAAACAAACAGGCAGTGAATGGAGTTGCTGTAGCAAAAGAGTAGTGTGCTCCCTGTAAGACCTGTAAGCAGTCTGGCTGCAACTTTTTGAACCAGTTGAAGTTTCCAAGCATTTTTCAGGGGCAGCCTCACGTAGAACACATTACAGTAGTCTAAGTGGGATGTAACCAAGGCATGGACCACCATTGCCAGATCTAGTTTCTAGAGGTATGGGTGCAGCTGGCACACAACTTGCAAAATGGTCATTTTTGTGCAGCAAACACATTTTCTGTGTAAAAAGAAATTTTCCTGAGCAGTTTTTTTTATATGATTTTGTACACATTAGAGAAAAGGACATTTTCCACAGAAAGTTGTGGGGGCTGAAGGATATTTGCACAAAATAGTTTTTGATGAATTTTTGGTTATTTTTCACCAAGAATTATTTTGTAAAAAAATATTTAAAACTCACAGAACTATATTTTTAATTTTTTATTTCTTATAGTTTTATTTCACAGTGATTGAGGGCATCCGCTCAGCAAAAAACAAAAATAACAATGTTATTTGTTGCAATGAACACCAGAAAAAAGCTTTAGGACCAGAAAAAAGGCTTGTCCAAACCTTATCCCCATTTAGTTCTGGGGACACTCAGACGATTTGCTTATGGGAGCAATTCTAAATGTGGTAATTTTCTGCAGTTTTAAAATTTCCTATTTTGAAGTGCACCTTTGTTCTCACCTTTTCTGACTGATAATAATAATAATAAAACTTTATTTATATCCCGCCACCATCTCCCCACGGGGACTCGGGGCGGCTTACATGGGGCAGTGGCCCAAACAACATAAGAACAAAATATAAGCAACACAATACAATCACAATATAAAAAGATAAAACAATAATACAATATATCAATATAAACAACAATACAAGATAAAAATTTCATTTAAAACACATAAATGGTAAGACCGTAATAAAAACAGGATAAATTATTAAAAACCCACTGGGGCTGATTAATTAATGACTATCTCCGAAGGCCTGCCGAAACATCCAAGTCTTCAGTTGCTTCCTGAAGGAAGGTAGAGAGGGAGCCAACCTAATCTCCCTGGGGAGGGAGTTCCAGAGTCGGGGAGCCACGGCCAAGAAGGCCCTCTCTCTCGTCCCTACCAAACGCAGTTGTGAGGAGGGTGGAAGTGAGAGGAGGGCCTCCCCAGAGGATCTCAGCGATCGGGTGGGTTCATAGGGGACGATGCGGTCACGAAGATAGGCAGGTCCCGAACCGTTTAGAGTTAAGTTAAGTATTTTCTCATACATTTTCATGATTAAAGCCCTTAAATTATGACATAAACTCATTGTGCTATATTTTACATATATTTGTAAGCAGTGAGTTTTTTTATCATGAGATTTTTAGGTAGGCGCTCAAAATATTAGATAAAGAGGCTCAAAGATAAATTTAACAACTGATGTAGTTTGATACATAATTTACTTCTTTTCTTGCTTTCTATTCAGTTTTCTCGCCATCACTCAATTTTGTCTGTGCCTTACCACTGTAATCTAGGATATAAAAGTTTGCCAAGTGTTTTTTTGGGGAAAAAAAAGGTTATTAGAGTAGAGCCACTGAATTCCACTTATCTGTCATGTCATGGATATATCTTCAAAAGATTCTTGGGTGTTGTTAAAGCTTGACCTCCCTTAGCTGAAAGAAATGGTACTTTACCTGATATGCTTCTGCTGCCCTCCCTCACAGATTTTGTCTCCTGTTCATGTTAAATGTACATGAGCCTAGTCTTTCTCTTGAGCTTTCTAAGAAAAGCCACAGATTGTATTTTCTTATGTTTGTGTTTTCGAACAATGTTGGAAAATTTAGATAATGTAGTACCAATCAGTCATTAATTGGATTCATTCACTTACAACAGTAGAAGTGAAAACTATCTGAGGTTTTGGGAAGTTATTTTTTCCCTTCTTTGATGCTATTATAGTAGAAATTTGCAAGTACCATGACTCTTTGCTTTTTGCCTGTTACCAAAATCCACCAAATAGTAGTCAGCTCAGCAAAGAAGGCATTGGTACCATTACATTGATAACAGTCCCTATCAGTAGCTGCATTGTCATACTGTCACATGAAACTTTTTCATGGAACAGAAAAAAAGTGCTTTTATTTGGTGGTCAGTTGCAAATACCTAAATGTTCATATGAAGATCTGGCTGCAGAGATTTGTTTAAAAGAAAAATGTAGCTCAACTATCCATAAAATGTGGCAACTCATACTCCCATCAGAGTCCCTTTTAGCTTTTATTTGGTGGGGATGAGTGTGAATGTTCTTGTTGTTGTTGTTGTTGTCATTCTTATTATCTTACATATAGAAACAAATACACAAAGAAAGAAAAATAGTACTTGAATTGTTACCATAAATGGATTGCAAGCTTCTTGTTGATTTTGAAATATTGCATGCTATATCTTTCTTTTTCTTTTTTTTTGTAATGAATAAAAAGACAGAGGATGACAATAGAGGGCAAAGCAGAATAGGACCAAAATAGTCAACTCTTCATCCAATGAGTAGCAGGGAAATCAAATCAGAGTATACACTGGGTAAAAATAACATCTAAGGCCACTTCCAGACATCAATTTATCATGGGAGAAAATGGGTTAAAGTAACAGTGTTGCTGTCAGCACAGGCACCCAAAAGAAGCGGGCTTTCCCATGCATTGTCCCCATTTTAGTGCGGTAACAACTGCACTACAATAGGGACAACCCAACCCCCCCCCAAAAAAAACCCTTTGAGATAAAAGAAAAGCATACTGGACCACCATTAGGCCTCTCGGCATGCTTTCTGAAACGTACCAATGTAGCACTAATATAATTTATTTTTGAACATCCAAAGCAAGATTATATTACATGAAATTGCTATTTTTAAGTGGCAGTCAAAATGTGCAGAGAACTTTGGAGTACAATGATACATCCTATGCAATAACTTTGCTGATTGACTCTGGTTTTTATTTCAAATTGTTGAACTACCGCACATTTGATTATATCGTGAGATAAGTCTTTTGCTTTGTTAGGAACCTGCTATTAAAAAAATAAATGTGAACTTGAATTCAAATCTAATATAATTTTGAAAAGATAGTTCTAGCTCTCCACAAGTCAGGGACAATGAAGGACACTCAGAAAAAAAAGTTTGTATTTAATTGGTTTAAAACCGTAAGTTAAAACCTAATACATAATAGGCAGTACATAACTATGCTCTTCCACTCCTATTAGGGCAAAGCATTTGATACAATGGCAACCAAGGTCATGGAAATAATTTTTCTCTGGTTGCCAATGTGAACTATTTACCCCCACCTGAAAGGAGTCATCCAGGGAAGAAATTAACAGAGCTTGGAGGATGAAAAAGAGACCCAGCCAATGAAAAGGTTGCTATAAATAGTGTATCACTGGAGGCCTCGTGCTTGTTCTTATCAGCAAGACACAGTGATCTATATTTTTGAAGACACTGAGAGCACCGTAAAGGTGTTAATTAGCCACATGTGATGCCTACATATTAGGCTAAATAGCTATTATTCTAAACATCTTTGTTATTTTTTTTATTTCAGTAAACATTTTTCATGTCCCCACAGTTCAAGGGTAGATGTCAATGTACATTTTTGTCTTCAAAATGAACCAAATGAGCTTCATTCAATCATGCTGTCTTGCCAAAGACAATCTTAGAACTATTTGTTTATCATAATGCACATATTCTGTGCTAACTACATTTTATCCCAAATGAGATAACAATCAGCTAGTAGCTAACACTTGGTAATAGGAATACAGTGTATTTGTTGTTAGTGTCTTCATTGTCATCATCATTATACCAACTTTCCCTTCAAATCTGGACCCAAGATAGATTGGAGTTCACCTGAAAGCAAAACAATAAATTGGTATAGGATTGCAGTGGCAATCAGTGCTTTGAAATTTATTTTTAATAAGTCATTCATTCCTATTGCTTGCTATTGTGTTTTGAAAGCAATCCATTGTCATTACTCTATACTATGTAAAAAGATTAATATTTGGCAGTTTTATTTTTCTCCAATTTTTTGTTTCTTAAAACAGCATCTTGGACCTGATAAAGCATCACATAAAGGATGAAAAAATCTCGAATTGCCTCTAAAACGACCTTAAGGAATTATTTTAAAGCAACTGTACAATGTTACAGATTACAACAACTTCATTCACACTTGTTATGTTCCTTTTGAAATGTGACTTTGTTATATCCTCACTATATAGCAAATGTAACTCATTATGGATAACTGTGTTCTTCTTGATTAGTTAATTTTGAGCTCTGACAGCAATGTATTAAGGAATAACATCTTATTTATTTCAAGGTGGATCTCTTCAACAGGAAAGAATCAATCTGTATATAAATGAGAATATCTTTGGGATTCTGTTTTTCCTGGAGATAGAGCAAGTTTATATCATGATTAACCAAATTTACAGTATTATCTAAACAAGCTTTGACATAATGTTTGCTAACGTGTTTTTTGAAGCATGAGGGTGTTTCAGCCTATGGGTCCTCAGATGTTTTGGCCTTCAACAGCTAGTAAACTGGCTGGGATTTCTGGAAGTTGTAGGCCAAAACACCTGGGGACCCACAGGTTAAGGATCACTGAGCTATGTCTTCTTGGCTTCATTTTCCTATTAGTTTGGTATGTTTTGAATGTTATTAATAAGCAAATTATTTGGATATTTAAAATAATATTTTCAAGCCATGGATAATTGAATCTATGGCTGCAGAATGTGTGAATATGGAGGACCAACAGTACTGGTGTGAACATTCTCTCCTAGAACCACAATGAACAATTTTCCTCTTTCCTCTACTGCTGTGGTTTCTTTCTTTTTAGTATTTTTGCTGGGTGATCTGATGCAAGGTTTTGCTTCAGTTCTTACCCAGACTCGCAGTGTCAGTGACATTGTCTGTCTTGTGTCAGTTTATTTTTACTTCAGAACACATTCATGGCTCACTATTTGACATTACAAGTTATCGTGGCAGGTAGTATGAAAGTCTTTTGAAATAGCTCACATTAGGCTGTCCTATGGTTTTTGTAAAGCTTTGGAAACGATTTCAGCAAAGAAATCACAGGGGGAAAAGCAATGCTGTTGCTCTTTCATGCGATTGTTTTGGCTCTGTGTGTTTAAGGCATTCTCTGTGATGGATTTAAATGGTCCCAAACTGTTTTCTCTGAAAGCTTTGTGAATGAGACCGATTACCAAACATTTCAAGGGATGAATCATTCACAACTGAAAATGGCATTCAATGAGATAAAATTCTTCTGCATGCAATACATTTCCTCACAGATAGAGCCCTAACAAGTAATGCTTAAGAACTGTCATGCTGGGTCAGATCATTAATCCATCTAGCTCTGCATTTTGTTTGCAAGTAATGATGTGACAGATGCCCAGAACCCCAAAGAGAAATAAGTTACTCATGCCCTGCAGCATCTTGTAATACGGGAGATACTGAACATGTTAACAGTGGGATTTTAAAAACTATAAAAGCTAAACTGGCCAAAAACAAAACAAAATAAAGACAGCTGGACAATATTATGCAGTTCCTAGGTCATATGAACATATCTCCATCGGCAAGAAAATTCTTGATTTCATCCTAACTTCCCAATGATTGCCTAGAAATATATTGCTTCAAGAAGCAGGAAAAGTAATCTTTTTGACCTTTTGAATGAAGATTTTCTCCTAGATAACAAGATGTTCTTGAAACATGTCATGAAGTACAAAATGCTGGTGCAAATATTTTTCTTATATATTCCTCTCTTTCTTTTCCAATAGCAAACGTGACTCTAAAGCAAGACTGTTGGATCTATAGTTATTGTCACTGTTTATGAAATACTGGGTGCTTCACTTTCATGGTGACTACACACATATCACTAACTAGTTCAGCAACTACTGTGATCAAAGGGGTATGCTCTCCTGCAGGGTCGGCCCTAGGTAATTTTCAAGTGTAAGCGAACAGAATTGTGCCCCCCCCCCACAAACCAATCACTGAAAAATAAAAGCATTGGACAAGCGAAAATGTTGGATAACAAGGAGGGATTAAGGAAAAGCCTATTAAACATCAAATTACAAATTAAGCACCAAAATATCATGTTTTACAACAAATTGACAGAAAAAGCTGTTCAATACATAGTAATGTTATGTAGGAATGACTATATTTACGAATTTAGCAACAAACATTGCAATGTATTGAAAACATTGACTACAAAAATATTGGCTACTAACAAATTGACTGCAAATAAAGATAGAATTGCATAAAATAAACTTGCAGTAAGAACATTGTTGGAAGTTAAATCTGTAAAAACTTTAGTCCTTGCTGCCTAAAGAAATAGTTGTGGATCCGGGTGGGAGGCTGACTGCATTGGATAATCCAGAATGTTGGATAAGTGAAGGTTGGATAAGTGGGACTCTACTATACTAACAACTCTGCTTTATAATAATAATAATAATAATAATAATAATAATAATAACTTTATTTTTATACCCTGCCCCATCTCCCCGAAGAGACTCGGGGCGGCTTACATGGGGCCAGGCCCGATAAAACAAACAAAACAGTAACAAAGCAATAAAACAATTATCCCAGTAAAAAACATCAACATCAATAAAAACAATCATTAAAATCAACAAGCAGGATACAGTGTTAAAAACAGGAGACTAATTCGTAGATCCCAGGCGAAATGCAGAGTGATACGAAATTGGAAAAGGAAATTTCACAGTTGGACAATAAAGTGCGGTATAAAATGGCAAGACAACAACAATGGGACTATTATGGAATGGACCAATAGATCAATCCAGCAACAACTAAACATCGAAGGCCTTTTGAAACAGCCAGGTTTTTAAGCTCTTCCGGAAGGAGAGGAGGGTAGGGGCCTGCCTGATCTCTCTAGGTAGAGAGTTCCAAAGCCGGGGGGGCCACGACGGAGAAGGCCCTCTCTCTCATCCCCACCAACCGTGACTGTGAGGGTGGTGGGAGCGAGAGAAGGGCCTCCCCCGATGAGCGAAGAGAACGTGTGGGTTCATAGAGGGAGATGCGGTCTCTAAGGTAGGTGGGTCCCAAACCATTTAGGGCTTTGTAGGTGATAACCTGCACCTTGAATTGGGCCCGGAAAGTAAATGGCAGCCAGTGAAGCTCCTTAAACAGAGGCGTTGAACGCGCCCTGTAATTCGCTCCGGTTAGAAGCCTGGCTGCTGAATGCTGTACTAGTTGTAATTTCCGGGCCGTCTTCAAAGGCAGCCCCACGTAGAGCACATTGCAATAGTCCAGTCTAGAGGTAACTAAGGCATGGACCACCCTGGTCAGATCAGACTTCTTGAGGTACGGTCGCAGCTGGCGCACAAGTTTTAGTTGTGCAAAGGCCCTCCCGGCCACGGCCGACACCTGAGCCTCAAGTATCAGCCCCGAATCCAGGAGGACCCCCAAGCTGCGGACCTGCGCCTTCAGGGGGAGTGCGACCCCGTCAAGCACAGGTTGCCACCCAATACCCCGATCAGACGTACGACTGACCTGGAGGACCTCTGTCTTGTCGGGATTAAGTCTCAGTTTATTCACCCTCATCCAGGCCAACACAGCGGCCAGACAATGGTCCAGAACCCGAGGGGCTTCCTTGGATTTAGGTGGAAAAGAGTAGTAGAGTTGGGTGTCATCCGCGTAGAGATGGCACCGCACTCCAAAACTCCGGATGACCTCTCCCAGTGGTTTCATGTAGATGTTAAAAAGCATGGGGGACAAAATAGAACCTTGCGGGACCCCACAGGTCAATGGCCAGGGGTCCGAGCAGGTGTCCCCCAGCTTCACCAACTGGGAACGACCCTCCAGAAAGGACTGGAGCCACTGGAGTGCAGTACCCCCAAGGCCCATCCCAGAGAGCCGCCCCAGAAGGATACCATGGTCGATGGTATCAAAAGCTGCTGAGATGTCCAAGAGAACCAGCAGGGTCACACTCCCCCTGTCCAGCTCCCTGCGGAGGTCATCCACCAAGGTGACCAAAGCCGTCTCGGTACTGAACCCAGGCCTGAAGCCAGACTGTGATTGGTCCAGAAAATCCGTATCTTCCAAGAATCCCTGGAGCTGAGAGGCAACCACCCGCTCCAAGACCTTGCCCAAGAATTGTAGGTTAGAGATTGGCCTGTAGTTACAAGGATTGGTCGGATCTAATGAGGCCTTCTTCAAAATAGGCCTTACCACGGCTTGTTTTATGCTGGATGGAAATTTGCCCTGCCCCAAAGAGGCATTAATTATTGCCACAAACCAATCAACTAACCCACCACTGGCCTGTTTTAAAACCCAAGATGGGCAGGGATCTAGGGCACAGGTAGTCGCCCTCACCGCTCCAAGAATCTTGTCCACATCATCAGGTTGCACAAACTGAAACGAATCCCACAAGATCGAACAGACAGATGCCTCGGTTACCTCACCTGGCAATGCTTCAAGACTGGCGTCCAAGTCGGAACGAATCTGAGCGACTTTGTCTGCAAAATGGTGAGCGAACTCGCTACACCGAGTTGCCGAGGAGTCAGGTGCCCCCCCCCACCCTGAGAAGGGTGGAGGAGCTCCCCAACAACTCGGAACAACTCAGAAGATCTATTTGTTGCAGACGCGATGCGGGCAGTCGTGAAAACCTTCCTGGCTGCCCGCAACGCCGCAGAATAAGCCCTAATAGCGGCTTTAGACCGTGCTCGGTCAGAAACGTCGCGAGTTCTCCGCCAGCGCCACTCTAGTCTCCTACTCTCAGGTTTCATCTCCGCCAGCTCCCCGGTGAACCAGGGAGCCGGGGCAACTCCACGCAGCGAGAGGGTACGTTCGGGAGCGATCATGTCAATAGCCCTGGACAACTCGGTATTGTAACGAGCGACCAAGGCATCGACAGGATCGTCAGCCTCCATAGCAGACAGAACCCCAAGAGACGTCAGGAGTCCCTCAGGAGCCATAAGTCTCCTGGGGCGGACCATCTTAATGGGCCCACCACCCCTGCAGAGGTTTGAGGACACGGTGAGTCTTAAACTGATCAGATAATGGTCAGACCATGACAATGGAAGAATAGTTTGCTCTTCCACTCTGACCAAACCGTCGCCCAAAACAAAGACCAGGTCGAGTGTATGACCAGCTTGATGGGTGGGACCCGATATTACTTGGGACAGCCCCATGGTCGTCATGGCGGCCATGAATTCCTGAGCCGCACCTGTCAAGGTGGCCTCAGCGTGGATATTGAAGTCACCCAATACCAAAAAGCGCTGGGAGCCCAACACCACGCTAGAGACCACCTCAGCTAGCTCAGGTAGGGAGACTGCTGTGTCGCGGGGTGGACGGTACACCAGCAGAATCCCCAAACTGTCCCGGGTACCCACCTTCAAGTGGAGACACTCAAACCCAGCAGATTGCGGAACGGCGCATCTGACCAGGGCGATGGACTGCCGAAAGACCACCGCAACCCCACCTCCCCGCCCTCCAGACCTGGCCTGCTGATGCACCCCGAAACCCGGAGGACAAAGCTGGGTAAGATTTACCCCACCCAGCTCATCCAACCAGGGCTCGGTGATGCAAGCCAGATCCGCCTGCTCATCCCGGATTAAGTCCTGGATAATTGCAGATTTCCCACTGACGGATCTGGCATTAAGCAGCAGTACCTTCAACCCGGAGGGGCTGCCATGGAGGCTACCACACCTAACCTTCTCCAGGGTCGCAAGACACCTGTTGCGCTTCTCCCTGGGAAACTGTTGACCGCACCCCCCCCCCTTTAGCTCCCAAAATCAGATGGGAGTTGGTACTTTTAGGGTACTTAGATCCTAAGATGTATATACAACCCTCAGTTACCAAGAGTAAAATAAAAACAAATTAAAACTTTAGAAAACTAGAGTCAATACAAAGAAACACTATTGGGGGGAATTAACATTTTGAGGAAGGAAGGAAGGAAGGAAGGAAGGAAGGAAGGAAGGAAGGAAGGAAGGAAGGAAGGAAGGAGTCCCTCAAGCCTGCAGGCGAAGGGGGCAGGTCAGGGAACAAAGGGTAGGCGGGAGCAGGAGGCGGGGAGGCTTGGACACCACTGGCATTTCAAGTGTGTGTGTGTGTGAGACTACCTCCTCTTCCCTCCTGGGACTGCATGGAAGGCCCCTCTCTCCCACCCTTCCTTCCTTCCTTCCTTCCTTCTTTCCTTCCTAAGGCTGCCCCTTACCTCCTTCCTTCTTTCCTTCCTTCCTTGCTCTTTCCCCTCTTTGCTCCTGCCTGAACTTCGCCTCAAGCCACGTGGTTTCCCTCCCGGAAATGAGGGGAGGGAGAAGGGTGCAGTGCTGCCCCCCCCCAGATCTCTTAGACCCAAAGCCCCCCCCTTTCCTGGGATGGGAGGGGAAGAGGAAGAAGGAAGGGCAGCACCAGAGGTTCCAAGGAAGGAAGAAAGGGAGGGAAGGAGTCCCCGCTAGCCCTCTCTCCCTACCTGGAGGCCACTCCCCCGCCCACCCATGCACCTCTTCTCCCCGGCTCTGCCCTCCAGACTATCAGCTGAGCCCCTGGTGCATTGCTCACCATCCTGTGAGAGGCAGCACCTGGGTGGAGGATGCTGCAGGTGGAAGACCAGCATGGAGGCAGAAGACTGGCAGCAGCAGCGGGAAACAAAAGGCTGAGCCTGCTGCTTCTGCTGATGATGATGACGTGGGCGTCAGAGGGTGGAAAGGAGAGAGAGATACCCCGGGGACACAGTTAAAGGGGCAAGGTGCCAAGAGGGCGGGAGAGCCAGGGAGGGAGGGAGAAAGGCAGCCGCTGCACCCTTCCAGGCTCCGCTGGCTCATCGAGCATTCCGCAGTTGCGTAGTTTGCGTATGCCTTGAACCATGCCTGCTCCCCTGTTAACTGGAAGACAGTTAACTGTCATTTCCATGACCCCCCCCCCCCTCCCCACGTGAGCAATCTCCTATATGAAGGGGAATTGTGCCAGGGACATTGTTTCTGCTTGTTGCAAAGGTTGCTCACAAGATCTTTCAATATCAGTCAGCCGCTCCATGATCAACAGGGGAATAGCAGCTACCCATTAAGTGGGGATGGAGAAATCAGGCCAAGAGACACTATATGTCATTACACATTCATTACACATGCCTTAGTGAATTCTGGCCACTGTACTTGCTGTATTTGATTTTTTAGTTAGTTGCTTTTGTGCTCAGCAGGCTTTCTGGGATTTGGGACTGCCCTAGATAATTAAGAATTTTAGTATGTTCCCATTTCTACCTGACTAATGCTATTGCTATAGAAGCACAATTTACAATTTTAAGATGTGAGTCATTATGATGTTTGTGACTATAGATCTCATTCATACATACAATCACACTTTGCATCCCTCCTCCATGGGGAATTTGAGTCCAGTGTGACATTAAGAAGTTTGTGACTGATGAGTATGTAGATGTGAAAGGAAGGAGAGTTTACATTCCAGAATTCAGGGCTAACATTCCCCCACTGTAGCACGGCTCATTGTGCTACTCTGCTGCAATTTCATACTTCAATTTTGAAGGAATTATATATTACTCAGGAGATTGACTCACAGGCTGTGAAACCTCAGGCTATAGGCAAATTGGGGAAAGGGATTCATGAATCATTCCCTTTGACAATCCTCTTATGGATCCATCGCTGATTAGAGAAGGGGAAGAAGGGGGGGGCAAAAATGACAGTTATAGCAATGGAAGGAAATAAGGTGGGCTCTCTCTGAAGGATTTATATTGGGACAGGTTCAATTTAACTTATTAGTAAATGACCTAGTCATGGGTGAACAATGAGTTAGCCAAATTTGCAGGTGATAGGACATTATTGAGGACAGTTAAAGTCAAGGAGATAGAAAAAAGCGCAACACAAATTTTGCAGAAGTTTAAAAAGATGCACACTGAGGCACCAAATAAACAAAAGCCCTAAACATGTCTATGAGAAGCATTTCTGAAAACAGAGTGCGAAACTGCAACCTTCAAGAATAGCATGCAGCAAGACTTTTTTAAAGGGCAAATTCTTTATTAATGGGAAAACAGGGTCATTGTCCTATTGTCTATATAAAAACCAAATTAGGAATACAATGCACAGTTCTCGTCATGCCATCTTGTGAAGCATATTGTAAGAAATACTAGACATTGGAAATGACAGGTGACAGTCAATGAAACTAGCTATAACTATAGGGATGAAACAAAGTTATACTTCCAAACCATCACAAGAGTGAACTTATTATATTGCCATTTCTAGTTGCTATGGTTTCTAGTAACATTCACGCATTGCTTTTAAAGGGAATTCCTAGAGGCATTTTGACAAGAATTTCTTCAAGTTTTATTCCATCCTTTCATCATTCTCAGACTTTTTTTGCTTCAAAAAAGTAACAAAAGTAATGCAAAAAAAAGCAAGCAGCATATTATAAATAAAACAACAAGTGATCTTTCCCATGCTGTAAGGAATAATGACAACATAAATATTTTTCAATAAGTGTATTTGAGTCCCCCATGGGGTGAGAAAAGCAATATATTAATGCAATAAATAAATAATAAATTTAATAGAATAAAATTATTTTTAAAACTGGAAAAGTGCAAAAATAGTAATCAATATGAATCCGAAAGGAATGCATTTCCTGCAAGAAAGACTGAAATGGTTTAGTCATTGCCTGTTGTGACTCAGCCTTGCTGACTCTGATGAGGAAAGACAGATTCAGGCTCAGAATCAGCCTGAAAGGCCTGCTGATTGGGAAGAGGAACAACAGAGGATGCAAGTTCAGTTTCCCACAGATAGGGCTGGACTGGATGGCCCTGAACCCACGGAAGTCAGCCAGGTGCATACTGACATGGGAATGGGAGAAGGGAGGTTGGATGATTCCCAGATGAATAATGAGCCTCAGAGAAATAACGAGCAAACTGACCTTGATAGGGCTGTGTCGCACCTCAGAATAGTTCACCTTGCTGTGGACACCAAGCCACACACAGAAGATAGTCTTTTGTAATTTTATTGAGCAAAAGCAGAGTATATATATAATATCAAAGCAGGCAGAAATATAGTTCCAAAAGTAGTTGCAAAATAGAGTCAATAAATCCAATAATCCATTCCCAAAGATATCAAAGTCCACAGGTTACAAGGATTCACGAACAGTAGAATTTCCAAAGCAGAAGCAGCATGAAGACATAAACCATCCACCCTGATGAAGTGAGGATTTGCTTTGACAGAGACTTGCCTCTCAACACACCGTTTTTAAAAACAACCCAAAAATGCATTTATTTTCCCTTCAGTGGCCTCCCGTTTCCCAGCTAATCTCAGACTTCGCCGAGGCATTCCTTTCCATTGCAAACGATCCGCCCGGGAGAGCAATGGGGCCTGACTGTCAAGGCCAAACAGCTCGTTATCATTATCTTGCACCTGAACGGGAGCCTGAGACAGATCAGGCTCGTTATTTCCCATGGGAATGCTTCCTTGGTTCTCATCCGTGACAGGCAGTTCATCCACAGGCTGCACCTCTGGACCAGCCTGTGTTTGAACTCCATAGTTCACCATGACATCATCTTGAAATTCATCCTGCATTCCATCATCTGACACCTGCATCTGTAAACCAAAATTCCCTTCCTCATCTTCACTCTGACACTATTGCTGAGTCACAACAGGCTGAGCGTTTGGAATTAAGGGTTCGGCATAGTGCTAGGATTGCAAACAGACAGGGGGAGGTGCGGGGACAGAGAAATGCTTTCATGTTTTGCAGAGATTGTTAAAAGGGATGCTTTGGGGAAAAGCGGTTGTCTAAGAAATTTTCTTGCTACGGGAGAAGCAGCTCCAGTGTTCCTTGCTGTGCTTTGGATTACCCTGATGCCATGTATTCATGTTTCTTGGATTTTTGTCATGCTCTTCTTGGATATTGTTTATTCCTGGTAAGCTCTGGACTTCTACTTCAAGACTATATTTGTAACTGACTCTTGGTGCCTTAATTTGCTTTTTGAAGAACTTTCTTCCATCTATTTTTAATAAACTATAAAGACTTAAACATGTGGTGGGGTTTGTGTGCTGTGGCAAGGTGAACTCAAGGCTGAGGTGCAACATTGCCATTCTGAAGAAAACAGTGAACATTTGATCCAAATACTATTTATTTTGGCAAAGGTACGGTTTGGTAAATCAACATGATGAAGGTCCTGGGGCAGGGCTTTTTTGCTCCCTTAAATTTAAAAGGTGTAACTTTTGTGTCTGAAGTAGAAAGAGGTAGAATAGTCATAGCCCTTATCTCTTAGCACAGGCATGCCCAAAGTCTGGCCCAGGGGCCAGTTGTGGCCTGTTCAAATCCCCAAATGCCTTCTCCCCAGGCCTCTCTTACTTGCTTCTTTCCTTCCTCTCTTCCTTCCCTGACTTCCTTCCTCCCTCCCTCCTTTTCTTGACTCCTTTCCTCCCTCCTTTCCATCATTCTTGGAGATCAGGTCCCAGAAAAGGCAGGCTCATTGGAAGGAGAGAGAGAGGGAAGGCAACCTCTGGCATCCCTTCACCCAATGAGGCGTCACCTTCTCCTCTGATGGCTTCAGCCTTGGGCATCCCATCCAAGCAGCCCCTTGTCTCTCTCTCTTCCCTCGCAACTTTTTATTTATTTCTTTTCAAAGGAAGGCTCCCCAATTGCCCTGCTTGCCCGAAGCACTCACTGCTACAGCCATCACTGCTGCTGCTTGGGTGGAAAAGGTGGGCTCCGGAGGTCGAGCACTTGCCTGGATTCCCTTCCTCCCCTCCTTCTCCATTCCACCTTCTTTCTACATCACTGCCCCACATTTTCCAAAAAGGCTGCCCATTGCTGCTGCTCCTCCTTGGGAAGAAAAGGGGAGACCCAGGCTACAACTATACCCCCCCACCACCACAATCAAAGCCCTCCTGACAGATGACCATACTGTTTCTCCTGAAAAACCTCCAGAGGAGGAGACTCCACCAGACTTTGAGACAGCATATACCACTGTCTGAAATGACTTGAAGGCACACAACAACAACAATCCTAATTAACTTGACTCTCTCCTCAGACAAAAGCAGGTCCACACTTCCCACTGAAAGACTAGTATGTTTACGTAGGTTAAAATTGTTCTTCATTTTTTATATTGTATTGTTCTTTCATGGGTTTTTTTTTTGCACTAGAGAAGAAGATATGCAGTGTGCATAGGAATGAGTTCATTTTTTTTTCAAACTATAGTCTCTTCCCGCCCCCACCTGAAAACAGGCTGAAGGACCATGAACTGGCCATCAGCTTAAAAAGGTTGGACACTCCTGTCTTAGAAAGATAAAAATATCTCTGTATCTAAGAGCAGAGGATTAAGCAGAAATTCAGCATTTGTAGGTGGGAAATGAACTTATTAAAGATCTGGTAGTCATCCAGCAAATGCAGACTGAATCCATCCTAAAATGCTATATAATGCTTTGTCTACTTAATGTCTTCTTGTTGGATGCCTACCTCTCAGGGAAAATAAATACCTAAATACCTTGGTGTCACCTTAGATCGAACACTAACATATAGGAAACACTGCATGAACACCAAGCACAAAGTAGCTGCATGCAATAACATCCTGCAGAAACTGACTGGCAGCGCATGGGGTGCAGACCCACAAGTAATAAGAACATCAGCCTTGGCCCTGTCTTTCTCAACTGCAGAGTATGCCTGTCCTGTTTGGCACAAGTCTGCCCATGCAAAGCAGGTGGACATAGCACTGAATGAAACATGCAGAATCATCACAGGATGCCTTAAACCTACACCTGTTGATAAACTCCACAAGTTAGCTGGCATTGCCCCTCCTGACGTGCGATGGGAAGTCGCTGCTAACTGCGAGAGAAAAAAGGTCGAACATTGTGAAAGCCATCCACTGCATGACTATCAGCCTCCTCCCAGTAGACTCAAATCAAGGAAGGGCTTCATGAGAACCACCACTCCTCTTGATGTTCCTCCAGCAACAGCAAGGGTGTCCCTCTGGGCAGCTAAACCTGGGAATTCTAACTGGATGGCCCCCCATGAGGGTCTTCCTCCAGGGGCAAACCAAGAATGGGCAACTTGGAAGTCCCTGAACAGACTCAGAAGTGGAGTGGGCAGATCAAAAGACAATCTGGCAAGATGGCACTACCTGGAGGAATCCTCCACCTTGTGTGACTGTGGAGCAGAACAAACAACTCCGCATATGTATGCTTGCCCACAATGCCCTGCCTCATGTACGGAGGAGGAGTGGTTTAAAGCTACGGACAATGCGGTTGCTGTTGCCTGCTTTTGGTCCAAAACTATTTAGTTGCTTGTTATTTCCTTTTTTCCCCCCATCATTTGAAATGTATTTGTTGTACAATGCTTTTGACACGAAATAAATAAAAGGGAAACCTGAGCAATTACCAAAGAGTTGAGCCTTTGCAGTTGTTTTCAATTGTATGATTCTATGATTTGCCTGAGCAGTCTATTCTTCACAAGGAACTCAGCTGCCCCTTCTCTTTCTGAGATACAAGGCTGGAAGTTGGGAAAAGGCTGGAGGTGGTAGCATGGAAGACTTGTGGGTTTAATAGAATATGAAGTAAAATGGAGGAGGCCCCTGTCAGGTAAAATCATCACAATACTACTACAACTAAGTTATGAGGAATAGCCCTACTATTCACTGGTTACCAAGGGTGTGGCTACAGGTGACACAAAATGTCAGCATTGCCTCCCAAATAAAAATTCTGCCCCCTAAGTCCCCACATTTTAGTACTGAAGTAACTTAAAAATTTAAATAATAATTTCAGCATCCAGCAAAAAGTTACACAACATGTATAGGAGTTAAGCATGTGAATGATATCCAGCATCTCATTCTCTGATATGCTAGAAATTTGAGGACTACAGAAAAAATATTTGTGGGATTTCCTGGCAACGACCCCTTATTTTCAAGATGTTTCTTCATGGAAGACCAGTATCAGGTTCCTTTAGCTACGGCAAAAATTCTTTTTTATATTTTTCTTGGCATAAATACAAAGAGACCCAATCAGACAGTGTTCCCACATCTCCTCTCACACTTGCTCACACTGATGCTCCTTTGAAACATTTAAATGAAATGAAAATTTGCATACAAATAACAATACTGAAACAACAAATGTTTCATAAATTATTTGCATGGCTAACATTGAAAGTCATTTCACTTAAACTATATGATTTTTAATTAAACAAGGGTTTTTAATCATTACAGTATCTTCTCACACTTTCCATCTCAGTTTTCCATTGAAATGTGCATAAATGTCATGTATTATTTATTATTTATTTATTTAATTCACTTGTATACTGCTTTTCTCACCCCAGAAAGGGACTCAAAGGGGTTCATATGTACAATATGCCTTATCCTGAACTTTTACACAGTGGTACTAGACAACCTCCATACCTTTCTGATGTTTGGAAAACCATGTTAATATTCAGACATCTTATAGTGCAAAATATGACTCACTGATCAACAACCAGGTATTCAAAGAAAGATAGCTATTTATGGTGGCACAGCACAGCTACAATGAATGCTGCCTGTTTCTGTGGCTTGTAGCCCAATTGAAACTTCCAGCTTTGATTTTATTTGAATACAAGTGGGTTTTCCCGAGGGAATACCAAATGTTTTATAATTGCTTTTTGTATTACAACCTATTTTTTTTTAAAAAAAAGAAATCCCCATTGATCTTCAGTGTTCTGAAATACTGGAATAGTACTGCTGAAAAATATCTTATTTGAAGATGGCATTTCTTTAGCTCACATTTCCACATCCACCCTACCTTAGCTCTTAGTGAAATGTCATTATTGAAAAACATTTTAAATCAATACAAACATAACTAAGCACACATTTCACTTTCTAGTCATATAATGAAGATCTCTCCCCCCTCCTCTTACTACAGCTCTCTGCATAAGTACTCTTCAAGTGTCCTTCATTTGGCAAAGATAATTAGTTTCAGTTACTTTAACAGAGCAACTCCTTGCCTTCAAAGAGGATATTATATTTGCCTAATTGCATTTGAGTGCTAAACATTGTAAAGGATAATGTTTCCTGAGAATAGCTTTTCTCTTGTCTCTTTACCTAGTATGAAGTTAACTGCCTTCAACAAGGGTCAATAGAAATTGGCTATTAAATTTGAATAACTGATCAAAATGCACAAGCCATTGAGTGCACAGAGTTTCTTCAGCCTCTTACATCTTCTGCACAAGCCTTAAATAAGCATGTAATGAAAGCTGCTGACTCCTCAATTATGTTACAAATTAGTTAAAAATGAACCATGCTGTCTGAACAATCTCTTCTTTAGCATTTTAGCACTTGTTATATTGTGTTACACCCTGCTAGACAAGGTATGCAGGTTTAAAAGGTTCCCAGCACCAGATACATTGCGTCCATTTGTTAGCTTTATTTATTTTCCAGTCTAATACTATTCAGATGGCCAATCGTCATTCGAACTGGAAATCAAGGGAGTTGTGTTGCATTATATTTGAAGGACATTGCATTGGAGATTTTTTTTTTCTTTAAGCAAATGACATACAACTTCTGTTCTGGGTTCCACTTCCAGATGTCAGTCTGAGGCTCCATCCTCTGTTCTGGCTATGCCAAGAAAATCCCCTTTTAAATTATGTGGCTTCTACAGATGATCTGATGTTCTTCTTAGGGCTTACCCAAAAAGGTATGCAGCTGCAGGAACTGAAGCAATTACTTCTATATCTTAGCAAAATATCATTTCACTTCTTTCTCTTTATTCTCTGTAAGGAACCCTGTGTCAGCAATTAACCTATAGCTTTTTGGGGGGAAATCCTAAGAACAAAAGCAAGCAAAACCAAATTTAGAGGATTATACAAAGGGGTGATGTAACACAGATACATACTATTTCCTGGAAATAAAAGCCTAAAAGGAGTCAAGCTTTCAGACTTCCATGGGGCATTTACTAGATCAGAAACCACAAATATTTTTCTCTTGCTAACATTAGATCAAGCCTTAATTACAGAACACTTTCCATTGACTTGGCAAGAGGCTTGTATTTAAGCTGCTATGATTCCCTTTTATCGAGTCAAGCTACCACTACAATGGAGCCTCCGCTTTTCATTTTTTTTAGCTAAGCAAACAAGAAAACAGTAGATGAAACTGATGGAGAGCTTAATTGTATCAATCCATCAAGTCCTAAATTTGCTTCCTTTCAAAAATTCATCTTTAAATCCAAGTGCAGTGATGGCAAGACAGCAAGTTTAAAATTCTCCAACTGTCAAATGCTGTTTTACTAATTATCTGCCTTCCAAGGCAATCATACAACCGTAATCATTCACCTCATGCCTGGAAACATAAGTCTTGTTCTTTTGATGAATATTTATAAGACAGTGTAAAGCAGTCTACTTTCTTTTCCCTTTAGGCAAGACAATTTGGAGTTCATCAATATGTATTACCAAGGACTTTTATAAAAGGCACTTCAAAAGAAATTCATCAGGCATTCCTTTTGTCTTGATTTCTGTTAGACTGATACTTCCTTTTGACAAGTATCAATAAATTATCCTCTGATGGGCAGAAACTTGATGTCTTATTCAGAAACTTCCTCACACAGCATGATTTGGCGTTAGTTTCCCAAGGAGTTATTAGCATCTGTCCAATAATTTAAAGGAGGAGAATGCAATGCTAAAATTATGAAAAATAGAAGTCGGATATCACCGGTGTATCTGGAGACCATGCATTCTTTTCTGAGGGTTGAAATTTCTCCATGCTTTTTCCAGTATTTTCATGGCCTATATTTCTTGCTGCATTTTTTCCAATGAAAAATTATTTAAACTGCAGAATGGATGAGTGAGAATAAAACCCAGAGACTGTCAAACCTGAAATGAACAATGGAATAAAGGCAGATTAATGCTGCAGGTATGCAGTGTGTTAAATGACAAAATATGTCTGTTCCAAATGGTTATCTCTCCTTCTGGACTTTGGTGTATAGAAGAAATTGAACTTTTGGGCAAAAGTGATATAAACCTGAAAGGTTGTATTACAAATCTGTTGAAGTTGGAGAGAAAAGGGATAGAAAGTGAAGAAATTATGTGGTTACATATTCTGAAAAAGAGCAAGGGAGCTAAAAATGTAACTGCCATAAAAAAAGACTTCCTGGCCAGTAGCAAGAGATAGACCAAAAAACAGAGAATTTATGTCAGTACATTTAATATATTATGCATAATGAAGTTTCTGCTGCTGCATATTTTCAAATGATTTCTGACATGGCAGCCCTAAGATGACCCTATCATAGGACTTTCTTGGCAAGGTTTGTTCAGAAAGGGTTTGCAGTGATGTATTCCATTGCTTAAATCACTACATCATGCTGGTTTTCTTTTTGGTTGGTGGCAGGGTGAGTTTATCTCTTCTTTAACTGTTATGTAAAGAAAGATATGGTCTGCACAGAAAGGCTTTTGTCTATGTCCCTTGAGCATAAACTTCTAGTACAGTGGTTCTCAACCTAAGATCCCCAGATGTTTTTGGCCTTCAACTCCCAGAAATCCTAACAGCTGGTAAACTGCCTGGGATTTCTGGGAGTTGTAGGCCAAAAATATCTGGGAAGCCCAGGTTGAGAACCCCTGTTTTAGTATGAATGAATGTTAATGCCTAATGGTACTGTTATAATCAGTGGCTCTCACAGCGCTTGCTGCATGGTCTCTTCTGCTGTCCATCCAATCAGTATCTTTGCCATATAACTGGAATGGATTGAACTGGAATCTGGAAAGCAGGCAGAGTATTCATGCAACCCAGGATCCCATGGCTACTGAATAAAGTTTGGGATTCAACCCATGCTAACAGAGGAAATACAATATATTTTTGTAATCTGTCCTTAGTGATCAGTGTGGTCTTTACATCGCTTTCACAGCTAACAAAAAAAAGTGGAATAGGAATGGCTGAGAAGTTAATTTTAGTTTTGTATTTAGATGCCTCGGAATGCACATTTTGGAAATGGAAATACTATCCATCTATCCATTTTTAAGAATTTGCGTGGTTACTGTATATACTCATGTATAAGGCTAGAAATATTAGTTTTTAAAAAAACCAACCTCCAAAAATGGGGTCAGCTTATCCATTAGTATGCAATGAACCTTAATTCTTATTAAAAATAAGGAACCCTTCTCTAAGCAGAGTGGTAAAAGGCAAGAGCTTAATCCTACCAAGAAGAACCCTGAAGACTGCCTCTTCTTTCTCTATCACAATGCTGTTTCGATCCTTTTTGAATGCCTGGGAAATGGTGGTGGTGGCCAGGGATGATTGATCCCCTGAGGTAGCAGTGCCACTTTCCTCTCTCCATGGAAATCAGAATCCATAATTTTGGCCCCAGATCTGCTCCCAATTAATACATGATATCAACTTATACATGTGCATACAAGGTAATTATTAAAAGTCTGGTTTGAGCCAGATGAGCCATGTTTCCAGTGGTTTAGGGCTATCAGATTTCTAGCGTTGTCTCTTTCATTCTACAAATGAATGAGTCTACTGGATTTGGCAGAAGGGGGAAAAGGAGAAATTAATTTCAGTTCGTTTGGACAAACATAATGGAATTTATAAATTACATACTCTGATAGATATAAATAAAGTGAAGTGTTTTAATTTAAAAAATCATTTACTATCCCTAATTTTGAAACAGGGCATTGAAGAAACCTATATTAAGCAAGAGAACAAAATGGTGACAAATGAAGGGTGACTTGCTAGTATAAGAGAGGGAAATATGAAATGCATCATGATGGAAAACTGTGTAGAACCAGTGGAAAATGTTGCGTTACCATATGGTTCTATAGAATCCATGGGCTTTTCCATACTAGGCTCTTGGAGCACTTTGATTGTGCTTTAGTTGCCATTGCTGCATTCTGTAGAACCGTGGGATATGTTATCTGAAGAAGCACTGGAACTGACTAGCAGAAAAATTTAAGTATCTCAGGAACCTGCAAATTCCAGGATCTGTAGGTTGCATCTATGGTTTGAAAAGGTCTGCCCCAGTAAATTTGCCGCCTCTCTCCTCAATTTCCAACAATGGGGGCATGGCTGGCAGTGTGCCGTTTTGGCTATGCTGCAGAAAGGGAGAAGGGGGAAGGGGCTGAGGACACAAGCGGGGAATTTACTGGAGCAGTACTTTTCAAACTCATTTATCTATATGAGATGTGCCTACATTTCAGTGGGGATTACATGAGATTATAGTATTGGGATGTGTCTTTCAGCTGCATATGGTAAATGATTTCTCCTATACTTTGTCCTTTTTAAAATCCAAAACTTAACCTACTTTGTGGATAGCCCTCGTAGATAAGTCAACAGTAAAATGTTGAGGTTCCAGATGGGGCTCTCCAGATCCATTCTACGGGGAGGAGAAAGTGCTAATGTTCTCTCAGGGACCAGTCGTCCTTGGAAAAAGCAGCTGCTGTCCTTTTCCTGCAGAGGAATTCAAAAAGACCAGAAGCAATGCTGAGGTGGACAGAGGTGCAATATGGACCCATGTATAAGTCTACCAAGACTTTGGAAGTCAATTTGTTTGCGTATTTTTTTCAACTTATACACAAACATATAAGGTATGTGGCCTTCTGGAAGGGTATTGAAAGTTAACCGCATATGAAGTTATGCCAAGAGGCTTAGATTGGTCATCCTTCTTTTCTTTTCTTTTTTAAAATATTTATGATTTTAGGATTACATTAAAAGTGGGGGAACGATTGTATCAGATAGGAAAGGATCAGAAAAGGAAAATGAAGTTCAATTAGATTGCAAAGGAAAGGAATTTGGGAGGGGAAGAAAAAAGAATTTTAAAAAGTATTGTTATTGTTACTTCCAGATCTTGCTCCTTCTTAAAAAATGGTACACATTGCTTCATGGTTTCTTACAAATTAAATGAGTGAGTGCACTAGAAGAGCTCCAGAAATATAACTGAACATATCCACATATTTAACATTGTTTACCATAAAATTTAAGATGCATTAATTTCCTGTCTTTATCAAATTGCTCTATTCGTCATTTTAGAATTTGTAAAAAATCGTCTCTTTCTTGATTACCACCATCTTAGACTCAAACACTGATTCCTAAGCAGTTCAAAGTGTGACACACATACTCCCCCACAAGTGTAAAATAAAAATAACACTGACATATTTTGAGGATGTTCTCAGGATATATGAAAGCTTTTTCGGCAGTTACCATACTTAACATAAATAATTGATTCTTAACAATATTAACCATATCCTCCCTCCACCATCTTGGTAAAAAGATTGGAATTTTGGGACTAGTGGACATTCAGACATAATTTCTTCTAGATGTATTTATCTAAATTAGATATAGAAAGAGAGAGATGGTTATTAACAATTACAGTGCTCCCTCGCGACTTCGCAGTTCGCTTTTCGCGGACTCGCTGTTTTGTGGTTTTTCTCGGATGCTTCTGGGACATGGCCATACAGCCTGGAAAACTCACAGTGGTACTGTATCTATCTATCAAATTTTAATGACACAAAACAATGCACAGTGGACTGGGCTACAACGGCACCTGCCAGTTTCCCTCCATGTTTCCCAGTGTGCCCCTCGTGCCGCACCATGGAATGGCCTGGCTGGAGCAGTGTTCCTTCTTCCCTGGCTACAAGAGCAGAGGCTGCCAGAGCAACATGGGGGGCACGGAGCAAGGGGGAAGCCCTGAAGAGAAGCAGGAGCAACAACACCTCAAGTGAGAGCTGCCACTGGATTCCAACAAGAGGGACGGCATGGCGGGAGCTGGCGGGGAGGAAGGCACCAAGAAGAAGCACAGGAAGAAGAAGAGCAAGGAGCTTGCCAGTGCAGGTAGGGAAGGCTTCACTGGCTCCCTGGGATGGGCGAGTTAATGCCAGGGCCCAAGGCTTGGGAATCCTGGGAGCTATGGGTTTACAGCCTTCTCTGCCTAATTGCTGGGGCCCGTTTCACCAAACTAAAAGACCTGGATCCACCAGAAAGAGGCGGCTTCACAAACAGTGTCACAAACAGTGCAAAACAGCCTGCGAGCCTCCCTCTGTAAGTACTAAAATAATGTATAAATATTAAAATAAATATAGCATCCTTACTTCATGGATTTTCACTTTTCGTGGGTGGTCCTAGAACGTAACACCCACGATAAGTGAGGGAACACTGTATTATTTTCATTTGTTTCCCACTTTCCCCAAATAAGCTCAAGACAGAATATAAGCCCCCCCCCACCCAGTAGGTGAGGCTTACAGTGTGATTGACTCAAGGTTTGTGAGGCATCAACACTCTTTGGCACAGAAAGCTAAAGGCTGTGTAAAACTACAAATCACAGGATTCCATACCATTGAGACATTACTGTTCGAGTGGTATCATAGAATCATAGAATCGTAGAGTTGGAAGAGACCTCATGGGTCATCCAATCCAACCCCCTGCAAGAAGCAGGAAAATCTCATTCAAAGCACCCCCAAACGATGGCTATCCAGCCTCTGCTTAAAGGCCTCCAAAGAAGGAGCCTCCACCACAGTCCGGGGCAGAGAGTTCCACTGCCGAACAGCTCTCATAGTGAGAAAGTTCTTCCTGATGTTCAGGTGGAATCTCCTTTCCTGTAGTTTGAAGCCATTGTTCTTTGTCCTAGTCTGCAGGGCAGCAGAAAACAAGCTTGCTCCCTCCTCCCTATGACTTCCCCTCACATATTTGTATATGGCTATCATGTCTCCTCTCAGCCTTCTCTTCTCTTCTAAACATGCCCAGCTCTTTAAGCCGCTCCTCATAGGGTTTGTTCTCTTTTGATCATTTTAGTCACCCTCCTCTGGATACTTTCAAGCTTGTCAACATCTCCCTTCAACTGTGGTTCCCAGAATTGGACACAGTATTCCAGGTGTGGCCTGACCAAGGCAGAATAGAGGGGTAGCATGACTTCCCTGGATCTAGATGCTATACCCCTATTTATGCAGGCCAGAATCCCGTTGGCTTTTTTAGCTGCCGCATCACATTGTAGGCTCATGTTTAACTTGTTGTCCACAAGGACTCCAAGATCTTTTTCACATGTACTGCTATTGAGCCAGGTGTCCCCCATTCTGTATCTTTGCATTCCATTTTTTCTGCCAAAGTGAAGTATCTTGCATTTGTCCCTGTTGAACTTCATTTTGTTAGTTTTGGCGCATCTCTCTAATCTGTTAAGAACGTTTTGAATTCTGCTCCTGTCTTTTGGAGTGTTAGCTATCCCTCCCAGTTTGGTGTCATCTGCAAACTTGATGATCGTGCCTTCTAACCCTTAGTTTAAGTAGTTAATAAAGATGTTGAACAGAACCGGGCCCAGGACGGAACCCTGTGGCACTCCACTCGTGACTTCTTTCCAAGATGAAGATGACGCATTGGTGAGCACCCTTTGAGTTTGTTTGCTTAACCAATTATAGATCCACCTAACCGTAGTTTTACCTAGCCCACATTTGACTAACTTGTTTGCCAGAAGGTCATGGGGGACCTTGTCAAAGGCCTTACTGAAATCCAGATACGCTACATCCACGGCATTCCCTGCATCTACCCAGCTTGTAACTTTAAAAAGAGATCAGATTAGTCTGGCATGATTTGTTTTTGGTAAATCCGTGTTGACTATTGGCAATGACCGCATTTGTTTCTAAGTGTTTGCAGGCCACTTCCTTAATTATCTTTACCAGTATCTAAGTATCAGGTTGCATTATTCTATAGTGTAGCTGCACCCTACTATGTCTTTAGCCACCATGATCAAAAAATAATGTTGCTGGAATAGGGAAAGAAAATAAATATATTCTCTTTTCATGTTGGATGTTTTGATTTTCAGCACAGGAATTTTGGTAGAGCAACTTTATAAAATTGTAATAATTTCACTTCATAGAACTAACACAGCAAAACCAGACCAGACCTACACTGCTGTTCAGTCAACAAGCACTGTGTTTTTAATTCTGTGAAGCATGAACTTACATTTTGTTCCAATATAGCTCAAACAACAAGTCTCCTCCTTATTTCTCTTGCTCATATATCTCTACAGCATCACCCGTATTCCTATGAATAATTTGAATCAGGCTCAGAGAGATATGAGATGCACAGACATACTGCTCCGTATGCTGACTTTGGACAGGCACAGAGTGAATCAAAGAGAGAAAAGGATTGTGTAGAGTTCTATTTGGGTCACTATGTGCATGGGTTCTTCCCTTGTATAAATTCATTATTTTCAGTATTTGTATACCACTCAGTAACAAAAGCTCTCCAGGTGGTTCACAGTTTACAGAATTTTCCTTCTAATCTGGTTCCCCAGTGGAAAATGTATGAAACTATAGAATGGGATGCTGTCACTAGTGAAAATAATATCTAGGATAAAACATGTATTGGTACAGCAGGAAGTAATGTACATGTTAACTGTGATAGATAATTGAAACTCTGCAGGTTGATGCCTATCAATTACATGGTGCTTAGGCAGAAAAAAATAGTATGCTTGAGCGCATTAGCACAGTGTATCATTCTGAATTGCCAAACTGCTGTGCTTTGATCTCAGTTAAGCTGGCCATTAGCCAACTGAAATTGAGGCCAGATAATTTTCTCATTTGCCCTATGAATAAAAACCCAGTTTCTTCCAGCACCCCATCATTGTTTCTGATAGGAAGAAAATATACAACAGCCAGACTTGTGAAATTCATTATCATTAAAATTATTTAGAAAAATTAACTGTCTGACTTGTATTTTGACAGTGTAATCCTGTACTAATATATAAGCTCTATACAGTCTGTTGGAACTGACTCCCAAGTACAAGTATTGCAGCCTCAATGTATTATTCTAAATATATATTTGATTATCTCACAATCACATGCATCTTAAAAATCCAATAGTTGGAACGCTTTGGGTGTTTTAGTCATTCATCATCATCATCATCATTGGCTGTCACTCATGGCTGAGTATGATTGCCTTCCAAGTGTAGGGTTTTGGCGGTGAGTCCATAGGAGACTGTAAAGGCCTATTCTTGATCTGCATGTTCTTTCGCAGTAAGGACATTTGCTCATTCAAGGATTCCTCTAAAGCAGTGGTTCTCAACCTGTTGGTCCTCAGATGTTTTGGCCTACAATTTCCAGAAATCCCAGCCAGTTTTCTAACTATTAGGATTTCTGGGAGTTGAAGACCAAAACATCTGGGGACCCACAGGTTGACAACAACTGCTCTAAAGAAATGGTTGAACTGCAGCAAGGATGGTAATCGCAAAACAATGGAAAAGTGAGAAAGCCCCATCGAAAGATGCCTGGCTGACCAAATTGACTGAAATAAAGGATATGGACAAACTTACCTTCTTAATGAGAAAGAGCAATGGAAGAGCTATAAGAGCCACGGACTGGTCATACTTTGAAGACTACCTTAAGAAAAGATGATAAGAACTATCTAATTGGAACATAAATGATTAGTGACAAAGATCGGAAGTCAAACCCCACCCCCCATTCCTAGTGTATATCCCCTCTCACAATTCCTAATCCAGACACACTTTCCCTACCCCTGCCCTTCCTTCCCTGTTTCCCTGCCGTATGTCGTGTTATGTTTTATGTTTGATGTTTTAAAAGAAACTTCTCAATAAAAATGAAAGAACAAAAAAAAAGTAATGGTTGAACATTATTGCCTGGTGTGGGTAAGCCAGGTTAAGTTTAAAGTAGCAAAAATAAAGTTGTAAATACATGTGGTTTCATTGCACATGGATACATAATGCACATAAATGTGCAGTAGAGTTCCGGTTATCCAAGATAAACGGGTGGGCCGAATGTCAGATAACTGGAACTGTTGGATAATAGGGAGGCCCTATTATCCCTTCCGGCAAGCCGGCGTTTGCGCAAGGGAGGAGCCTCCTCTCTTCGGCAAGCACCCGGTTTAGAGAAGTTCGGACTGTGCTGCTGCCTAGTAACACAGCCTGGGCTTCTCCAAAGTGCCGGGCGCTTGGAGAAGGGAAGAGCCTCCTCCCTTCGGCAAGTACCTGGTTTAGAGAAGCCCGGACCGTACTGCTGCCTAGTAACACAGCCTGGGCTTCTCCAAAGGATGGGTGCTTGCTGGAGGGCTGAGACTCTTCCCTTCGGCAAGTACCCGGTTTAGGGAAGCCTGGTGCATGTTGCTAGGCAGCAACACACACCGGGCTTCCCTAAACCAGGTGCTTGCCGAAGGGAAGACTCTCATCCCTCTGGCAAGCACATTGGATAATACGGTAGGTTGGATGACTGGAAGTCGGTTAACTCTACTGTATATGTATATTTGGTTCCCCATTTAGTTGCATATTGGTGCCTTGGTTGAAAAAGAAATTCCACCTAAACAGATGAGAGAAAATGTATTTACTGTAAGAACTGTTCAACTGCCTCATCAAGTGGTGGACTCTCCATCCTTGGAGGTCTTTAAACAGAAATTAGATAGACATCTTTCATTTCTGTATGGCAGGTAGATAATAATAATACTAATAATAATAATAATAATGGTTTGATTCTCCATAATGCTAATGGGACCAACACTGTCCGAATTTTTAGCACTGATATCAGCATGGAATTTGATTTGGACAAATGTTCGACAGTGGCATTGAAGAAGGGGAAAATCATTGAAAGTGAGGGCATAAATATGCCTAATGGCCAAACAATAAAGTGTCATCAGCCAGAGGCCTATAAATATCTGGGCATATTACAGCTGAACGGCATCAAGCATGAACATGTGAAAACTGTGGTCAGCAAAGAATTCACACAAAGGGTCAGAAAAATTCTCAAAAGCAAGCTCAATGGAGGTAACATCATCAAGGCCATAAACACCTGGGCCATACCTGTCATAAGATATACTGCTGGCATTATAAACTGGACACAGGTGGAATTGGACAATTTGGACAGAAAAACAAGAAAACTCATGACCATTCATCATTCACTGCACCCTCGCAGTGATGTTGACTGGCTATATCTGCCTAGAAGATCAGGGGGCAGAGGACTCTTACAAGTAAAACAAGCAGTCAAAGAAGAAGAACATGCTCTGGCAGAATATGTAAAGCAAAGTGAAGAACCTGCTTTGATTGAAGTCAAAAATCAGAAACTCCTCGATAGACTTTCGGGAGAGCATGGCGGCGTGAACACAGCGTCCGAAAGAGGCTGTTTGCAAGGTATTTAGTCAGCTGAATACAGGGCTCTGTATTCTCCCAATTTCTCTCTGGGTTAAGAGAGAATCAGAGGGGCTTCGCACAGCTTTCATCTGGTGTCTATATTTACGACCCTTGGCTCCTAAATCAAGGAGTAATCAGTGAAACCGGAGAGGCTGAGAAGCGTCCAGGGCTAATTACCTTGCTGCCTATATGGCAAAAACGCCGACCACATTTCCCTTTTAAAACAACAAAAAACTTAACAATCTAAATTTAGATACTTGTAAAAGCAAAGAGAGATTTGCTTTACCTGTTAAGAAAGAAGAAAAGAAGAGAAGAGATTAATTAAGGTTTAATAGTGAGTACAGGAGGGGAGAGGAGTGGAACAGAGACAGCAAACTGTGAGCAAGACAGTGACTTATTACTTTATTGCTTTACCCCTCTGCCCTCAGCAAGGACCTTGTGTAAATAAAATAAAATAAGGAAACATGAATGCAATACCACACTGAATGGACTGAGTAGAAAGAACATTATATCAATTAATATACTACACTTTACTATAGAACACTACTGCCGAGTATCTAGGTCTCTGAATGTAAACAAATACAAACAGAAAAGAGAAGACTGAGTAAAGTAAAGGAAGAATACTCTTAGGGAAGGTAACATTACAGGGAATATTATACTTGTGAATAGAACAACAGGACAATGTCAAAGATGGCAACCCGCTCAAAACAGCCCAAAACACAAGAGGATGAGGCTGAAGATACAAACCAAACAATTTTAGATCAATTGAAATTTCTAACAGAAGCAATTACTAAAATGAATCAAAAATTGGGACAGATTGAAGAAAAGATGGAAACAAGCCAAACAGAAGTAAGGGAGGAACTAAGAAAAATCTCCTCATCCATCTTAGAATTAAAAGACAAACAAGAGAATCAGGGGAAAATAATAACAAAATTGGAAGGAAAACAAAAAGAAATACAAGAAGAATTACTAAGTACAAAAACTCAACTCCAGAAATTTGAAAGAAAACAAAAAGATTTTTCCCTTCGGGTCAGAGGGATACCGGAGGTGATGACAGAGATTGAACAACTAATATTGGAATTAACAGCAGAGACACTAGGGAAAACAGAGGAAGAAGCAGAAAAAGAAATTGACCAGGTGTTTAGGGTAAGATCAACCTATGCATCAAAATATAAACTGCCTAGGGACATAATAGTCACATTTACAAGAAAAAAGATCAGAGACCAAATATATCAAAACCATCTGAATACACCTGTACAATTGGAAGATCACAAAGTAACTTTAAAGACCTCCCACCATCAGTTATACAGAAAAGAAAACAGTATTATTTTCTAACTGAGAAGCTTAAACAACATAACATAAGATTTAAATGGCTACCATCTGAAGGAGTAATAACTACTTATAAAGAACAGAAACATTGGATTACGTCAGAAATGAAAGCCCAGGACTTTATGAAGACTATAATTCAAGATCTAGAACCGGTTTTGGACAAGGATGAATGTAGCTCATCAAAAGGAAAACTGCAGAAAATCACCAATCAAAATATTCAAGGAAATCGAAACCCTCAAGATAAGAAAATAAATATGAAACCAGCAACAGAACACCTAGACCAAGAAGAGGAAACAGAAGAACCCAGGGAAGACGACAACCAGGTTATCCGCACACTAGAACCTTCACAATGAGGACTTTAAAAATACTATCACTGAATGCCAACGGTCTTAATTCACCAAAGAAAAGGAAAAAATCGTTCAATACCTAAGATCAACAGAGGCGGACGTAATAGCTATCCAGGAAACTCACATCAAAAAATCAAATATAGATTTGATCACATTTAAGAAATTAGGCCAAGTCCACATTGCATCAGACAATGTTAAGAAAAGAGGGGTAGCTACATATATAAAAGAAAACCTACTACCTGCCGAAATAAAAGCAGATCAAGAAGGGCGCTTTCAGTTGAGCACAATTGAGCTAGACAACAAAAAAATATTATTAGCCAATATATATGCTCCAAACAATGGACAGTCTGTCTTCTTTACCAAATTGCATAAAGAAATAGAAAATATAAACTACGATGAACTGATTATATTAGGTGACTTCAACGCAGTAGTGGAACACAACATAGACAGAAAATACGTGAAGAATAAACAAAGCAAAGGAAAAGAACTTCCACAAAGTTTTTGGAAATTAGCAAATGATCTAGAGCTTATAGATGTTTGGCGATTTCAGCATGGACCCGAAAAAGATTTTACATTTAGATCAGACAGACACAATTCGCTCTCAAGAATTGACATGATCTGGGCCACAAAAAGCCTTACTACAAAGTTATTAAGTTCTGATATCCATCCAAGATTGGTTTCAGACCATGCCCCCATTTCGGTGCAACTAAAACGACAAGTCAGACAATGGACATGGAGGCTCAACGATAATTTACTCAAGAAGGAAGAAATCCTAAAGAAATGTAAAAAAGACCTTCTAGAATTTTTACAGTTAAATACAACACCAGGTATGTCACCATATACAATTTGGGATACGGCAAAAGCCTATATGAGGGGTAAATTAATACAACTCAACATAATAGAAAAGAAAAAGAAACAAACCAAATTGCACAAGATTCAATTGGAAATTAAAGAAAAGGAACTTGAATATAATAAACAACCAAAAGATAAAAAACTAGCTGAAGAACTAAAACTATTAAGAATCCAAGCATCGATGATTTTGGTGGAACAAATGGACAAAATATTGAAATTTAGTAAACAGAATTTTTTTCAACATGCAAATAAACCAGGCAGATGGTTATCATATAAATTAAAAAAGCAACATCAAAATAAATACATAATCTCATTGAAACATAAAGATAAAGAAATTAAAGAAGAACAAAAGATAAAACAACATCTAAAAGACTTTTATGAAGATCTATACAAAAATGAAGAAGGCTCAACAGAAGCAGTAATAGAATACATAAAATCTCAAAAGCTCCCAACCCTTCCTGAAGAAGAGCAGGAACGTCTGAATGCATCAATAACAGTACAGGAAATCGATGAAGCAATTCATAATTTAAAGACAGATAAATCCCCAGGCCCAGATGGCTATACAGCAACATACTACAAGATGATGAAAGATGAAATAACACCGATACTACAAAAAATAATGAACTCAGTACTGGAAACAAATCAAATACCAGAGACATGGAAGGAGGCCAGTATTATTCTAATCCCCAAAGAAAATCAAGATGAAAAACAGATTCAAAATTACAGACCAATTTCTTTGCTAAACATAGACTATAAAATATTTTCATCAATATTGGCAAACAGATTAAAATCAACACTGAGTAATTGGATCAATGCTGACCAAGTGTCACGACCCAGGCTGCAGAGCACCAATAACCATACACAGAGGCCAGAATCTATCTAATATCTTTATTGTAGGAATATATAAAGTTAATAAAAACAAGTGTAGAAAATAGTCCAGAATTAGACCTTTCAGGAAAGGTCAGAATTAGTCCAAAAAAGCAATGTCCAATAAGAAATATTAAGGTCCAAAGTTGTAATCCAATAACCGAAACACTCACTTTGCCAAGCAAAGTGAGGGGAGATGACAAGGTCCTTTAGTCCATGAAACTTGAGCGAGGCTAGGAAATAACTTGATACTTGAAACAAGGCTTGAACGTGGAACAAGGTAACTAAGAACAAGAACAAGGTCCGTGGAATAACTTGATAAATCCGTGGAACAAGGCAAGGATTAATCCTGGGAAACAAGGCAAAGTCCGTAGATAAACAAAGGCTGGGAAGCAAGGCGAAGGCTGGATAGCAAGGCAAGGCTTGGGCAGGAGCGAGGCTTGAACCGGAGCGCGCTGTCCAGACACAACTCGCTCCGTAGGCTGACGAATTGACTCCGCGAAGTTACTACGCGGGTAAAACACCTAAATAGAGTCTAGCTTCCCGCCGAAGCAGTTCTCTGGGAATCAGAACCGAAAGCTAACTCTGAGACCAGATGTGAGACTCCCCAAAGATTCTCACGAGAAGCAGTCTTAATTGGCCACATTCTTAGCTGCAATCCTCGCACTCCTGCGCGAAGCTGAATCCAAACTTCTCTGTTGTTTACAAAACTCCCGGCGCAAGAATACGGGAGAAGTAGGCTCTGGGCTTGTTTGACATACTTCTGGGAGACAACTTTCTTGCAGGTGCAAGGTTCCCAGATCTGCCTGGGAAAGATCTGGCTGAGAGGAATCCAGTTCAGACTGGGAAGGTAAAAAACCCAAGTTTTCATCTTCATCAGGAATTACAATGTCCTGAGCAGGACTACAAGGCCCATGGGTCATCACACTATCCCCCTCCTCAAGGCCCCTCCCAAACTGGGGCCCTCTCCCCGAGGCGCGAGGTCGCGGTTTGGTGGGATAGGTCTGATGAAAGCGACGGGTTAGATCAGGAGCATGGACTGTGGAGGCGTCTTCCCAAGAGCGTTCCTCAGGGCCAAAACCCACCCAGTCAATGAGATATTGTAGGCGGCGGCGGTGAAAGCGAGAATCCAAAATGTCCTCAACCTCGAACTCCTCCTCCCCATTCATCAAAACAGGAGGGGGGGCCGGTTGGTCTGTATCAGGTCGCACACCATCCGCCGGAAGGAGCAGGGAACGGTGAAACACTGGGTGAATGCGCATTGAACGCGGAAGTTGGAGTTTGAAAGTCACGGGGTTTAATTGCGCCACCACTGGATAGGGACCAATGAAACGGGCATCTAACTTCCGGCAAGGGCGGTGGGAGGGCAGAAAGCGAGTGGACAGGAAAACCCGATCTCCTACCTTGATTTCAGGGCCCGGCTGGCGATGTTTGTCAGCGTGGCGTTTATAGTCCTCCTTGGCTTGGTCCAGTTGCTGGAGCAAAAGTTGTTGCACCGCTGTGAGTTCCTGCAGCCAATCCTCTGCTGCGGGAACCTCTGAAGTTTCAATGACAGGGGGAAAGAAACGTGGATGGAAGCCGTAGTTTGCAAAGAACGGCGTTTCTTTTGTAGAAGCTTGAACTCCATTGTTGTAGGCAAACTCAGACAGTGGTAACAGAGAAGCCCAATTGTCCTGTTGATAGTTTACATAACAGCGAAGATACTGCTCCAAAGTGGCATTGGTGCGCTCCGTTTGCCCATCTGTTTGGGGATGATGAGCTGAAGATAAGCGAGAGTCTATGCCCAATAGTTTTTGTAGTGCCTTCCAAAAACGAGAGGTGAATTGAGATCCACGGTCTGTGACTAAACTCTTGGGCAATCCATGTAGTCTGAAAACATGTTGAAGAAATAGATCCGCAGTTTCCTTGGCCGTGGGGAGGCCTTCGCAGGGAATGAAATGGGCTAACTTGGTGAATAGGTCCACCACCACTAAGATCGTGGTGAATCCACAGGAAGGTGGTAGGTCAGTGATGAAATCCGCGGAAATTATTTCCCATGGGCGAGATGGGGTAGGAAGGGGGTGTAAAAGCCCTGAGGGCTTCTCCCTTCGTATCTTGGAGCGCTGGCATACTGGGCAGGTGTTGACATATTTTTCCACATCCTTGCGGATCTTGGGCCACCAAAAATCCCTTAGGATCAAATGCATAGTTTTAAATAGTCCGAAGTGTCCTGCTGGTTTGCAGTCATGACACAGACGAAGCGCCTTTTCCCTGCCCGGTCCGGGTGGGATATAAACATGATTTCTATAGCAGAGCAGCCCATCTTTAAGCGAAAAGGGGAAATGCAGACCTTGGCGAAGTTGGTCCTGCGCCCAGGCATCTGCTTGCTGACTAGCCCTGATTTCTTGAGCACAGATGGGTCCTGGAGTAGGGGAAGTTGAACCAATGGGAATGGATTTGGTGTTCCCCACCGTGAGCGTGGCAAAGTTCTCAGGTTGTAGCAGTTGGGATTCAAAGGTCTCCTTGCGTCCTGCAGCGTATTCCGGTTTACGTGACAGGGCGTCTGCTTGCTTGGTTTGGGCTGGGGTCACATAATGGATCTGGAAGTTGAAACGTTCAAAGAATAAAGCCCAACGTTGCTGCCTCTGATTTAGTTTGCGGGCAGTTCTTAGATGTTCTAGATTACGATGATCAGTGTGGACTTCAATGGGAAATTTGGCCCCTTCTAGCCAATGTCTCCAAGTTTCAAAGGCTGCCTTTATGGCCAGTAGTTCTTTTTCCCAAATGGTGTAATTCCTCTCTGGTGTGGTTAGTTGACGAGAATAAAAGGCACAGGGGTGGAGGTGATCTCCCACCGGTTGTAAGAGTACAGCCCCAATTGCCACATCAGAGGCGTCCGCTTGCACCACAAAAGGGGTTCCAGGATTTGGGTGCTGTAGAATTGGCTGGGAGGTGAATAGTTTCTTTAGTTGCTGGAACCCTTTCTCTGCTTGATCAGTCCAGCGGAAAGGCTGCTTTCCACGGATGCAGCTAGTGATGGGGTCGGACCAGCGGGCAAAATCTGGAATGAACTTGCGGTAGTAGTTCGCGAACCCCAAGAAACGCTGCACCTCTTTCTTGTTAGTTGGCGCCCGCCATTCCAATACTGCTGAAACTTTGGCTGGATCCATGGAAAGCCCTAGAGGCGAGATGCGGTAACCAAGGAAATCTACCTCTTGTAGATCAAAAGCGCATTTTTCCAGCTTGGCATAAAGTCCATGATCCCGCAATCGTTGTAACACCATTTTGACGTGGTTCTCATGTTCTGATTGTGATCTGGAAAACACCAAAAAATCGTCCAGGTAGATTATCAAGAACCTGTCTAGATAGTCCTGAAAAATGTCATTGACAAAATGCTGGAACGTTGCGGGGGCTCCGCATAAACCGAAATTCATAACTCGGGACTCAAATAATCCGAATTTGGTCTGGAAGGCGGTCTTCCACTCGTCCCCTTCCCTGATGCGAACTAAGTTGTAAGCCCCCCGAAGATCCAGCTTGGTGTAAACCTTGGCTCCTCGAAGCCGATCCAGTAGATCCGAGATTAAAGGCAGGGGATAGCTGTTCCGCTTGGTGATATTGTTCAATGCTCTGTAGTCCACCACCAAGCGTAGTTCCCCTGACTTCTTCTTCACAAACATCACTGGGGAGGCGGCTGGGGATTGAGAGGGTCTGATGAATCCCTTGCGAAGGTTTGTCTCTAGGAATTCCCTGAGAGCTTCTTGCTCTGGTTCAGTCAGGGAGTAGAGATGCCCTCGCGGGATCGGGGCCCCCTCCACCAAGTCAATGGCACAGTCATAAGGTCTATGTGGGGGTAATTTTTCGGCTTCTTTCTCATTGAATACATCCCAATACTCGGAGTACTTCTTTGGCAAGGTGATGATGGGCTCGGTGTCTGTGGCATGGCATACCTTGGCTACGAGGCAATGGTTTTGGCAGTACGGTGAAGCAAACTGCAGTTCTCTGTTGGACCAGGAGATGTTAGGGTCGTGGAGAGTCAGCCATGGAATTCCCAAAATCACAGGGAAATGGGGGACCTCGGTAACAAAGAAGGAAATCTCTTCCATATGTTCCCTTATCCACATCCTGGTGGGTTCCGACCACTGACTTACGGGGCCCGTCTTGAGGGGACGGCCGTCTATGGCTTGCACCACACGGGCATTCTTGAAATCATGATATTGTAATCCCAGAGAGTCGGCATACTCTCTATCGATGAAATTGTTGGTAGCTCCAGAGTCTATCATGGCGTGGATCATGACGGGTCCCCTTTTTGCTGACCATAATGTGACCACGAGAAGGAACAGGACCCCGGTTGGCGGCTCTTGGATGGATTTTTTGACCGGGTTGGCGAGCCTCTCTACACCCGGTCGTTGGCTTCCCCCGCCGGCTGTGTGCCAGTCGGCTCAGACGCCTTCGTCTCCGTGGAGGACGCCGCCGCAAGACGGGCGGCAGGCTTCCCTTTGGCTGGGCACTCTCTGGCGAAGTGGCCCCCGTTCCCGCAGTACCAGCAGAGGTTTAAGCGTTGACGACGGGCCTTCTCGGCGGCATCTAGTCTGGGACGCACATTGCCCAACTGCATCGGCACCTCCTCGCCTCCTCTGGGGTATGGGGTTGGCGGTGGGGGTCTCCACACCGGACGTGGCTGAACGCTGGCGGGAGCGGGGGGTTTTGCCCCGGCTCTACTGCCCTGGCCTCGAACCCACTGTTTCCTGTTGGCAATCATGACTTCAGCCCGTAAACATTGATCAATGAGTGCCTCGAGGGTCTGGGGAGGATCCACCTTGGAGATTTCTTCCAGCATTTCAATGTTGAGACCCTCCCGGAATTGTCCCCTGAGGGCTACATCGTTCCAGCCGGTGTTGTGGGCCAGCACTCGGAACTCGGCTATATACTGAGACATAGGTCTGTCTCCTTGGAAAAGGCGACGGAGTTTGTGACCGGCTGCCTCCAAATTGTCCTCGATTCCCCAAGTCTCCTTGAGGTGGTCCAAGAAGTGTTGCGCTGATCTTAGGTGTGGAGAGGCTTGGTCGAACAGTGCCGTCGCCCAGCTGGCCGCTGGCCCGTCTAGAAGACTGTAAACCCATGCCACTTTGATGTCTTCTTGGGGAAACTCGGCAGCACGGGCCTCCAGATAAGCTTGACATTGGCGACGGAAGACATGAACCTTAGAAGCTTCTCCAGTAAACTTGGTTGGCAACGCCATGGCCGGAAGACGAACTCCGCGTTCCTTCAAACCCCTTATTTCTCCATCCTGTGCATTGAGCTTATCGCGGATTCGGTCCACCTCTTCCTTGTCGATGGTGTAGGTAATCGGCTGGCCGCTCGGCCCAGGTACGACTCCGGTAGACATTCTGGCCGAGGTTAATTGGTGCTTAGGGTGGCGGAGTCAAACTGTCACGACCCAGGCTGCAGAGCACCAATAACCATACACAGAGGCCAGAATCTATCTAATATCTTTATTGTAGGAATATATAAAGTTAATAAAAACAAGTGTAGAAAATAGTCCAGAATTAGACCTTTCAGGAAAGGTCAGAATTAGTCCAAAAAAGCAATGTCCAATAAGAAATATTAAGGTCCAAAGTTGTAATCCAATAACCGAAACACTCACTTTGCCAAGCAAAGTGAGGGGAGATGACAAGGTCCTTTAGTCCATGAAACTTGAGCGAGGCTAGGAAATAACTTGATACTTGAAACAAGGCTTGAACGTGGAACAAGGTAACTAAGAACAAGAACAAGGTCCGTGGAATAACTTGATAAATCCGTGGAACAAGGCAAGGATTAATCCTGGGAAACAAGGCAAAGTCCGTAGATAAACAAAGGCTGGGAAGCAAGGCGAAGGCTGGATAGCAAGGCAAGGCTTGGGCAGGAGCGAGGCTTGAACCGGAGCGCGCTGTCCAGACACAACTCGCTCCGTAGGCTGACGAATTGACTCCGCGAAGTTACTACGCGGGTAAAACACCTAAATAGAGTCTAGCTTCCCGCCGAAGCAGTTCTCTGGGAATCAGAACCGAAAGCTAACTCTGAGACCAGATGTGAGACTCCCCAAAGATTCTCACGAGAAGCAGTCTTAATTGGCCACATTCTTAGCTGCAATCCTCGCACTCCTGCGCGAAGCTGAATCCAAACTTCTCTGTTGTTTACAAAACTCCCGGCGCAAGAATACGGGAGAAGTAGGCTCTGGGCTTGTTTGACATACTTCTGGGAGACAACTTTCTTGCAGGTGCAAGGTTCCCAGATCTGCCTGGGAAAGATCTGGCTGAGAGGAATCCAGTTCAGACTGGGAAGGTAAAAAACCCAAGTTTTCATCTTCATCAGGAATTACAATGTCCTGAGCAGGACTACAAGGCCCATGGGTCATCACACCAAGCAGGCTTTCTACCTGGAAGGCAAATTAAAGATAACACAAGAATAATCTTGAATATAATTGAACATATTCAAAACACAAAACTCAAAAAGGGGGCACTTTTATTATTGGATGCTGAAAAGGCCTTTGACCGACTAAACTGGAATTTCATCATTGAACTATTAAAGAACCTAAGATATGGAGGGAAATTTATTAATGGAATACAAGCCATATACACAGAACAAAGAGCCAAAATTAAAATTAATGGAGATATGACTGAAATGTTTCCAATACAAAGAGGTGTGAGACAGGGATGCCCCCTCTCACCCTTACTATTCATACTTGCAATAGAAATCCTAGCAAGAAAACTACGTCAAGATGATGACCTGATTGGTATAAAAGTGAAAAACCAAAAATATAAAATAAAGTTATTTGCAGATGACATTATTTTAATGTCAGAAGATCCACAGAAAGAATTTCCCAAAATGATATGCCTGGTCAATCAATTTGGATCAGTTGCGGGTCTTTCAATCAATCTACGCAAAACAAAAATATTAGCGACAAAGTTAAGCAATAAAGAAAAAGAAGAATTAAGTCAAGAAACAGGAATTGAAATAGCTCTCCAAGCAAAATATTTAGGAATAAACATAACAATGAATAACAAAGATCTGTATAAAAATAATTATGAAAAAACCTGGAATAAAATAAAAAATGATCTGAAAAAATGGATGACTCTGGATATCTCTCTCCTAGGACGGATAGCTACAATAAAAATGAATATCTTACCTAGACTATGCTTCTTGTTCCAGAACATTCCAATTGACATCAAGGAAAAAGAATTTACGAATTGGAATGCTGAACTTACGAAATTTATTTGGAGAGGGAAGAAACCGAGAATAAAGATGAAAAATTTACAAGACACTAAACAAAGAGGAGGACTGGTTCTTCCAAATCTAAAATTATACAGGGAAGCAGCTATATTGATTTGGTTAAGAGAATGGATCCATCTTGACAATCAAAGTCTCATAACTCTGGAAGGAGATAGTTTAAAATTTGGCTTACATGCATACTTAATTTATGGGAAAGTGGCAGAAGACTCAAACTTTAATAAACACCCAATTAGGAAAACTCTGATGAATACTTGGAACAAATATAAAAATTCTTTTACAGAAAATTACCACAATGGACCTCGATCCAAGAAGCTTTCAAACAAAGTGGAAATTCAAAGGGCAATAAAAGATGGGCAACATATGCGGAAATACTCAAGAAAACACAAGATAACCTCCAACTGAAATCATTGATAGAAATAAACCAGCAGGGCTATAACATGAACTGGTTTGAATATGCACAAATACACCAACAATATCAAAAAGATGTGCATACAGGATTTGAAGAAAAAAAGACAGACCTTGATAAGATACTTCAATCAAGAAATAAACAACTATCTAAGCTTTACAGTCTCCTGTTAAAATTACACACAGAAGATGAATATATCAAGGAGTGTATGGTAAAATGGGCTAAAAACATTGGTCGCTCGATTAGCATAGATGAATGGGAATACCTCTGGAGAGTAAAAATAAAAATTTTCAGAAGTTATTCCCTTCTAGAAAATTTCTACAAAATGTTTTATCAAGCTTATATGACACCTGTTAAATTAGCCAAAATACAGCCACAATTAAAAAACACTTGCTGGAAATGTAAACAAGCAACAGGATCATTTTTTCACATGTGGTGGACTTGTAAGAAGGCAAAACACTTTTGGATTAAGATTCATAAAACCACTGAAAAAATACTAAAGTTAAAAATACCCATGCACCCAGAAATATTCCTACTAGGAATAACAGATACATCACTGCTGAAGCCACATGATAAACTCTTCACTTTGATGACAACGGCTGCGAGAATAGTTTTTGCACGAGCCTGGAAATTGGAGGAAACACCAGAAATGGAGGAATGGATCATGAAAGTGACGGAGGTGGCTGAGATGGACATTCTGACAGGTATCTCCAGTCAAAAGACCCTTCTGAGTTTAGGAAAGTCTGGGATCCCTTCAAAGGGTTTTTAGAAGGAAAGACCATTTCAACGTGGGGGTTTCAAATTTGACTATTATAAATTATAATTTTCACCACTCGTTTAACTTCCTTCTGTGAAAAAAAAAAAAAGGTCATGATGAAGAAGAAAAAAGAACTACAGTTCACAATTGCTGGTGGCTTGTGAACAGGTTGTGAAACAGTGAGCTTTTTGCTTTTGCTTTTTGGTGTATTTCTTTGCCAAGTACTTTGCATTTTTATATCGCCATTTGTTCAGATTCTTTTTTCTTTTTTATATAAATATGGACATTTTAGCTTTGTTTTTGGTTTTTGGTTTTCTCTCCCTTTTTGATCCTTTTTAAATCTCAGTTTTCGCACTTTCTATACAATCAAATGTTCTCACTCTTTTAATGTTAATTTACTCTATCTTATAAGGTAAAACTTCAATAAAAATATATATTAAAAAAAGAAAAAAAAAGAAACTCCTCAAAGCACAGCAGACAAAAAACCAGTACAAGAAAAACGCACTACAAACTAGAGCTGACAGCTGGCACAACAAAACATTGCATGGAAAGTTCCTTGACAAAATTGAAGGAAAAGCTGATAAGGAGAAGACCTGGCTATGGCTCACGAGTGGGACACTGAAGAAGGAGACAGAAGGCCTAATCCTTGCAGCCCAGGAGCAAGCCATCAGAACAAATGCAATTAAGGCCAAGATTGAAAAATCAGCTGATGACCCAAAATGCAGACTCTGCAAGGAAACTGAGGAAACCATTGATCATATCCTCAGCTGCTGTAAGAAAATTGCACAGACAGACTACAAACAGAGGCACTACTATGTGGCGCAAATGATTCATTGGAACTTATGCCTCAAGTACCACCTCCCTGCAGTAAAGAACTGGTGGGATCACAAACCTGCAAAAGTATTGGAAAATGAGCACGCAAAAATACTGTGGGACTTCTGAATCCAGACTGACAAAGTTCTGGAACACAACACACCAGACATCACAGTTGTGGAAAAGAAAAGGGTTTGGATCATTGATGTCACCATCCCAGGTGACAGTCGCATTGACGAAAAACAACAGGAAAAACTCAGCCGCTATCAGGACCTCAAGATTGAACTTCAAAGACTCTGGCAGAAACTAGTGCAGGTGGTTCCGGTGGTGATGGGCACACTGGGTGCCGTGCCAAAAGATCTCAGCCGGCATTTGGAAACAATAGACATTGACAAAATTACGATCTGCCAACTGCAAAAGGCCACCCTACTAGGATCTGCACACATCATCCGAAAATACATCACACAGTCCTAGACACTTGAGAAGTGTTCGACTTACGATTTTGTGATATGAAATCCAGCATGTCTATCTTGTTTGCTGTGTCATACAATAAAATAATAATAATAATAATAATAATAATAATAATAATAATAATAATAATAATAATAATAATTCCTTCCTTGCCTCTCCTCAACTCTTGGGCAGGGCACAGCACAGTTAGCACAAAATCATAAAACATTGTGTAAAATACATATTTTAAGCCTTGTAATCTCTAAAATTCTACAATTCTGTGATTCTAATCTTGCCATTCTGCATAATGGCAATATTGAAAAACTAATGCTTCAGTCCACATATGAGATATGAGTCAGTGGTATTCAACATGTGGGTCCCCAGATGTTTTGGCCTTTAACTCCCAGAAATCTTAACAGCTGGTAAACTGGCTGGGATTTCTGAGAGTTGTAGGCCAAAACACCTAGGGACCCACAGATTGAGAACTATTTGTCTAACCAAATCCTCATGGATTGTTATGGTTTGCAAAATTTCTATAAAGAAGGAATAGGTAGAAGCAAAGATATAGGCAGAAAAAACTGTCTAATCTCTCTGGATCGGTATCTAACTAGACTGAATTTTGGGGGATTTATTTATGTATTTACTTATTCAAAAGCATGATAGTATGATAATCCAATTACAATAATAATTTATTTCAAACCCTATAAAGCTTCCCCAGAGAAAGTGCCATAATTCAAATTTAGTGAAAGATCCATCAGTTAGAGGCCTTACCATTTTCAGAAATGTTTACCAAAAAAAGTCAATTTCATCCTGTTTTCACTTACATTGTGTTTTTAAAAGTGGCCCTAAAATGTTTTAAATGTATTTTCCTCAAAAAATCATTTTGAACCATTATTATAGTAATGTATTCCTAAATGTGTTTCTAAATCATAGTGTATAGCTGAAAAGTGGATGCCTAATTTTAGTAAGTGAACAGAATTTGGATTAGATGTTACATCCTCTTTGTAATGTATGTACAACATGCAATATCAACAATGCTGGTCATTCCTCTAGTGGGGATTTTTTAAATACTGTTACATCTTGAGAGATTCCTTAAAGAAGTTGAATTCATTGTGTGTGTGTGTGTGTGTGTGTGTGTGTGTGTGTGTGTGTGTGGTGGTGGTGGGGAATCTGCAACAGAACTATACCTGAAACCTGTAAAATACATTATTATTTCTTATTTTTAACTACTTGTTATTCACCATTTCTATAGCCATCTATTTTCTGCAGGACCTCTGAAAGTTCTTATTTAGCACCAATACATAACTGCATGGTATTTAGTGTGGGATTCCATCAAGCAGCACCCGCATTGCCCCCTTCCCCGTCACATGGGAGAAACTGTCACTGACCGGCTTCCCCCCACAATGTCCCCAGCTTAGTTATTAGTTATTAAGGAAGCATCATCACATGGGGCAAAACTGACTCAGGAAAACAGTACTCAGGAAAATGTCTAACAATATTAAATAATTGCAAAATTAATGTAGCAAGTGCCAATCTAATAAAATAGCAAGAGCAATAAAAAAAGAAAGACACAACAAATTACAAAGCAACCTGGCAAAATGGGTAGGTAACCCATTAAGTGACCTTGAATAAGGCTAGATCTACATTGCCTTATAATGCAATTTGAACTGTATTATATGACAGTGTAGATCCAACCCCAATCACACACTATTAGCTACAGAAATGTCATGGTAGAGTCACTTTAGGGTTGCCCAAAGTCAGAAAGTACTTGAAGGCTTACAACAGCAAATAAAAAACTGAACGCTAAAACTTTGGTGGGATAAACAGCTGAAGCTGCAGATGGGAAGTCACAATCACAGAGAAGGGCCTCTCATGCTCTCCTTATAGGACCTCAAAGTGCTTGAACAGCTTTCCCCCTCCACACACACACATGTTATCTGTACAATTTTGAAAGGTAGCTGAGGGCAAGTGTAGTGACTAGTTCACAGTGACCCAACTGCTTTCATGACTGAGTGAGGATTTATACCAGGTTTTCCATAGTCCTGTTCTGATATGTTAACCACTATACTACATTGTCCCTTTCACACAGATCATTGAAGAAAACTAAGTGTCCCATCCTCTGTAGGGTAGGAACCATTTTCGCATTCCAACAGCCAAATCCTTCAACAAATAGGTTGGTGAGGCTTCACATTTGTGTAATGATGTTTCTATTTGACTCTGGCTTTGACATCAAGAAGAGGAATCACTTACACAACATGTGTTAGCTTATTTACTATCAAGGCTGTTGTACTCAAGTATTATTTATTGCAATTAAAAAACAGATATAGATATACCTATAGATATAGATACGCATATAGTCTCGATCTAGATAATACTATTGCAAATTCTTTAGCAAGCAGAATAAATTATCAATTTCAGATGAATATCCTTCTATACTCAATAGCCCTCAAACTTCTGGCTGGGTAAGTGCACTATTGATAATATATAAAACGTGTGGAAATCATGGCTGACTTGCTGTTTTTTAAAATGTCTTTGTTGCCTTTCCTTAAATGAGCTCAGTTTACATAGCTCTGTGTTTCACATTGTTTCTCCCCCCGCCCTTTGCATAATTATTGAACTCTATGCCATTCACGTGCTGTGTGTGTGTATGTGTGTATATTTTAAAGAATGTGTTTAAAAGATGTTTGAGAATAATGTGCTCTTTATACTGGATCTGCATACAGATTGAATGAGCAAAACAGATTGTGAAATTTGATATTTGTGTAATTAAATGTGCAGTTAAAGAACCACAGATGTGCTAGTGTTACACCAGAAGGGTATTTTAATATCTATTAGTCACCAATCTTAAGGGTCATTTGTCTCTTTCATCTTCTGGAGTATTTATCATCACTCACTGTAGATTATGAGCTCCTGCATTAAAAAGACCATTAAAAAGGGTAAATCTGGAAAGTACTGCTAAATCACCCTGAGAAATTCAAAATGGGCCCATCATGTGGGGATTCCAAGTCATTCTCAAAGTATTATCATCCCTTTCAAAAATTTGCTCAGATTTCCTCCAAAGCAAAAGCTGGTCCACATTTAATATCTTTAATGTGTTTAGTACGTGTATGGATAAGGAGAGGGCAGAAATGTGTTTGCTGTAAAGAGCATAACTTATACATTTTATGGATTTAAATAATTTATGACAATACATTTATTTCTTTGTCATAACAGAAACTTTATAACAGGACTTTTTAACACAAACACAGTGGCTAGAGGAGCACTTGCCACGAATGATGTGAAAAAACAGTAGTCCATGTATGCCATGATTGTTGAACTAGCTTCAGACTAAAAGACAAAGCTTTTATTAATGATAATCACTTTGCCATCCATTCTCCATCTGTTAATTAAACCAAAGGTATGGTATTCCAAGATTGATGACACTGTACAAGTGGTGAGCTGTTTTCACCTTCTATATTTCTAGGAGTTAACTGTAGAGGTTTCAAAATGACACTTTGCATCTGTTTCCTTCCAAGACAGAGCTATGATAAAGCCATTACTTTTACACTATAACAAATTTTGAGATTTTCCTAGACACCTTTCAAAGTAAATGAAGGACATCTTCACCTATCTCCCCTCTCTTACCAACAGTATAATGTAAAGTTAGGCAATGTCTTTCCCTCCTATAGCCATTAGTATCTGTACTGAAAACCACTTACAAGAGAACAACTGCCATGCATGCAGCTTATTCTACTAGCAAAAAGTTCATCCCTAAATGAGATGCTACTGAATGAGCCTTTTAAAACTCATGTAGTAAATAAATCTTAATGATGTTTTTGTTAGAAAATGCAAACGGAATGCCAGATACGTTGTGGGCTTCTTGTAACAGGGTCATTGAAATAGCTGAACCGGCGGCTAATGCTATGAAATAGACAGGTATAGGGAAAATAGAGCATACTGCTGAATTTTTCATTAGAAGTCAATAGACCTTGGAAAGCCAGAAAATATTAACTAGCTTACCTTGTGCTCTTTGCTAAAAGGTTAATGGATACACAGAATTTGTCAGTGTTGCCATAGGGGGAAAAGCCACACACCAAACAATCCATGACAAATAATATGTGCTTGCATTTACTTTGGCCTTTGTTGCTGTTGTTCTTAAGCTCATGGCATTAAAAAAAAAAGCTCTGCTAGAAGTTTAAGTGAAATGAACATGCTCTAGAGGAAAATCATGATTCCATAGAGAACTTTTCTGTGTAAACATTATGCAAAATTAAATAATAAATGATAAAACCAAAAATTGTTCTGTTTTGAATTTGATTCTGTGTTATTGAGTGTTATGTGGCAGACAGCTTCCTTTAACTTCTGTTACAACAAGCCTCAACAGAACTGGTCTATTATCTATTTAGATACACATCTTAGAAAAAATGGAATCTTAGTCCAACCTACAGAAATCAGTATGCAAAGAAACCTTGTAGCATCTTTTAGACTAACTGAGAGAACATATTCTCAGAATGCATCTACACAGCAGAAGTAATGAAATTTGATACCACTTGAACTGTCATGACTCAATGCTATGGAATCCTGGGATTTGCAGTATGGTGAGGCACCAACACTTTTTGGCAGAGAAGGCTAAAGATCTTGTAAAAATACAGCTCCCATGAATCCATAGCATTGAGCAAAAGTAGTTAAGGTGGGGTCAAACTGAATTACTTCTACTGTATAGATTTTTTTGGTTTTTAAAGTGCTATAAAATCCTTTTGTATATTGGTATCCCTGGCCAACACACATTTTGGTACCTCAAATGTTAGTCCTATTTCTGGGTATATTTGACCTGCTGATTTCAAATATGGCACCTGTTTTTCCCCTATCAGCTCTAGTTTTTGAGATCCAGAACATATGCCATCCATCAGTCGTCATCTGCTCACCCATAGAAAATCATGATAGCCATATCTAAGAAACAAGAGTTTATGTGGTGTATCCAATGCAATTTTCTGAATCAGAGCTCCAAATAATCACAGGAACAGGCCTAAAAGCCAAGGACTTCATCCCATGGGATGAATAAAATGAAGTAAATTGTTGATTTTCTCTTAAGCTTCACTATGCCCTGTTTTGAAATTAAATGGAAGATTTTCTGATCCCCATCACACCTAATCCTTTTCTCTGCTTTCTTTAAGATTTCAATTTGATTTGCCATCACACTGGAGATATATGTATCCTCCCACTGTCTCCTCCCCTGTCATTTGCCCTCATACCCAGACCTGATTTAAGGCATCAGTCTTAAGAAACCAGTTTTTCTGGGATCGTTTCCTCTCATATCTTTCAATTAGACCTGAGTTAAGGCATCAGTCTTAAAAAAAAAAAACACTTTTTCTGCCCTCAACACCATTTCAATGAAGCTGAGTTAAGGCACCCCTTTTAAATTTCAATGGGAGCCACACCACATGAAGGAATATTAGCCATTGTTTAAAAAAGATATAAATTACCCCCTCAGTTCTAAAGATTATGGCAGAAGAAAGGATTCTATACTGCCCATCTGGGCTCCCCCCTCCATAACTACATCATCATTTTATTTACATTTGGGCAAGCAGGGATTTTCATCACATGTTAAATCAGGTGTTTTTACACATCTCTATGCAGAGAATTGAGGAATATGTCACTTGTCAGGCTTGAATGGGCTGGGCTTTTGTACAGCTAGTAAATCACCAGGCACAATAAGATCTACTAACCACCCGACTGTCAGCCCAGCTCACTGTTTACTTAAGCAGTTTGAAAACAGCTTAGAACTGTAAGTAGAGAAATTAGGTGCCGCTAAAAAGCAGGGGAGGTATTTTACGACAACATAAAAGAAAAAGACCAGAAAATGCCAGTGACCAAAAGGAAGGAGGAAATCCTGATGGCTCTTCATCATAGAGCAGTGGTTCTCAAGCTGGGGTCCCCAGATGTTTTTGACCTACAACTCCCAGAAATCCTAGCCAGTTTACCAGCTGTTAGGATTTCTGGGAGTTGAAGGCCAAAAACATCTGGGGACCCCAGGTTGAGAACCACTGTCATAGATGATGGAACGACAGCAGCCCACCTCCCCCCCCCCACCCCCGTGGCTGGATTTGAGTACAACCTCCAAGGCGTCGACGCAAAATACCTGGCATTGAATGTTTGCAGAATATGTATACTATGATCTGCCCTGAATCCCCTTGGGGAGATAGGACAGAATACAAATAAAGTGGTATTATATTATTACTACTTGCCATTGACTCAGGAATCATGAGAAAACCCACACTTTAGGAATGGCAAGATACCTCTAACCCACATTTAAAGCTTGCATTGTGTGAAGGGCACCTTCAGTGGCAGTTTCTTAAGTGTATAGAAATGCTTATTTAATTGTGTGTGATGAAATGGCAATACACAAAGAATTTTTTTGTTGAGCTGTGTATTCTAGGGCAGCGAGAAACACTATTTTCATGCTTGCTGGACACAGCAAAACCTAGAAGGATGGGGGCAAGGTAAAGGCCAAAATCTAATTGCAAATCTCTGCTTGAAGAAATCCAAATGCAGAATGGAAAGAAAACATACACATACATACATAATCCTAGTTACGCTGAAAAATTGTAGTGGAGAATTCACCAAAAAAGATGATTTATTAAAGCAAAAAAATGGCTAGATATTTATTTTAAAATGCATTTATATGGTGTAAAATAAAATGTGGTTGGAATGCTGGATTGATTCTTGCTAGTTATGGTAGATTTTGCTTGTGAGCATTCACTTGTTTGAATTACAGTCACTTTAGAATGATCTGATTTTATTTGATGTTGGATTTACTGGTATTTGTTCTATGTATAGTGCAGGCCCGTAGCCAGGATTTTGGTTCGGGAGGGGCTGGAATTTTGGTTCGGGGGGGGGAGGGGGTGAGTCTGAGTGAGAGAGGATTTACCCTAGCAAACATTTTGTATCATTATCCCAATACCCCGATGCATATGGGATATATTGAGCATGGTGATGAGATCATGATATGAATAAATATAACAGTTTAAATAATAAATATTAGGCCTTCTCATGGACCACCCTGGGAATTTCGGGGAGGGAGGGCTGAAGCCCCTCAAGCCCCCCTCCCCCCCGGCTACATGCAAGGCATAGTAAGTAGTTTTTTCAGAGATAGTTATCTTTTGTTAACTTTTCTGCACAGTTGTGTTGCCAGTATCTACTGAGCCAGAAATTCCCTGGGTGAGTTTGGCCCAATCGCTATTTCTGTTTTTGTTCTACTTAAGAGTATTTTTATGAGGATAGCATGAGCATGAGATTTTTAGACAAATGGATCTAATTTACATATGCTTTAATTGTATAATGTATTTTTATGATGTATTTTTATAGTTTTAATTGATGATATGTACTGTTTTTGTTTTATTATTATGTTCTTGGCATTAAATGTTGCCAACTGTTGTAAGCCGCCCTGAGCCCCCCCACGTGAGAAGGGTGGGGTATAAATGCTAAAAATAAATAAATAAATAAATAAGCTGAGGAGAGGTCATGTGGGACAAAAAGTGTGGCATGCAGCCTCATCACACCAGAGCATGGATCCATTTTAAATCCAGTTTCTGCCTCCTGCAGACTTCTTGGGATTGTAGTTTGGTGAGGCCCAGGACCTGTCTGGCTGAGCTGTTTAAAGGTCCCTCCCTAAAGTGAATTTAAAGTGAATTTAATGTGGATCCAAATTCTAGTATGAAGAGGTCCACAGATATATAGAAAAATATGGAACATATGTTTTCCCCAGAGATTGGTTTTTAGTTCCAAAAGTAATTTAAGGAGTATTTGACTGCAGTAATAATTGCAGATATAGGCTACTACATATAATGGGTGATTTAAAAAATAATATAGATTCAATTAAGAAACCACACACTTAGGCGATCCCTCGTAGTTTGAGGATGATGGTCCTCCATTTCTTGGAAGACGCCTGTGCGTGATTTTTTTTAATGTGTGGAGGTCAGTGCATGGTCGGTCAACACACAGTCTTCACAGATTGAGGTCCCAGCAGTGGTGTGATTAACACAACAAGAGTGGCTTCTCAGTCTGTTGCAGCCTTCTTCCACCTTCACAGCCATTGTAACATGTACCATGTTATCCTCCACCTGCTCCGCCATTCTTTGGGTCTTTGGATTGTTCTTGGTCTGGATCCTCCCCTGTGGCCACTCCTGGGAGTATGTGACTCCAGTGGTTGTGCCCGCAGGTTCATTGTAATACGCAAGCCCCCTCACCACGTCAAGGTAACAATCCATCGAGGGGGAAACCACACACACACACACACACACACACACCTTATAATTTATTATAATTATTTATAATTTTCATTCATAATTGAAGTAAAATATTTTAAAGATTTAAAAATTCTTACACACATGGTAAGGGCAACTTAAATTGGGTGACCAGTAATTCATAAAGGTGACCCAGACAGAATCCAGAATTAGCTGACAAATGGCAAGTACCTTCAATCCTTCAGTCTAAGAGATATGGGTGAGAAGCCATGCCTGTTTCCCTCTAGAGTTATAGATACATAAATTTGTGTACACATGGTTCCACCAAGCCTGCCTTAAATTCCAAGAAGCTTCTCTGAGCAATGAATGCCAGTGGTGTTGCTGAGTGGTGGATTTCAAGATGACACGACCGACCTTTTCCTACCCCTGATCTATGATGTAGGCAAGAGAAAGCAGGAGCAGGGGCTGGACACTTCATCCAGACATGCCCCATTCAGTGGTGCCACAGATCTCCAGCAATTGGAGCAGCACCCTGGAGTTTAAGCTAGGTTTCAGAGGACATTCATTGCTATATTTTTGTAGCTACAGATGTGATGCTGGATTTCAAACAACATTGAAGACATTCACTATAATATGCAGGAGCTCCCGGTGGCGTAGTGAGTTAAAACTTTGTGCCAGAAGGACTGATGACTTGAAGGTTGGGTTGCTGACCTGAAGGTTGCCAGTTCGAATCCAACCCAGGAAGAACGCAGATGAGCTCCCTCTGTCAGCTCCAACTCCATGCGGGGACATGACAAAAGCTTTCCACAAGGAGGGTAAAAACATCAAAAACATCTGGACATCCCCTGGGCAACATCCTTGCAGACAGCCAATTCTCTCACACTAGAAGTGACTCAAGTCGCTCCTGACATGAAAAAAAAACCACTATAACATGCACATTATAAGAAGAAGAAAAGATTAGGAGGAGGGAGAGAGAGAGAAAAACAGAACAGTCTTATTTTTAATTATTTTTTTTCAAACACTTCTTGTTTTTATTCTCTTATGTTTCTTCCTAGTAGAAATATAAGAAAACTTACACTGGCTGGACTAACCCAATATTGCCACATGGTGACACTTGCTGGTAAAGGCTTAGTATTTGTATTATTTTCCATTCCTCTACCACACACTACCAGCCTGTTGCCACAAGATTGGCATAGTAACACAAGTGATGTAGAAGAGCCAAAATTCATTGTGTTAAAGCATCAAGACTTTTTAATTAGCAAGGACTAAAACTGCACCAGCCAACCCCTAACATTCCCCTCTTCCTTCCAAGCTTGGATGCAAACTTATGAGCTAGGGTAGGGTGAATATGCCAGCAATAATGTATAGTTGTAAGTATGCTTTTTGTAAAGCAAAGTATTTTTGGTAACTTGTTTTGAAATTTGCAGTTAAATCCCATTATATTGATAAAAGCTCTGGATATTAACTCTGCTAGAAATAATTTCCTAATATATTTCAAAATATCTACAAGCATTTTTGTATTTTTGGAATTTCATTATGGAATTGGGAAACTGTTCTGATGAGAACTTACACTTCAAAAATTGCCACGAAATCAGTGAGCTCTTCATAATACTGCCAGGAAAAAAACCAAGATAGTGTAAAATAATATATGTAATACATCAAAAGATATGTCATAGTCTAAAGATACCAGCACCTAGAAACTAGCAACCTTATATGGGGCAGTGGGAGATAGAAATAGCTGACAAGGAAGGATGCCTAACAGGATCAAGCAGATGACACAATGAAGTAAGAGGTCAAGATTAACATTAGGCCTTTAAAATCTTCCATATTAAGTTTCTTAAAAAAACTTCAGCAACTTATTCAGAGAGAAATTGTCTTTGCCTCACAGACAATACAGGCATAGTTCACCTCCCCTGACAATGTCGTCTAACAGCCAAAAGGCTATTATGTCAGATCTTATTTTCTTTAAAGGTCTCTTTTTACAATGCTAACCAAGTAAGAATACATTACTCTTGGTTTTGTGGAGCTCTGCCAAAGAAAGTAGAAGTTCAGAAAATAAAATATGCCTTTCTAAAATATGGCAAAGGAACACTGTCTTCAGTTATAAACATTGGAATACATTTTTCTTATAAAGCTAGAAGTCATACCCAACCTAGGCTGCATCTGCACTATATGCAATTTGACACCACCTTAACCGCCATGACTCAAGGCTATAGAATAATTAGAGTTGTGATTTTATAGGGTATTTGGTCTTCACTGCCAAAGAGGAATCCATAGCATTGTTCCATGGCAGTTAAAATGGTGCCAAACTGTGTTAAATGTACTGTACAATATAGATGTTCTCCCAGTCTCAAACAACACTACATTTAGGGGAGCATTCTCAATGACATTGTAGAACCATGGACAGAAGAACTCTCTTGGGTATAAGCCTAAAATACAAAATCACATTTAACAAATGCAAAGCAAATGAAAAAGAACTAGGTACAGTTATGCATTTCTAGCACATATGTTCCTGGGCATGACCATTTTTTCTGAAATGTGATACCAGAGGCAAAATAGCATGGAAAGAATAGAAATTGATTCCTATAACAGAAAAAAAGCAATTAGAGGAAACTTTTTATTCAAAACTAACAATATGCACCTGTAAAATGAAACAAACATGCAAAATATTTTTAAAAGGTTTGAATCTTATAAAGACCACTTGAAGGCTTCTGCCAAATATATGAGATAATTCTTTTTCATTTCAACAACCCTTGTCTTTTCTTATAACTTCAAATTCATTGGCCAAATTTATAAAAGTAAGTTTTTTTTAACATGCTGGGGAAACTTGGTGAGGCAGGCTTATCTGTCCTCCTCTGCCCTTTGTTTGCTGTTCCAGCAAATAAGTAAATATAAATATATAAATATTTTTAGTTAGGGAATTAGTCAGTTGGTGTTAATCTTGCCTGTTATAGGGAGACACATATGGTTATAACATGACTGGCTAGAGTAGAAAACTTTTCCCCAGCCCATTCCATGTATATTGTCAGGAACCAACTTCTGCCATTCAAGAAGTTCACCATAAGTCTTCTCAATGACATCTCGAGGCCATCAGGAGGCTGCAATAGTCCAATTGGAAATGATGAACTACAGTAAAATACTTTAATTTATAAATATTATGGAAGACTGTATGGATAGCTGGATGGACCAACTTTTCTCATGGGAAAATTGTGATAAAAGATTGGGGGGGGGGCAAGAACTGGAATGGGCAAGAATGGGTGGGGTACTGAATAGGAAAAGCGGCGGGGGGGGGGGGGTTGACTGGGAATACCTCATGAAGGTGAGGAAACCCCTCAAGGGTAGTATCTGGTAGAAGTTAAAGTGTCTGCTTCAGAGATGATGCTTCAGTATATATCATTCCAGATAAAGGGAGAGACAAAGCCAGGAACCCTTACATCCCTCTGGGGTGCAACAACATCACAATTGAGAAGGTCAACCTAGGCAGAGGTGTTGGAGGAGGAGTATCTTGGGAGTCGAGGTCTTTGCAGCGGAGTAGCCTGGGGATTACCAGCCAGGGCACCCGGTGACTCTGCAACATCATTGAGGCATGGGCTATTGAGAGAAGAGCTGAGGGTCAAATTTAAAGGGGGCCCGCAAGAAGTCTCCGACTTCATCGCCAATAGAAATAGTTGAGAAATAGATGCAGGATTATGACAGTCAGTTCCCTTCGGAATCAGCCAAAATAAGAATAGTGAGAGCCAATCTCAAAGGCCCGACATCAGATTGGTTAGTGCGCCTACATGCAGCACAAGCCACTGAGCTGAACAGGCTGGGAACCTTTTTTGAGGCCTTGAGAACCAGGTTCCAGAATCTACTGGAAAGAGTGAAAGCTAAGGCTCAGCTTAGGCAACTGAGCCAAGGAGGCTGCTCAGTATCAGAAAATGCTCTAAATTTAAAGTCTCTAGCTGAGAAAGTGCCAGAATGGTCAGAGGCCATGAAGTTGGGGTATTTTGAAGATGGCTTGAGACCTGAACTTTTGGATTGGTGCCTGCATAGAGATGATCCAGATAATTTAATGGTGTGGGTCCTGTTAGCGGGAAAGGTCACGTGTGCAAAAGAGCAGCTAAAACGAAGGGCTATTGCTCTGGCAAACAGGAGAGCCTTGGGGGTCACAGGAGGCACAGTGGCTACACCGAGAGCTAGCAGCAGGAAGAAACCCAGGAGATCATTCAGCTGCTTTAACTGTGGTGAGCCAGGGCATTGGGCAGCTGACTGTTGGAGCAAGTCAACCACCAGCCAAAGAAGGAGAAGGGTAAGAAGCCAGTGACCCTGAAGCAAGGCAAAGCCAAGGCAAAAGTGGGAAAGGTGAATGTTTGGGGGAAAGGAGGAGATCTCAGCCTGGGGATGGAGGGAGAAAAAGGAGAAGAAGAGCAAGAAAACTTCAATGATCTCCCGTAAACCACATTTGGCAGAAGATCAGAAATCAGGAGGCCGTGGAGCCTTTAGTAAGTGCTGATTGTGAAATGATGTGTTTGCATGTTTAATTGAGGAATGGGAGAGAGAGAGAGACAATTTTCTGGCACTGCTGGACTGTGGGTGTATACAGTGTCTCATCTCTCCAGTGGTGGCAAAACAGTTGGGGCTACAGCTGGATCTGTAAAAAGATCCATCAAGTTTACACAATTGGATGGGACCCAAGCAGAAGGAGACCCTGTGGAATACAAAACTGAGTTTGTAAAGATGGGTGTGGGATCTCACCAAGAGTTGCTACAATTTGTGGTGATCTCTATGAAGTAATATCCAGTGATTTTGGGGATGGCCTGGTTGAGCAGTAGGAATCCCCAGGTAGACTGGCCCCAGGGGTGCTATGATTTGCCAATGGGATTTACCCCCCCCCCCCGGGTTCCAGGGAAACACAAAGTAAGAAATTGTGGGAGCAGTAGGCCAAACATCATTGCAAGGGATGGCAGAGGTGCCATCTAATGAGGTACCAGAAGTTTACCAGAAGTATTTGGATGTTTCTGATGAAAAAGAATGAGACCAGCTCCCCTCCCCCCTTAGAAAGACTGATTGTACTATAAATATAGACCCACAAGCCAAACTACCAAAACCAAAGATGTATGCTATATCACAGAGTGAGAAAGACTGCCTGCAGAAGTTTATTGATAAAAATCTGGCAAGAAGGTTTATGGAGCTAGTCAATTTCCTTTTTGGCTGCTCCTGTACTATTTAGACCAAAACAAGTTGGATTTGAGACTTTGTATTGATTTTAGGAGCCCAAATGCCATATGCACCTCCAATAAATATCCAATGCAGCCACCTGTTAAGGTCCAAGACACCGTTATGGTAGATGGGGAACATTATTTTGCGGTTACAGACATTTTAGACTCTCAAATGCATCATGGGACATAGTGGTACTTAAGTGAAATGGCAACATTTCAATGCTTCTGAATGGGTGAGGGCAGAGGATGACGGGGCACCAAAGTTGGTTAAATGCTTTCATGTGAGCTACCCTGCTAAACCTTATTGAGTGTTCATTAGATTGGTACTGCTTGTGGTTTGTGTTTTTTAAAAAAAGGGAGGAATCATGTTAGGAGCCGATTTCTGCTGTTTAAGAAGTTCACCATAAATCTTCTCCATGACATCTCGAGGCCAGCAGGAGGCACCAGTAGAAGACTGTGCTGGCAGCTGAATGGACCAATTTTTCTCCTGGGAAAATTGTGATAAGAGACTGTGGGGGATGAATTGGAATGGGCAAGAATAGGCAAGATAGTGAGTAAGAAAAGCAGGGGGTTTTGATCGGGAACACCATTAGCGACTTTCTTGACTGTAGAAACCTAGGCAATAAAGCTACATCCAAAGCAAGGTTCTTCAGGGAGTGATATATATTGCATTGATTATTACCAAGCCCGTAGCCAGGATTTTGATTCGGGGGGAGGGGGGGGAGGAGGCTGAGTCTGAGTGAGACAGGATCTACCCTAGAAAACCTTTTGTATCATTATCCCAATACCCCGATGCATATGGGATATATTGAGCATGGTGATGAGATCATGATATGAATAAACATAACAGTTTAAATAATAAATGTAAGGCCTTCTTGCGGACCACCCTGAGAATTTCGGGGGGGGGGGGGGTCTGAAGGTCCTCAAGCCCCCCCCCCCCCCCGCTACATGGCTGCTTATTACAGACATTCTGTTGCAAACTGACACTGAATGTCAGAATTTCTCCAGACCTTTGCATTGTTTCAGTGATAATGCTACTGAAAAATGTCTAGTTTGACAGAGGACAAAGAGATAAGGGAGATGTGTCTAAAAGCCTTTGTCAAAAGAGGCTTCACTCTCAGATGTTTTAGAGTATGCCCATATTTGCTCAATATTTATGGAACTATTTGTTAGCTGCAACATTTGTGAAGAAACATACAACTTGTATTTGAAATCTTCCATACATTTTCTTTCTTCTTTCTCCCATTGACATTGGCCTCTTCTTCATTTAGTACTATTTGATTAATTCACAAATTGGCATACATTGCAGGGATGATCTTGGGGACAGATAGTTTTATAAACTTTAATTGTTAAAAAGATAGGAAAGCTGATGCTTATGGTAGCATCATCAATCAATCATCAAAGTATGGTTGCAGAGAACTGGTACATCCAACAAAACTGTCATGACAAAATATATCATATAAAAAATATTCTGCTCACAGGACCTTCTTTCTATCAAGTGCAATCTATCTCCTAGCCTCTGCCTGAAATTATGTACTGTGAAATTTACAACACAAAATTAGGCAATGGGAACATAACATTTTTCAGCAGCATAAATTACATAAATTCTTCACTGGAAAGCCATCCAAATGAAATGACTTCTCTTAGTATCAAAGAATGACAAGGCTGGAAGAATCTTATAGCTAATAAAGAAGCATCATATCGCCCGAAACAGATAAACCAGAAGTAGTTTGAATATTCAGCACACCAAACCCTTCTCTGCAGTGAACAGAGAAAGACTGAGGATCTAATTCTGGAATTTCAAGAGTATAACACAAATGAATAGGCATATCCCAGTATACTGGATGTCATTTCTAGTTTTTTATGCCACAGAAAGCCCTTGAAAAGCAATTCTCTCCCTTCCTATCAGCTCAGTTCATTAGAAAGCAATAGAATCTAAATCCCTGGTGCAGTTGTTCTTTAAAACTTCTCTTGCCATCTAACAGTAGTGGCTAATAATAACTGCTGCCCTTTTGAAATCTAGGACTAGTACGCACATTACCTAATAAGTCACTCCTTCTCACTGAGCTCAATCATCTAGCAGGGATTGCAATATAGATCCGGCAGATTGCATAGGGAATTTCCATATTTGGAAAACCATGCTTCAGGGAGAAAAAAAGAGAATGTCACAAAGAGGATCCAGGAGGATTGTAAAACCATGCAGAAAGTTCATCTGTACCATTCATGTGTAGTAGATGGATCTCAACTCTAAACAGCTTCATGTCATTCTGCAAATAAGGCATCCCTTAGGAAATTAGGATTTTGCAGATTGTTGCATTATTGTTGCTGACAAAAATCAATATGCTTCTGCCAGAGCAGGTCTTAGCTGAAAATAGACCAGAATTTATGTTGCTTTGATTGTTACTTGTAAAATGGTAAAAAGGAGTGGTTTGAAATGGAGTTGGTACAGGGTTGTAATTCTTTACTAATGCTCTACTCAAGGAAGCAAAGCATAATTTTAGCAATTTTCTTCTTTTTCTGAGGTTGTTTTTTTTTGATCCACACAATTCCAAAGTCTATTCATGTTTAAACTTATTTCATGAGAAATTCCAGTGGTTGTTTTGCACAACCCCTACCCTGCATTTTCTGAAAATAAAAAATAAAAAGCACAGAAATGGTACCTTCAGCCCAAAAAAGCTGTTTCGCTTACAGAGAATGCTTTTTCTGCAATCATATATGCATCTTGCTAAGAATGAGCACGAAATGAAAAAGGTCCTTGTCAATCTACAAGTATTCTCATCAGAATTTTGCAACATGCAAAAAACATCCTTTTCTATAATTTTTTCCTAAAAATTCTCAAATATGGTTTGGAATTATCTATGGCAGTCAAAACTGCATAAGCCCAGGTGTAGGCTCATGGCTGTGATACGCTCCCAAATCCTATGTAGCCCCAATTCAGGGAACATATCATAGAGACAATAAGAGTCCCTAAATCCCCACTTACCAGGCAGCAGTTGCTGCAACTGATGAGTTTCTCTTCCCTTGTTATTGATGTTCCCACTCACCCACTACCCATGCATTGTACAAATCATCTCCAGCATGAGGGAATTGTGACAGAGATTTTGCTTGTTGCCACAGAGATCATTCATAAAAGGGGATGGGATTTTGCCTATTACCCCAGAGATCACTCATAACAGGGGATGGGATCATAAACTAGTTTCTTCCTGAGTCACATGAGAATAAAGCCTCATTGATCGCAGTGGCTTCTTCCTGGAAAATAAGGATGGAGGGCAGAGCGGAACTCAGAGACACTATATAGCATTGTAACTATGTTGTTTATGTGTAGATAAATGTCATACAGGATTCTGACCATTATTTCAATTCTTAAATCTATATTAAAAATACGTAATAACTAAATGCTTCATGAGATGGCAGGGGGTTGGACTAGATGGCCCAAGTGGTCTCTTTCACCTCTATGATTCTATGATATGGTATAGCTTCCTGTGGCCATGCATTAAGCACGGGTATCTATAATGGAAGGAATATGCACATAGGTTTACACATGCATTGGCTTTTCATGCTGGCCATAGTGTTCTAACAAATCATACAGGGTTCCAGTTTGCATGGAAAACCTGTGTCATAGAAACTGAATACATTAGTATAGTGGAAAGAACAAGGAAAAGCCAGATCAGATAAGGCACACATAAAAGTTCTACACTAAGTGGACTCAAAAGGGATTTCTGAGCCTCCTCCCTACCACCCAGGCACACCAAATATAATTTGGGGTTGCTGGACAAGTTCCCCCAACCCCTCCCCCCATGTCTGTGCTGGCTACAGCTACAGAAACTTACTGTACTCTTGGGGTTAGTCTATCATTCTTCTGCCTGGTCCCGTGATACACAAATGAGATGGAGGGGATTCAGGTGCACGAGCCTGGGGTGTACAGAATGGCTGTTGATTTTCCTTTGAGTTAGTTTAACCAGCTTTGTCATGGGTTAATATGGATTAGCCTTGTGCAGTGCTTAGCAACTTCAGTTGTCAGTGTAGATATGCCCAGAGTATGACCATAGTTTTGTCACTCCTTGATCAACTGCTTCTCCTTCATCAAATGCCCTGTTGAGGCTGAGTTCCCAAGTTTATCAAATATCTCTATTAGCCTTACTTAAGCTTAACTTTAAAAATGTATGATTATGCATAAACCAACTCAAGAGACCCAACTATAGATATCAATACAATGGCAACCTAGTCTTCTTTTATGTCTGATATTGCCTGTTCCTCCCCTAAACAACCACATTATTTCTAAATTAAAGTGTGTATATATTTTAGAAAGAATATACAATTACAAAAATATACAAATACAAAAATATACAAATACAAATATCCAAAAAATAAAAAAATACTTTACTCTTAAAACAATTATCATACTCTTTTACATGTTTTTCTTGTGCACTTCATATACTTCATAACCTTCTAAGAGTGAAATCCAATTGTTAGTCCCATCTAAAGTGTGTCAGTGAGATTTGCATATGTCCCATTCATTCTGTTTGAGATAAACAATTGAGTTTGTCCCAAAGTACATTTTCCTTATATTGTTGTTTTTAGCCATTTATTGGCTGGGGGTTCTGTATGTGTCACAGGCAAGAGGAGGGATTTCTCATAGCGGGAAGAAGAACTGCTGATCATTGGTCCAGTCCATTGCAGGGATGTTCCCATGTAGGGTACAAAATTGGAGAGGATGAAGATGTGGATATGGTGATGATCCTTGATTGATTTAAATGTCCAGTTTTGAAGAAGATAAAGGTGCAAGGCACAGAAGACAAAAGGTGATAATGCTGGATATCCAGAGGATTGGCTGTCCTTTCAAAAGGCTAATATGTGTATTTTTGTTTTGTCTTGCCTTCTGTGGGAGCCATAAGCCACTGGACACACCTAGCCAGGTAAACAGTATAAAACACAGCCCTATTGATAAAGGGGTTATCTGTCTCTCACTCATACACAAAACAGATTACATTATCAAGTCTGGGGGTCCTTCTACACAGTCATATAACCCAGAATATCAAAGCAGAAAATCCCACAATATCTGCTTTGAACTGGGTTATCTGAGTCCACACTGTCATATATTCCAGTTCAAAGCAGATAATGTGGGATTTTATTCAGCTGTGTAGATAGGGCCTGGGAGATCTCTGGAGGGGTATTTCCTGGTCGCTCTGTTCCCAGGGTTTTAAGCTAATAGAAGGAACAAGTACCTTCACAATACATTTGATTTTTAGCTTTATACAAGTAATATAATGTACAGTTACGACAATTTACACCAAAATATAATTTAATACATTTTATTAAAGGCTGTAATTTTAAATATAGTTTGGGGTGCAAACAAAGCTGTTCAGCAGCTTCACAACTGCAAAATTTTAATAGAGTGGGAAAGGTTTTAAATAATAAGAATAAAATAATATAACTTCACATGAAGTCTTTAAAGATCTAGATTAATTTGGGAGGGGTGTGGTGGCTTGATAACATAACAGAATTGTTAGACACAGAGACTTTTTTAAAAATCCCAACACTTCTTTTAATTCATAATTGACTTTTTTGTGTATTTCAGAATTTCTTGTTTTTAAGCAAGGCCTGAAAATAGATGATTTTTTAAAATGCCAGGTCAATCAATGAAAAGTGATTCTTCGGAAATTGTCATTGTGCTAGGAGTTTGTTTTGAGCAGAGCAATAAAGAAAGATGAAATAGAAAGGTTATGGCCTTTGCTCTTCATCTCCATACAATTTGGTGGTTTGTTCTGAAGTTGGGCCCTTCTGGGTAAAAAAAAACAAAGAAACAAAAATGCATCATTTTTATAATTCTGCCTGTATGCTGAAGTCATGTTAAGTTAGAAGTTAGAAATAAGTCATATATTTCTTTGACTTGTTCACAGAAACAGTTCAACATACATCAACTCACACTGCTAGGTCATCAACCAATTTCAAATGTATTGGAATCAGCAGAAAAAGGGCAAGACAAAAGGACAGGATCAGAAAGAAACTGTAGCTATTCATGTCTACAACTTGATACTTCTACAAACAAATATTGCAAAAGAAATACCTAGATGTGTGGATGGAGCAAATAGCATATTACTGTTGTTCATAAACTTCAACAATCATTATCTGGTTGAAACACAAATGTTTTGGTAATTATGTTTAACAATTCATGTAATAACATACCTACCTAACATGCTGCTTTCTTCTCTTCCATGCTACTTTTCATTTTAAGCCTTCTTTCTCTTAAAGTGATAGCTCTGTTTTTAGAATATATATCTGTGTAAAATATCAGAATAAGCCAGTGTTCTCCAACTTGGAAAATTGCAGAGGTATTGAACTACAATCCTATGATCTCACTGACTAACTGACTGAAAAATGCTCAAACAAACCAAAACCAAAATAAGCAATATGGAGTCCACATTTTCAGAGGTCCAGTTAAGTGCATAGGCCAATATCAAATATCCCCTTCTTGGGCAATATTCTAGAGAAGGTGGTGGCTTCACAACTCCAAAGTTTCTTGGAAGACACCGATTATCTGGATCCATCTCAATCTGGTTTCAGGCCTGAATATGGAACCAAAACGGCATTGGTCGCCTTGATGGATGATCTACGAAGAGAGCTAGACAGGAGGAGTGTGTCACTGCTGGTTCTTCTGGACTTCTCAGCGGCTTTCAATACCATTGACCATGGTATCCTTCTAGGCCATCTCTCTGGGATGGGGCTTGGGGGCATAGGTTCACAGTCTGGGGATGCTCCTGAATTCATTGTTGACCCTGGAACCTCAGGTGTCGGCAGTGGCCAGGAGCACCTTCACACAGCTAAAACTTGTGCACCAGCTGCGCCCATACTTAAGACGTCAGACTTGGCCATGGTAGTCCATGCCTTAGTCACATCCCGTTTGGACTACTGCAATGCTCTCTACATGAGGCTGCCCTTGAAGATAGCTCGGAAAATACAGCTAGTTCAGCGATTGGCAGCCAGGTTAACTAACTAGAGCCCCATGCAGAGAGAGAACAACCATGTTGTGGCAGCTCCACTGGCTGCCAGTCGGTTTCTGAGCTAAATACAAAGTGGTGGTCGTTACTTATAAAGCCCTAAGCAGCTCAGGTCCAGTATATTTGTCAAATCGCATCTCCCTGTATAGACCATCTCGGGCACTTGGGTCAGCGGAGGCCCTACTTTCAGTCCCATCCCTGTCACAAGCGCGGCTGGTGGGAACAAGAGAGGGGACCTTCTCCATGATCACCCCCACCTCTGGAACTCCCTCCCTAAAGAAATAAAAATGGCCCCCACTCTCCTCTCCTTTAAGAAACAGTTAAAAACACATTTATGCATCTTAGCATACAGAGAGGAGGAGGATTAACATAACTGCCACCCCATAGCAGCTATGGTCTAAGTGAATCTGAACATTTTCAGCAACTTGGTCACTTTAACTGGTCCAGGTATATGCTCGCTCTGTGCAGTAATGTTTTTACTGATTGTCATGTTTAAATTCAATTTTTTAATGTGGAAATTTTATTATAATGTGTGTTATTGTCATTTATACTTTTGATATTATGATGAAACTGTGGTATTGAATGTTTGCCATTTATAGGTATGTTAACCGCCCTGAGTTCCTTTGGGGAGAGAGGGTGGTCTAGAAATAAAGTTTTATTATTATTATTTATGCTTTAGAGGGAAATCAACATTTCTGTATGCCTCCAGGAGTGATTTTTTTTAATGAAAAGGAGAAGGTATATATGTAGGTCACCTTTTCCCTATTTTATCCTTAATTTGGATATTTTTGAATGTGCTGTTCCAACCTTCTCCTTCTTCTCCTTCTGTGATTCTTGTTAAAATACTAAGTGATTAACAAGGAGATTAATTAAAAAGATATTTTTGTGCCCCTGGTACATTGCAATATTTTATTTGTATGTCTTCATAATATTTTATTATATAAAAATATGGGGGTTTTCATTCATTTTGCATCTGCAATGAACAACACAAAGATAGTCCATAGTTCTGATTAATTTTAAGTTGCAATTTTGGGGTTTTTTTGGTTTTTTAAAAAAAGGTCTCTGTGTGAACATTCATGGTTGTCTTTTTTTGATGTGTGTGTTTTTTCTCCTTTGCTAATGGGCAGTATCTATAAAATAGTTTATACAGGGTTGAATTCATGTGAATTGTTCCAGTTGCTCAATCTATAAAAACAGCAGCGAATGACAGGCCCTCTTATAATACAGCATCATTTGGCAGACATGGGCACAGCATGAGAAAACCCTTTTCTTCTACAGTCTCATTATGAAAAGGCTTATTGCTGGCCATCATTTGAGTTAATTGGGTAAAAATATTACATATCACTGGGAAGTCTTTTCTCCACATTCAAACTTTAGCCCTTATTTGCTTTAAAAGAAATATGCTATTGTTATTTCAATCTCACATGCTTTTATTCCAGACTTACTTTCACATTATTCTGTTTACTGCTTCAATAATCTTTATTTTACCATGATATCTGGACAGAGACCAGAAACTGTGGGGAAGGGAGAAATCTCATTTTCTTGCTTAAATTTAAATACGTATTTATTAGGGTGTTCTTTTTCTTATCATTTCAGTTCCTTTGCAGTTATATTAAAGAGGAAAAACGAATAGTCCTTCATTATTTAAATACAGAATCACTCTCCATTGCTTTTAGAAACTGCTTTAGTATTCTGGTGATTTTTTTTATATGAGTCTTAAATGATTTGCAAAGACACAAAGAAGTCATATTTCTGCTGATTATTATCCAATCCTTCCTCACAGTGTTAAAAAAATGCCTGTGCATGAACAGACATAATGATGTTGGGGAAGAGGGGCCAACCAAGAGTAAGATGGATGGATTGTATCCTTTAAGTGACTGGCTTGACCTTGAAGGAGCTGGGGGTGGTGATGGTCGACAGGGAGCTCTGGCAGGGGCTGGTCCATGAGGTCACGAAGAGTCTGAAGTGACCAAACGAATAAACAACAAAAATGAACACACATGGACTTTCCCCCAAAATCAGGGAGTGGGGAATGATTTTTTTGGTATTTGGCTTTTATTGGACACAGTAAATACTGACCTCCCATTGAGAAAAAAAAAACTAAGGGAATTGAATGGTAGGCTCAAAGTTCCACATACCCCATGGTCATGGTCTATTTTCTTTTCCAAAGCTGAAATAGAGAATCTTGAGAAATTTTATATTTTCACAGTTCACTCTAAATGATATGATTTGCACTTTTAGGGTTGTTGTTTACTTTGGAGACTAGGAATGTATCTTAAATTGTTTTAACTGAATTAAAACCATCTTGCTGCAATCCTTCATACTCACAAGGAAAAAAGCCCACATGTCCCTCAAACCCACTGTGTTTAGTTGAGAGGACATATGGTGAGCTCCACAGCATAATTGCTTCTTTCAGCCATTACACCGTTGCAAGAAGAACTGCAGGTTTATTTTATTGATTGATTGCTTTACTTTATTTATACCCTGCCTTTCATCTCATAGGGACTCAAGGCAGCTAACCACCATATACTTGTTCACCATTTAAAACAAAGTGAATAACACTGTATGGGTTAGGTTACAATACAGTTAAATATAATAAATAGTACAATTAAAATACATTTTAAAACACACAATTCCCATCCCACCCAGAACCAAATCTTACCCAAGTTAATCTAGGAGTTTAGAATGATCCCTGGTGTTCTAGATATTGGACATCTGGATTTGGGAACAATTCAGTATACATATGTCAAAGAGACTCATCACTATTTCACCTGCCAGAAGCAACTCCTTAGAGCAGATGCCATGTGAGGGTACATCAAAGTGCAGCACACCCCATTAAAATACTCTTCTATCACACCTGATAGAAAACTAAAGAAATAAAAATGTCTTTGCCTCCTGGTGAAGCAAGTTCACAAAGGGAGATAGTTTAGCCTCCATAGCATGAGAAGAGCCGTTGAGAAGGCTTTTTCCAATGTCCTCACCCACTGTAGCTTAAAGAGAAACGTTTGCTGAAAGATTTACCAAGCTTCTGGCAGGCTCATATACTGAGAAGCAGGCAACACGAACAAAAATGTCTTATCCACCTCTCCCCATGGATCAATTGTAGGGATTGGTTATAGGGGAGAAGCTCAGCAATATTTGACTTAAAGATAGCAAATAATTTCCTGTAATGTCTTGAAATGACAATCAATGAAAGAATTTGTCTTAATTTTGTTGGCTTTGGACATGGAATGCTTGGAGAGTGCATAAAATTGGCCCCTAGACACCAGATTTGTATAGTGGTTTGAATGTTAAACTACAGCTCTAGAGAACAGGGCTTGAATCCATGCTTAGCCATGAAAATTCACTGGATGACCTTGAGCAAATAACATACTTAGCCTCAGAAAACCCCAGGACAGTTCTGCCTAAGGGTTTCCATACATAGGAAATGAAGGCACACAACAAGACCAATGGTTTAACTGTGGTGGACCCAAAACTCTGGCCACTCTTTGTTGTTTCACACATAGATGAGTGTATTGGAATCAGCTAACTTTTAAACTCAAATCAACAGCTCCTTGCGCAGGGCAGTGCCAAAATCTGTGAAATGGAATCAATAAAAATTGTGGCTTCCGTTACTCGCCTCTGCCTAAACATAGCTACTGCTCTCCTTTCTCCTCTACTCTGTCCTGTTGACATGATCATTATTAACATATGGTCATTAAGGCTTAGATTGTGATATCTTGTCATTTTGAATTAACTCTATCCTTCATACATGGTTTGCTAACGAATACGCTGGGCTCACATTACACCAGGATATGCCAAAGCTGCTTAGGTTTGAATCCAGGAGGCAAACATCAAAAAGCAAACAAAGACTGCGACACTGAAAATGATTTTTTAAATCTACCATTTCAAATTTGGGACCATTTATTATTATACCTGCATCGATTTTTGCAGTTCATATAAATGATTTAAGATGAAAAAAGTAGCATTAGAAGAATGATATAAACTTTGACTAACTCTGCGTGATGTGCAACCATTATTTATGGAGCTCGGTGCAAATGACGTTCTTTTTTCATAAAACAATGCTAAATTGCTTTGATTAATACATGACTAAAAGCAATTGTCCTGTCAGATTGGCAATAGCCTATTGGAAAATGATTGCTTTAATTCACATTTACACATTACCAGCTCCTTTCTTAGATTAAGGGCTGTGTTTGTGCATGTAGAAAATTTGAGAGCCTGTATCACAATCATTTACATGTATAGATTGACATCATCTAGTTCTTCTTCAGTCCTTTCTTATGCATTACTTCCCAGCACAGCAGTATTCAATGAGTAGCTATCAGCATTCATTTAGCAATTTGATTTTAAAAATACAGGCTGTAAATAGCTTGCATTTCACATGTATTACCCCTCTGACTGCTGCTGAGATTGCTCAGTCAGAGGCCAGCTGTGAAAATGTTAAAAGTATTCAGAAGGCACATGAATATTCATCACACTGACATTATTTCCTTGTACATCATGGATATGGAATCACAGACTCTCCAAAGTGGAAATAGGCCATGGATCATCTCTGTCAACCTCTTGTTCTTCAACAGGAAAATTTTAATTTCATCTACAAAGGAATTGAATTCCCACCATGAAATAAAAAGGCCAAACACAAGAAAATGTGTTTAGCCTATAAAGCTCTAAATAGTTCCGGCCCAGCTTATCTGTCTGAACGTGTCTCCCACTACGACCCATCTCGAAGCATAAGATCATCAGATGAGGCCCTGCTCATGGTCCTGTCAGCCTCACAGGTGCAGCTGGCGGGGACGGGAGACAGGGCCTTTTCAGTAGTGGCTCCCCACCTATAGAACGCCCTCCCAAGTGAAGTCAGGCAGGCTCCCTCCCTCCTATCCTTCCGTAGGAAGGTTAAAACTTGGTTGTGGGGCCAGGCTTTTGAATAATAATTGGCAGCATTAATTATTATCATGTATGCTGGAACTCAATCAACAGACCCAGTTTTTTGGACTGAACACGCCTATATGTATTTTATAATGTGTTTTATGAATACTGATGTAAGTTAATAATAATTTTAACTGATTTATATTGCACTGTATAATTTTTATATATGTGTTTTTGTAAGCCGCCCTGAGTCCCCTGTTGGGTGAGAAGGGCGGGATATAAATATTGTAATGCTGGCTGCCATCCCACAATGTAGAACTACTTCCTGCGGGGCTCTGTCGCAAACCTGCTGAGAAACTGGCATATGCTTCAGAACTGGTGTATGTGGCAACACGGGAAGCTTCCTGTGTTGCTTTGGATCACAGTCGGGTGGCAAATGCTTCCCCCCATGAAATGAGGTGTGTGTGTGTGGGGGGGTGAAAGCCAGGCAATACAGGGCATGGGGTAACAAGTTTCCCATGCCACGCACCATCAGATGCATCACAATCGATGACAATTCTGGATGCAATCATTAATCTGTATGACTTAACTCATGGTGTATTAGCCACCTGTTGGGAATTGTCCCTGGGCCAGGTGACACTTCCTCTGACCACCTCCAAGAACATACTGGCACCATAGATCCCAAAGACCATCCGAAATTCTTTGGCTGCACCTCTCAGCCAAACATAACTGGAAGGCCATCCTGAGGACACTCCCTCCCAAAGCTCAGAGTGTTTCAAGAGTGAGAAATTCTCATTCTACCCCGAAGAGTAGCCCCTTTTTCAGGCCCCAACTCCCAAAACTAATAGAAGGTGTTAATAGAAGTCCACTCTTCACCCCCTAAAGGGGGGGGGCATTTCTTCAACTACACAGGAAATATGTCAGTCAGGTTTGTTCTCCAGGATTTGGAATGCGGGAAGATTTTATCTCAATGGTTTTAGGAATAGGGACTGGGAGGTAAAAGAAATATGGTGGGTTCTTACTTTTGTTGTTAACTGCCTTTTTGGCTGTGATGATCCTATGAATGAGAAACATCCAAGACACTCTATCCTCAATAGCCTTGTTCAGGTCTTGCAGCTTTGGGGCCATTGTTTCCCTAATTGAGTCTATATACCTGCAGTGTTGTTGTTGTCATTGTTGTTTATAGGTATTGTTTCACTCACAAAAATATCCATTTTGCACCTGCCTATGACTGACGGCAGGCATGCGTATATCTTATATTGACTGTACGTAGGTTGCCAAGACTCATGATGTGCGCAAAATTGAGTTTACCTTTGAATTTTTCACACATAATAATCATTATTAGATACAAAATAATGGTAATGGAATACAAAGAGGCATAATGAAAATGAACCGTATAGATTGTCACACCTAGCATTTGCTTCTATTCATAATATGTTTCAACAGAGATTCCCAGTATTGCTTCCCAACATTGTTGGATAACAGCATATGATGTGTCTGTTAGAAATGACAGGTTTTGTTAGAAAAGACAGCTGGCAACCCTTATTTAACTCCCCAAACATGGCTGAATTCATAGCAAGCTAAATCCAGAATTATAATAATAATAATAATAATAAAACTTTATTTATACCCCGCCACCATCTCCCCAACGGGGACTCGGGGCGGCTTACATGGGGCCATGCCCAGACACCATACAATATAACAAAATAAAACAACATATCATAACACAATATAACAGTGCAAAAATAATCATATACATTACAGCACAAATCAGAGAAAACAGTAAAAAACAGGGCGGGCCACATGAACACTTAATTAAAAACTCGGGAGAGAGAGACATAAGAATAGGGGGAAACAGGGAAATAAAATGGTGGAGCAGTCTAAAGGATAAAAACCAAGGGGAATGGCCAGAGCAATATATTACATTTACTCCCCAAAGGCACATCGGAAAAGCCATGTTTTTAGATCTTTCTTAAAGGCTAACAAGGTGGGGGCTTGCCTAATCTCAGTGGGCAATGAATTCCACAGTCGGGGGGCCACAGCAGAAAAAGCCCTCTCCCTCGTTCCCACAAGACGGGCCTGGGACAGAGGCAGTGGCGAAAGGAAGGCCTCCCCGGATGAACGAAGGGAACGAGCAGGTTTATGGTAGGAGATACGGTCCCTAAGGTAGGTGGGTCCCAAACCGTTTAGGGCTTTATAGATGATGGTCTGCACCTTGAATTGGGACCGGAAAGTGAACGGCAGCCAGTGGAGCTCTTTAAACAGGGGAGTAGATCGTTCCCTGTAGCTCGCCCCTGTTATTAATCTGGCAGCCGAGCGCTGGACCAATTGTAGTTTCCGGGCCGTCTTCAAGGGAAGCCCCACGTAGAGCGCATTACAGTAGTCCAGTCTAGAGGTAACTAAGGCATGCACCACCGTGGTCAAGTCAGACTTCACGAGGTATGGTCGCAGTTGGCGCACAAGTTTGAGTTGTGCGAAAGCCCTCCCGGCCACCGCCGACACCTGAGCCTCAAGCGTCAACGCTGAATCCAGGAGGACCCCCAAACTGCGGACCTGTGATTTCAGGGGGAGTGCAACCCCGTCCAGCACAGGTTGCCACCCAATACCCCGATCAGATGGGCGACTGACCAGGAGGGCCTCTGTCTTGTCAGGATTGATCCTCAGCTTGTTCCTCCTCATCCAGTCCGCCACAGCGGCCAGGCACTGGTTCAGAATCCGAGGGGCTTCCTTGGAGTTAGATGGAAATGAGTAGTGGATTTGCGTGTCATCTGCGTAGAGATGGCAACACCCTCCAAAACTCCGGATGACCTCTCCCAACGGTTTCATGTAGATGTTAAATAGCATGGGGGATAAAATAGACCCTTGCGGGACCCCAAAGGTCAATGGCCAGGGGTCCGAGCAGGTGTCCCCCAGCTTCACCATCTGGGAACGACCCTCCAGGAAGGACCGGAGCCACTGCAGAACCGTGCCACCGAGCCCCATCCCGGCGAGCCTCCCCAGAAGGATACCATGGTCGATGGTATCGAAAGCCGCTGAGATGTCCAAGAGAACCAGCAGGGTCACACTCCCCCTGTCCAGCTCCCTGCGGAGGTCATCCACCAAGGCGACCAGAGCCGTCTCGGTACTGTACCCAGGCCTGAAGCCAGACTGCGAGCGGTCCAGAAAATCAGTGTCATCGAGAAATTCCTGGAGCTGCGTGGCAACCACCCGCTCCAGAACCTTGCCCAAAAACGGGAGGTTGGAGATTGGTCTGTAGTTGTTACAAATAGATGGGTCAAGCGAAGGCTTTTTTAGTAGTGGTTTTACTACCGCCTGCTTAAAGTAGGATGGCACCGACCCCTGAACCAAAGAAGCATTTATTATGGTCACAAACCAATCCAACAACCCATCTTTGGCCAGCTTGACCAGCCAAGAGGGACAAGGATCCAGAGCGCAGGTGGTCGCCCTCACAGACCCAAGAATCCCCTCCACGTCATCAGGAAGAACAAGCCGGAAAGAATCCCATAAGATCGAACAGACAGGTACCTCGGTTACCTCCGCTGAGACCACAATTGAGCTGGAGTCTAGCTCAAGGCGTATCTGAGCAACTTTGCCTGCAAAGTGGTGCGCGAAATCGCTGCACCCAGTTGCCAAGTCATCGGGAAGCCCCTGGACCTCAGGAGGCCGCAGGAGCTCCCCCACAACTCGGAACAACTCCGATGGCCTGTTGGCTGCAGACGCTATGCGGGCAGTCGTGAAAGCTTTCCTGGCTGCTCGCAGAGCCACGGAGTACGCCTTAATAGCGGCTTTAGCCCGTGCTTGGTCGGACACGTCCCGAGATTTCCTCCAGATGCACTCTAGTCCCCTCCTCCTACGCTTCATCACAGCCAACTCCTCGGTAAACCAAGGAGTCGACGCGACTCTACGCAGTGAGAGGGGACGTTCGGGAGCGATCGTGTCCAATGCCCTTGATAGCTCACTATTATAGCGATCAACCAGGACATCGACAGGATCGCCAGTCTCCAGGACAGGAAGATCCCCAAGAGACCTCAGAAGTCCATCCGGATCCATCAGTCTCCTGGGGCGGACCATCTTAATGGGTCCACCACCCCTGCGGAGGTTAGAAGGCACGGCGATACTTAAACAGATCAGATGATGGTCAGACCATGACAATGGAAGAATGTTTTGCTCTTCCACTCTGACTGTCCCACCGTCCACAACAAAAACAAGGTCCAAGGTGTGTCCTGCCTGATGTGTGGGCCCTGATATAACTTGAGACAGCCCCATGGTTGTCATGGCAACCATGAAATCCTGAGCTGCACCTGTCAATGTGGACTCGGCATGAATGTTAAAGTCTCCCAAAACTATCAGTTGTTGGGAGACAAGGGCCGCATTGGAGACCACTTCTGCTAGCTCGGACAGAGAGACTGCTGGGTCGCGGGGTGGACGGTACACCAACAGAATCCCCAAGCTGTCTCGGGCTCCCACCTTCAGGAAGACACACTCGAACCTCGGGGATTGTGGAACGGCGCATCTGATCAGGGCGATGGACTGCCGAAAGATCACCGCAACTCCTCCTCCCCGCCCCCCAACTCTGGCCTGTTGATGCACCCCGAAACCAGGAGGACACAGCTGGGTAAGATTCACACCTCCCAGCTCATCCAGCCATGTCTCGGTGATGCATGCCAGATCTGCCCTCTCATCCAGGATCAAATCCTGGATGACAGCTGTTTTACCATTGACAGATCTGGCGTTCAAAAGCAGGACCTTAAGAATTATGAAGCTAACCCCTCAAAGACTTGGATAGGCATCTATTGATATCTGATTTTCTCACATACAGATAAAGAAAAATCAAAGACTTTCCAATTGCATTTATGATGGAATTGGTGAATTGTGATCATTGACCATAAAATACACTAAGACCCTAAAATTAAATTCCAATCCATCTTCAATGTAGTCCACATTAACTCCACATCATTTTTCATCATAAGAATGAAAGCTCCTCCAAAAACCTATAAAGTTAATGCATTTATTATGGTATAAACAATTGCAGTATAGATAACCATTTATACTAATTTAATGATTTGCAAAATATGATTCACCAAGAAATGTAGTTTTCTCTCTACAAATTTTGAAAGTTAAAGAGCTATTTAATTCAATGTACAGTTATTTATGTACAAGTTGTCAAGAAGTCTGCCATACTGAATTGACACTGATCTGATCTTTATAAATGGCATCAAATAGTTATTACGTATTTTATACAGCTGAAATATCCCTTTTCCAAGATGGTTGAGATGAGAAATGTTTTAAATTACATTTTTTCACATTTTAAAATACTTGTATTTGTACATAATGTGATATCTTGGAAATGGAGCTCAAGTTGAAACATGAAATTCACTTTTATATATACCTTGAGCATTTTGGAATTCCTTATAAGGGATGGTCAATCTGTAATAAGTATGGAAATGTTTATGTTGTGTATTTATTTTAAGCATTGATAATATTTTATGCTTCTGAGTAAATTTTTATGTTGTAATTTAAATTTATTTTTCATTTATTTGTTTACTTATTTACTTCTTACTTTACATTTTATGTTGTATCCAGTGATATCCTCATCACATCTATGAGGTCCTCCGTGCTGATTCGCCAGCCTTTGTGGGCAATCCCAGCACCCCACACCCCATGTCACCATATGGCTTCCTCCCGCGCTAGCCCCGTTGTTTCTAATGGAACATGGAGAGGCTCCTGTGTTGCCAATGCACCCCATTTGAGCCACGGAGCCCTGCCGGAAGTAAGCCTGCATCATCTGATGGGTGGTTTGGGGCTTGTGGCTCAACTGGGGCAAAAGTGTCCTAAAATGTTGAAAATCTATCATGTGATGAAGTCCCTAGTAGCATAACGTTTCTGCCTTGAGTTCATAAATGCACAAATATTGAATCCAGTACTTTTATTACATTTGGGCAGTTACTCATGGAATGGTTTGCACAGGGCATCCCTAAAACACCTTTTCAGTGCAATTTCTATAATTTCATGATGGTAGGAGTAAGGAATTTTGACTTATGAATTCTTATTGCATATGCCCAGACTACAAACGTATTGTTCTTCCTCTATCTTTTTGTTATAGGTTGGGTCCAACCAATCTCCCAATGATAAGTAAAAGTGTTTGTATGGAAGTGAGGATAAAAGAATTGAATACCACTAAGTGAGGCAATTTTAATTGGGGGGGGGGGGAGAGAGAGAGAGAGAGAGAGAGAGAGAGAGAGAGAGAGAGAGAGAGAGAGAGAGAGAGAGATGACTTTTAAAATTGCCTCACAATTTCATTTTGTCAAAAACTTGCAGTCATTTGCAAGGTATCCTTATCCTTATCCTTGGTTGCAGACAACATTGGTTTCACTAGATTAAAACATTAATAGAGAAAGTCCTTTAATGACTTGGTTTGACTTTCATTCTAAAAAAGAATAATTAAATAAATTTAATGAATTAAGGCAAATTACATGAATCAAACTCAACTGATGTAAGGGGAATTAAGCTACAATAAAACACCTGTTTTTGTGATATCTCAGAGGAAAGGAAATACAGAAGCATTGGGGAGGCCATAAGGCATAGCCATTACAAAGATGAATCTGTGAGATTTTAGTAGATTTGAATATCTGAAAGTATAGTTGCTAAATTAATCATGTTTTGAAAGCAGAAGATAGCTTTAATAAACATTGCCTTCCACTGTGTCTTACTCTCCTAAGCATAAGGTCTGATTTACATGTTCCATTTTCTGGTAACAGGATTAGTCCTATAGGTATATTACAAACTCATTTCTCTGAAAAGTACATAATTTATTGAAAAAGAAAATGCACATCTTCCCTTTGCAAATTGGCTATGTATCCACCCACACTAATATCAGAACCACTCATGAAAATTATTGTGCAAGCTGGAAATATGCATTGGTCATAGATTGTTCATAGAAAACAGTTTGTGCAATGTATAGAAGCAAATTATATGCTAAAAGCAAATTTGTTCTATGAATGTGGATTATGTAGCCAAAATATTACCATCGCTGTAAAAGGAGAAGATATCAATAGGACTCAGGACAATCTTAACATGTCTTTTAAAAAAGGTTAAGAAGAAAAATGGAAGGGGGGAACCAAAAATACAAAGACTCAACATATTGAAAGGTGAATACTCTATATGCTCATGTATAAATCTAAAAAATTTAGTCAAAAAGTTAACCCGACTTATCCACAAATCAAAGTGAGTATGGAACCTTAACTCTCATTTTAAAAAGGAACCATACTCTTCTCTGCAGAGTGGTGAATGGTGAGAGCTTTTTAGACCATCCGAGGAGAGCTTAAAAGAAATGACAATCCTCTCTATTATGTCTGCCATGACACAGCTTCTGGCTTTTTTTGAATATCTGAGCAGGGAAATAGCAGTGACAGCCAGGGGTGACTTCCCTCCCCAGGTGACACTGGCGCTTTCCCCTCTCTACAGAATGACCTTAGACTTATCCACAGGTCATATCAGAATCCATAATTCTGGCCCCAAAACCTGCCCTTGACTTATACATTAGGTCGACTTGTACCTGAGCATATATAGTAACTCTTAGGAGTAAGGAATCAGCATCAAGAGCAAAGAAATTGGAACTGACAACCCCAGAACTGGACTTCATTATTGATAGGATGGACTAGGTGGGAAAACTGGGAAGAAATGGGATTTGTTTTCCTGTTAGAAGTTATCTTAAGCAAGCCTTCTCTCCCAAAAAGAAAGTCATTTTACAAAAGGCATTAAAAGCTGAGGCTTCCACTTTTGTGGTTCCTAACACGAACCACAAAGAGGTAGAACCTTGCTTGATTTCCCATGTTAAAGCTCATAGATTATCCTAACCATCTCTATTTTTTCCTCCTATGTTTTTGTGTTAACATTTACTATCTATTCAGATAAAATAGATAAGAAGGCATGCACTTCTGTACATAGAAAAAGTGTTTACTAAGATTTTCAGTTGACCTACCTTGTGTATTTATGCTAACTCTATAGAACTATGTGTACTTACGAAGAGGTTTTCTTGTACCCAATAGCTTTTCTCCCTCTCCCTCATTTCATATCGGTTTTCATCAGAACATTTTGCAGTCTTCTCAATTTCTTTTAAAAATGTGATGGCTTGATTGAATCAAACACTTTACGGTATTTCATTTCTCACCTTTAAAAAATCAATATTTTTCACAATGTCATGAATATATATATATTTCCCTACAGGGCATGGCATCTCTTTTTTCCTCTCATTGTAATCATGCCTATGGGCAAAGATGAAGTACCTTTCTTTTGTTATTAAGAGCTTAGTAGCCCTGAGCTAAAGGCTGTGATTCTTCATGTCACCACTGTGGTGGCAAATAAGATTTTCCATTTAGTTCCTTGTAACCTCATTTGTCAGGGAGACTGTATTTCAAGTTTATATAAATTTAAGGCAAACAAAACTGGACAGTTAAAAGCTTCACATGTCATGAATTGAATTCATCCATTAGCACAGGAAAGAAAAAGAGAAAAAGAAAGGTGAGAGTTAAAGTAATGGGTTATTAACACTGCTGAAACATTCTCCCCATTCAAGTTTTATGTAAAGAGCTGTGAAATTAATTTGATTGCTAAATCATTATTCACTTAACAATGATGCTAGTGCACTGCTAATGTAAGCCCAATGTATTAGTATAAGCAACTAATAACTGTTCAGACTAGCACAATGTTATTTTTCTTCCTCAGATTTTGATCTGTTGAACAGTCAGAAATGTGGGACTGTATCTGCCATGTTATTTAAGAATACTGATGATGGATTTGTTCTTGAGTCTTTTATCCTTACAGGTTTATTCTGAAGATCAAGATCAAAAGGGTCATGTTAACATTAAAAAAATCCATCCGTCTTAATCTTTGGACTGACATGCCTGCTAATCCCAGTGACTAAACCTCACAAAAGGGGAAAGTGCATCGCAGTTCACCCAGTGACTGAATGAACTCATGCTTCTGCTAATCAATGCAACTGTGTCAATTTGACTTTCCCTGCTTCATATGCTCTATTTGATCCCAAGCTATTTCTCAGCTGTTTTAGATTGTCATGCCTGAGACCCATAAGTGGCTGGGTTTTTCAGCTACAGGGGTATGATTTGATGCCATTTAAAATTCAGCAAAAAGCATGAAATTGCAAATGACTCACAAAATGAAGTTAACACTCCAGCTGTATATTATGCAGTGGAGCAGGGAATTTTTCATGCCACTTTTCTGAGCTCAACCGGGTTTTCTGATCTGTGACTAGACAGGTAGGGATAGTGTGTAGTGGCTCTCACCTGCCAATCCACTGACCCCTCTGGAGAAATATCCAAGATGAAAAATTGGGAACTTAAGGTGGTAATAAGGCTGAAAAGTGTGTAAAGTGAAATGACACATTTTTACTCACACATGCCAAACTCCTCTGCCTAAACCTAGCTAGTCAAAGATATTACGTTAAAACATGCTACTGATAGGAAAAAACGCAACATGTCCATTGATCCCATTCAAAGTATGGATGGGCAGAAAGAGGTGAACATTTAGCTGAAAGAATTTCTGTTGTGACTCAGCCTTTGCCTTTGTATAATTCTGATGGGTTATATGTGCATAATGATCGGATTCATGATGAATTTCAAGATGACTCTGATGCTGGGAATTTTAGCAACGTTCCAGCTGTGGGAAATGAAAAGCAGGGAGTTGGAGATGTTCCCTTGGGAATAAACCATGATGTTGTTTCTAACCAAGAGGTTCAGGTGCAGGATGTAGATAGGGAGGATGCTGCTTTATTGCCTGATAAAAATAATGAGCTCAGTGACCTTGGCTCTGATGACTCTGACTCGGGGGATCTTGATCTGGCTTTGAGGTTGGAATTCTGAGGATTGAGGAGAAGTGTTCGCATCACCAGTAAACAAGAGTTCAAAGGGCAAAGAAACGCCTTTATGGCATGCTTTTAAAACAGTCTCCTCGCAGAGAGCTCTTTGTCAATGCAACTCCTTCGCTTGATCTAGAAGCAACTCTGTTTCCCTGTGCCAAGTTTTGCTTTCCTGGATATCTCATGGATTTATGCTGTTTGCTGGGACTTTTGGGCTTCTATGGAAAGAACCTGGTTTTATGCTCTATCTTCCTGTGGACTTATTGCTTACAGCCTTGATTTTATACCTTTCTTTTGGAACTGAACTATCACTCTTTTATGAACTATCTTTTGCCTATTTTCTAAATAAACTACAAAAGACTACTTCCTGTGTGTGGCTTGGTGTCTTTAGCAAGGTGAAGCTAACCTGAGGTGCGACAATTTTTCTCTTCTTCTCTTTGGCAAAAGATTGAAATAAATATCATAAATAACATAGAATACAGAACATCAAGTAACATCTAACCAGCTACTGCAGTTTGGGCTACATCCTTTTTAATATTTAGTACATGGCCGCCTGCAATATTCTCAGCCTTGTTTTATTTTCAGCAGGTACCCAATACTTTTTAGTTTTGGTGATAGTAAATTCTTCGTTTTTGTCCATGCTCCTTGCAATAGTCCCTCTTGTCATGTCCAAACGAGAGTTCAAAAACATAGTCATCTGTGTTGATCAGTATTGGCAAACTAGCTCTTGTAATTTTCATTTCCACTAAGCTGATTTTTATGAAACTAGTGGGGCAAACCAGTCCATTCAAGTCCAAATATCTTCAACATACTTTGAATAACAGAGAATAGTTTCAAATAATATATGTTGAGTCAATATGTTCTTGCTATGTAAATCAATTTCCTTACCCAGATGCTACCTCCAGAGGGAGTAGGGAATTCTGTGAAGGGTGACAAGGAAGATCACATCCATGAGCTCTGGCTTCACTGAATCACTGGTGGAGTTTGCAAATGGTCTCACCATGCACTTTAGTTCATGTTTTTACAAATAATGTATCAGTACATGCCCACAGTCTTTCTAATAATGCCTCTCTTATTACTCTCTAGTCATCTACTGTTCTAGCAACCAATTTGGGGACTGATCTGATGAGTTCAAGATGTATGGATTTGGGGAAAATGCCTATGATACCTTTTTCCTTTTTGAGAAAATGTTATCAGGTTTTTAAAAATGTAACCTGAAATACAACAAGAATCTGAACTCTGAGTAATAGAAAATAATTTTCAGTTCCAGAATTAGTTTTGTCACAATTATTGGTGAAAAACTATTGTTTTAGTTTTTCATTGCAACAGCAGCAGAGTCATTTTTGCATGGTTGCTGCTGAATACTTGGGCTCAGAAGTCCTTTTATTCTGAGAAGTACCAGCTAATCCAGGCCTATCTTTGACCAGCCCTATTGTAGGTCTCTTCTAGAGTTCCACAACAACATAAAAGCAATCCCGAGTCTCATTTTAGGGAAATATGGGAATGATAATAATAATAATAGCAATCACTTGAGCAGTTACAAATGTGTACGTTTGTAACTATTCAGATTTACAGTGATGCGCTATTGATACAATTATAAATGTCCCACACTGAGGCTGACTTGAGAATTATTTATTTATCTATTTATTTAAAACATTTATATTCTGCCCTTTTCACCCCGAAGGGGACTCAGAGTGAAGCACAACATATATACAGCAAACACTCCATGCCGGGACAAAAAATAATTATAAATATATACAAACATTAAAATCAGTTATATCTCCTTTAAAAACAGCTACTTTAAACCAACTCAGGATTACAGTTTGGGATTAATTTAACTGCCATGGCTCAATGCTATGGAATCCTGAGATTTGTAGTTTGGTGAGGCACGAACACTCTTTGGCAGAGAAGCTAAAGAGCTTGCAAAACTACAAGTCCCATGATTCTATAGCATTGAGCTATGCCAGTTAAAGTCATGTCAAAATGCATTATTTCCACAATATAGATGCATCCATTAAGATCTATTATAACAGCCAGCAGCCACTTTGAACCATGGAGGTCTATTCTACTGGTGATCTGGGTGCAGGCAACAGAGAATTCCAGTCAAAACTCCATATTACAATGCAGATCACTGATCTCAGTTGATGGACATGTTTGCTGGGGAGTCACGGAATATGAAGGCACTCTTTTGTAAGTACAGCTCTGAGGTTGGATCTCAGCTAACAATGGTGGAGATAGGGATGATGAGAGCTAGTTGAATCACGCATCGTAATATTAAATTGTCTGACAGAGGTGCTCTGAATTTCTTTCCAAAGTCTGATTCATGATTAATATGAAATGCCTGGTAAATTTAGCTGCATATACTAGTTAGAAAACTTAAGTAGCCATTTCATTTCATTTTGAGCACCACTGTTATATTCTGCATCTCCTAATTGTCTCTTTATGTGTGCTGTGTATTAACACCCTGCTGGGTTTTGTTGCTTTTTGATAGGTTCACTCATGGATGCTTCCATTAAACAACGAAAGGTTATTTCTTATTCTAATGTATCAATGATTCTATTTAATGCATCTGGGTGGGAGGAGGTACTTTTAATTGAAATATTGCTGTGGTCTTAACATCATTTTGATTCAAAAAATTCCATGTTATCTTATCTCAATGCTGAATAATTTAAAGAAGTGCTCTATATTAAATATTTAATGTTTTCTAAATGATATGTTACTAATACCAATCAATTAAATCCACACATTTTGCAGGACCACTTTTATTAAACTAAATTAAATATTGAACTTGATTTAATAATTAAACTGGATTGCTTATTAGATCAATTTAACACATATGAAATTCAATTTGTATACAAATATGTGAACAATGGAGTAAGTTTCACATCACTGAGATAAACAAAAATATAAACCTATACCTGGTTATGAGAATTATTTCAATTTACCACTATAGAGGTGTGATTTCTGGGTAAAGCTAGGTGATTTTTGTAGCTTTTTATTTCCCTATCATATGCAAACACTGGATATAAAATAGAATTGAAATGTGTTTATATGCCTTTATGAAATGATAAATATACAACTAAACAGAATAAATTGAAAATATTGGATTGCTGATATCTTCAGTTAATCACATAAACTCCAATAAAGTGTAGAGAATTTATTCAGCTTTTCTTGCATATTACATTTTATTCCTGGCATTCTGTACTTGCAGTTTGCCCTTGTATTAGGAATGGACAATTCTATAAGTTTTGTTTTCTGCTCCATTAAAGCTTTGCAATTTTGGGACATGAAATGAACTTAATTGAAATCCTTATCCATCCCATTCTATTGAAACTACACTTCATTATGGTTGGATAAATAAACACCGTAGATGCATAATGTGGATGATGTTATAATATTATTACATTATCATAATGACAATTATTAATATTTTATTTGGTTCTCTGTTCATCTTTTTTACTTAATTACTAAAACATCTATACCATAGTTCCTCAAATTTTAAAGTGGATTTCATAACAAAACAAATGCATTAAAAATGCAGATCAACGATCAACAATTAATATGTTAAAATTAATAACACCAATACAATATCAACAATGTTGAAGTTAGCAAAGAGAGAATCAAATGGGTTTGGTTCAGAAAGAACCTCCTATAGATTGATTTTTTTTTGGTCAGACTTTGATCATGGGGAATCTTTCCACACTCAGAATGGGAGCAGAGATTAATTTTTCTGCTTCATCTTCTCTCTCTGAATTCCTGTAAATTTCCTAGAAATGTCATGATGATTGTAGTGAGGGCTGCGAAGGGATGAGGAATGATAAAAATATTATTCTACCTTTTCACTTCAAAGTGAGCACTTTGCAGGCAGTCTTAGGGAGTAATATCCCCCTTTACAGAGCTCAGAATGTGTTTTTTTAAAAGAATATATTAAATATCACAATTAATTGGTCACCCATAATTATCAATGGTTAGGATTATCATCTTTATCCAAGAACATCATCTTAGCACTGTTCAATTCTAAAGGCTTCAGCATGTCATTTTATTTCATCTTCCTAAAATAATTATCCAAGGTTTGCTGTGAAATCAGGGCAATAAAATCCCAGTAATGCAATAGCAACACTGGTAAATAAAATCGAATACTTTGAATCGATTAGAAAATGTTAATGTACTGAAAACCTCTTGGCATGTTTCTCTATGTTCACCAGGATGTAAGCTGACTGGATTCCAAACTCCAAAAAATTGCCCCAGTTTGGTTAAAAAAAACAGCAAACTCCTAAAACAATATAACTATACTATTGGTTATAATTCTAAATTAATCCTGCATTATTAATGTATGCAAATTGAAGTTCTAAAGCTGAACTAATTTCATATCTAATAATATCATTTCCCCTCCACACACACACACACACACACACACACACACACACACACACACCAGTAATGGTTTCACCTTGGTTTACTTTTCCCAAATATGAATAAGTCTCTCTCATATATATATACACACACACACACACACACACACACATTTTAGAAGTCATAATTTTATCCTTTACAACTGTGTGCTGGTATACTTGCCAGAAAACATAATTTTGTTCAGATTATATACTATAGTTGCCCATAATTTACTTATTGGTTCATCTTTTTTCTAGATCTCATATTCTAAACTTTATCAGGTTATGATTATGACTCCTCTCAATTTTTTCTAAATGTAGCTTTAATATGTTTTGGGTCATGCAGTCCACTTTTAAATGTGATTAACGTTACTCTTGTGATTTTCCTTACAATGCAATTGAAGGACTAGTCTGATTTGGTGAGGAAACCATACTGATTCACCTTAATCAAATGATCAAACCTAATCAACAGTATTAGGAAATGCATCTTACAGTTGAACAACTCACTCTCTTTAAACAAATTCCATAAGGCACCTTCACAGGAGATGGGAAAAATTACCTTTTTGCATGTAAAGGAATACATGCAAAAGGGAGCCTAGCGTGGAATGGAGAGAAGCAGAGGAGGAAGAGCTTTGCCTGCTATTAAAGAACTCTAATGAAATACTTAAGACCAGAATGGATTAGCAAACTAAGAACTATGCTATTCTATGCAATATACCTGGCTGCCAATTAGAATTCCATTTGTTGATACCTCATGTGGTGACTGGCTGGAAACCATCGCTCTGAATCAACTGTGGTTCTGTTCCTGTTGCCCTGCTGTGCCGAAAGCCGAGCGGCTGCCAATTGGAGGTTCGTGAGGCTGGTGGAAAATGCTTTGGCAGTGCTGAGGCCCCTCAGGACAGCGCGGTTGCTGGCAGTGTTGGCAGCATGGGCGTGCTGCAAGGTGGCGAAGGTGTGCTTTACGGCAAGTGCTGGGGAAGACACCACCCCACTGTGTCAATTGCCACTGCCAGCTGCTGCTGCGGGGGTTAGGCCGTGGAAGACTACCCGGGCTGGCCAAGTGGGATTAGCGGCTGTGAGAGAGACGCCGCCTTCGCTCGCTGGCTGGACGGGTGGACATTACTATCCTTATTGTTACCACTATTGGACCTAGCCTGCTGCTATTATATCGTCACTGTTGCAGCAGCGTTGGTGAGTTGGGCTACTAGCACTTTATATAACAGCACTTTAGACAACAGAATTGCTGTCTATTAAGTACCATCAACAGAACATCCTACAAGGCATTTATGGGACAGTGTTTCTGCTTGGAAAGCACTCTTTTGACTCTCAGGGAACAGACTGCCTTCATTGAGCACTTTATTTGAAGAAACCGGACAGTTGCATTTAATGAACTTAACTGAACCGCCCTACCTCATACATCATCAAATCCCCTGTTGACTAAAACTTTGCCCTGTGAACCAATCACTTGATTAAGAACTGAGCACTGAAGCACTTTAAATCACTATTATTGTTGCTGCTGCAATTAACATCTATTGTGATTAGGACTGTACCATCATTTGAGGGCTTTAGTTAAGGGTTGGGGCGGGTGGGAGGGCGGGAAGGATGTTAATGAACTATGCCGATGCACTTGAGCACTTATGGACATTGCGGCATAATTAATATTCTTCTGCACTTTGACTATAAGCCATTACTACCTCTGACCCCAATGAAATCCCCTTTTACCCCAAGGATGAATTAGCTCCCTGCTCTAGCACGTGTCACTTTACAACCTTTAAGGTGAGGAGGGAGGGAGTCCCAGAACACATTATATATAGAATTTGGGTAACTCCCAAAGTGGGGGAGAGGAGAGAACTATCTTTATCTTTAAAGGGGAGAGAGCAGGTAGTAATAAATTAGATCACTGCTTAGACTAATAGCTAGTGTTACCGCAATGACAGACCATGTAATGGGGGGGTGGTCAACCAATGGCTGGGGGGCCCCCATCGAAGTAATCCAGGGGAGGGGGAGATACGGGAAAGGGAGGCATAAACCAATTCGGCCTAGGGAAAGAAGGAGAGTGCTTGTAGATTTAAAACGGCCTCCTGATATAGTAAATTTGGGTGCCCAGGTTGGCGGTCCCTCCAGTTTGAGGGTGGTGATGTTGAACGCCAGGCCTGTCAACGGAAAAGCAGCGATCATCCAGGATCTTATCCTGGATGAGCGGGCAGACCTGGCGTGCATAACGGAGACCTGGTTGGACGAGGCTGGGGGGGCCAATCTCACCCAGCTTTGTCCACCAGGCTATACCATGCAGCACCAACCAAGATCTGGAGGAAGGGGAGGAGGGGTTGCAGTGGTCTACAAGGAGTCCATCCCCCTGACCAGGTGCCCCATCCCGCAGTCAACCTTTGAATGTGCTCATCTGAGGGTAGGGGGCCGGGACAGTTTAGGGATTCTGTTAGTGTACCGACCACCCCGCTGGACTACAGTCTCCCTGCCTGAGCTAGCTGGTGTGGTCTCGGGCCTGGCGTTGGAGTCCCAACGGCTCATTGTGCTGGGGGACTTCAATGTCCATGCCGAGACCACTCTTTCCGGGGCGGCTCAGGACTTCATGGCTGCCATGGCAACCATGGGGCTGTCCCAATTAGTATCTGGCCCTACCCACAGAGCGGGGCACACACTTGACTTGGTTTTCTGCCAGGGATGGGAGGAAGGTGGCGGTGTGGAGGAGCTCACCATCGCTCAGTTGCCATGGACCGACCATCACCTGGTCAGGTTTAGACTGACTGCACCCCCCAACCTCCGCAGGGGTGGAGGACCTACAAAAATGGTCTGCCCCAGGAGGCTTATGGATCCGGATGGATTCCTGATGGCTCTTGGGGAGTTTCCCGCCACCTTGGCTGGTGATTCTGTCGATGCTCTGGTCGCCCTCTGGAACAAGGAGGCGACTAGGGCAATAGACACAATTGCTCCGGAACGTCCCCTCTCGAGTACCCGAGCTAAACCATCTCCTTGGTTCACTGAGGAGCTGGCAGCGATGAAGCGAAAGAAGAGGGAACTAGCGTGCGTGTGGCATTCGGAGCCGAGAGAGTCAAACCAAACACGGCTATGTTCCTATCTTAGGACATATGCCGCGGCAATAGACGCTGCAAAGAATTCTTTCTTTACAGCTAATATTGCGTCCGCAAAGAACCGTCCGGCGGAGCTGTTCCGAGTTGTCAGAGGTTTGTTATATCCCGTCTCCCAAGACGGGATCCCTGACAACTCGGCAGCCCGCTGTGAAGCATTTGCTCGGTTCTTTGCGGACAAAGTTGCTTTGATCCGCACTGGCTTTGACACCATATTAACAGCAGCTTCTGAGGATGTAACACGAGCACCTGCTTGTCCCATTTTGATGGATTCTTTTCAATTGGTTGAGCTCGAGGATGTGGACAAGGTGCTTGGAGAGGTGAGGGCTACCACATGCATCCTAGACCCCTGCCCATCCTGGCTAGTGAGAGAAGCCAGAGGGGGATTGACCGAGTGGGTGAAGGTGGTGGTGAATGCCTCCCTTTGGGAAGGCATTATTCCAGCAAGCCTCAAATTGGCTGTGATCAAACCGCTGTTGAAGAAGCCATCACTGGCCGCACAACTCCAGGCATTCTTGGTTGACACTGATTTTCTAGATCCGGCACAGTCTGGTTTCAGGCCGGGGCATGGTACCGAGACAGCCTTGGTCGCCTTAGTCGATGATCTACGCTGGGAACTGGACAGGGGGAGTGTGTCCCTGCTGGTTCTGCTGGACCTCTCAGCGGCCTTCGATACCGTCGATCACGGTATCCTTCTGGGGCGCCTTGCCGGGATGGGTCTCGGAGGTACTGTTTTGCAGTGGCTCCGGTCCTTCCTGTAGGGTCGTTCCCAGATGGTGTCATTGGGGGACACCTGCTCGACCCCACAACCATTGTCTTGTGGGGTCCCGCAGGGGTCAGTACTGTCGCCCATGTTGTTCAACATATACATGAAGCCGCTGGGAGAGATCATCCGGAGTTTCGGGGTGAGGTGTCATCTGTATGCAGATGATGTCCAGCTCTGTCACTCCTTCCCACCTGTCACTAAGGAGGCTGTTCAGGTCCTGAACCGGTGTCTGGCCGTTGTGTCAGACTGGATGAGGGCCAACAAATTGAAATTGAATCCAGACAAGACAGAGGTTCTCCTGGTCAGTCGTAAGGCTGAACAGGGAATAGGGTTACAGCCTGTGCTGGATGGGGTCGCACTCCCCCTGAAGACACAGGTTCGCAGTCTGGGGGTCCTCCTGGACTCATCGCTGAGCCTGGAGCCCCAGGTCTCGGCGGTGGCCAGGGGAGCCTTCGCACAACTAAGACTTGTGCGCCAGCTGCGCCCGTTACTTGGGAGGTCTGACTTGGCCACGGTGGTCCATGCTCTGGTTACAGCTCGTTTGGATTACTGCAACGCTCTCTACGTGGGGTTGCCTTTGAAGATGGCCTGGAAGCTCCAACTAGTACAACGGGCGGCAGCCAGATTAATAACTGGGGCGGCATACAGGGAGCGTACCACCCCCCTGCTAAGCCAGCTCCACTGGCTGCCGATATGCTACCGAGCCCAATTCAAAGTGCTGGTCTTGACCTATAAAGCCCTAAACGGTTCTGGCCCAATTTACTTATCCGAACGTATCTCCTCATATGAGCCAGCTAGATCCCTAAGATCATCTGGAGAGGCCCTGCTCTCGGTCCCACCTGCCTCGCAGGCGCGGCTGTTGAGAACTAGGGACAGGGCCTTCTCGGTGGTGGCTCCCCAGCTGTGGAACACCCTCCCCACAAATATCCGACAAGCCCCAACTCTTCTGGGTTTCAGAAAGGCTGTGAAAACATGGCTGTGTGCACAAGCTTTTAATGAGTAATATGATAAGGTCGACATGGTCCGATTGAAGGCTGAAGCATGAGGTTTTTAGACAAATGGAGCTAATTTACATATGTTTTAATTTTTATAATGTATTTTAATGATGTATTTTTATAGTTTTAATTGATTGTGTGTACTGTTTTTGTTTTATTGTTGTGTTCTTGGCATTGAATGTTGCCAACTGAGTAAACCGCCCTGAGTCCCCCCAGGTGAGAAGGGCGGGGTATAAATTCTGGAAATAATAAATAATAATGCTTGGGAAGACATGATGTGATTCACCATCTTTTGTGTAAAGTTGTATATCCAAGTTATAAAATGATTTGTAAGTCAATTTTTTTTCCGCTTCTCACTCCAAACTTCTGCAACTGAAAATGTCATTTTTATTTTCAAAGTTAGCAGACCTTCCTGATGGTACACACTGCTGGCCATACAGTTTTGTAATGGAATTCATGAATTAAGGTAGCCACAAAAATTAGTAGTCGTATTCAACATTCATATGAAGCCTCATAACCATGTTGTCTGGGCATTTTACAATGGTATTATAAACTATAATAATAATAATAATCATCATCATCATCTTTATTTATCTCCCCATGGGGACTCAGGGTGGCTTACATGGGGCAGAGGCCCAAACAGCATAAGGACAAAATATAAGCAACATACTACAATCACAATATAAAAAAGATAAAACAGTAAAACAATATATCAATTAAAACAACAATACAAGGATAAAAAATTGCATTTAAAACACATAAATGGTAATACCGTAATAAATACAGGATATATTATTTAAAAAAACCCCTCTGGGGCTGATTAATTAATGACTGTCTCACCGAAGGCCTGCCGAAACATCCAAGTCTGCAGTTGTTTCCTGAAGGAAGGTAGAGAGGGAGCCAACCTAATCTCCCTGGGGAGGGAGTTCCAGAGTTGAGGAGCCACGGCTGAGAAGGCCCTCTCTCTCGTCCCCACCAAATGCAGTTGTGAGGAGGGTGGAAGTGAGAGGAGGGCCTCCCCAGAAGATCTCAGAGATTGGGTGGGTTCATAGGGGACGACGCGGTCACGAAGATAGGCAGGTCCCGAACCATTTAGGGATATGTAGTGCAATAAAAAGAAAAGCTACCCACAATCAGAATAAAAACAACAAGGTCCAAGACACTTAGAAAATTAGACACTAAAACTGGCACCTAAAATAGAGTTCAAAGTAGTGCAGCCATTAGAATCATAGAATCATAGAATCATAGAATAGTAGAGTTGGAAGAGACCACATGGGCCATCTAGTCCAACCCCCTGCTAAGAAGCAGGAAATCGCATTCAAAGCACCCCCGACAGATGGCCATCCAGCCTCTGCTTAAAAGCCTCCAAGGAAGGAGCCTCCACCACAGCCCCGGGGAGAGAGTTCCACTGTCGAACAGCTCTCACAGTGAGGAAGTTCTTCCTGATGTTCAGGTGGAATCTCCTTTCCTGTAGTTTGAAGCCATTGTTCCGCATCCTAGTCTGCAGGGCCTGTTAAGTCAGGCCATGCGTTTTTGCTTGGGTATGGGCGACATGCTGCGCCTGGATGTGTAAACACAAAAACCACTCATAGCTGATCCGGGACCCATGCCAAACGCCACAAAAGGAGGGTGGGCTCCCCCACACTCCTTGCCGCCAACCCTACCTTCCGTAGCCAACAAAATAACAGTTCGACAGCAGCTGCCACCATGTCCTGGGCATGATGCTGAGTCCTATCGTGCTGCCATGCAGCTTGTGATGAGGCTGGAGTCCCGGTTGTCCGCATTGCTTGTGGCACCGGTCCACCATAGTCCAAGCCTCCGCTCCCAGGCAGCTAGGTGGCCTTCCTGACATCATCAAGCCATGCTGCTCCCCTCAGTCGGTTGCTGCTGGCTGCCGCTCCTCGTCTTTCAGTGGTCATCCTTCCATGCTCACAGTGGCATACCTGAAGGGAGGAAGAGGAGCCGGCAGACCTCGCAGCCTCCAGAAGAAGGCTGGGCCTGATTTAAGTGGTGTATGCGGATGATTTCCACCTCCCCATGGCCTTGATGACATTTTCCGGCACCCCACCTACTGCCGCAGTGGTGGCAGCCCCTATCCTGAATGAGTGCCCCCCGTATTCCACAGCAGGGAGACCCAGTTCTCGCATGGCACTGCGGAATATGGTCATGAATTGGTACCTAGTCAATGGGCTGCAGTTTCGGTGGATGAACAGGGTCCCTGGGGACGTACTGCGTACCGCTAAAAACTTGGTGAGTGCTTGGACCGGGCACAATCGACCCGGTTCTAGGCCTTGTATGTTGAGAGATGCACCTTTTCCCATCTTGGACTGTCTGACCCGAATGACTAGAGAGTTGTGACGAACCGCCACGTCCCTGAGCTGGAGTGCTCTACCCGATCTGTCTGACTTGGAGTTGGCCACCACCTCCCCAAGTCGTAGGGCCCCAAAAAAGGCTGTGGTAAAAGCTGCGGAAAAAAGCTTCACCTCATAACGTGAAGAGCAGATCCTCTTGAGCGAAGAGATTAGCCTGCTGAGGGTATTGTAGGAGAGGGGGCGTCTGCTATCCTGTTGTCTCGGTGCTTGTTTGCTCCATCCTCTCAGGAGCTTCCTGATTCTGTAGTCATTACATGGATCTCCCCAGCCGGCTGCTTTGCTGTAAAAGGCGATCCCTGCCAGCTGCCGCCTCATGGCGTGCGCAGACACGCTGGATCTCCTCTGGTGGATGATGAAGTGCAGTACTTCATCCTCAGTGGTTGGCCACGTGTTGCCGTAGCCTGCTTCCAGTTTGAACTTGGTAAACTTGGCTACCGCCGCGCGGTAGGCCTTCCGAGTTGCTGGGGCGATGGTTAGCATCAGCTCCGCCCAGGCCTCTCCTCTCCAAGGGTCCACAGCTCCTGTGGGAAAACGGTGGGCTGGAGGTCCGCCTCTGGTGCTAGTGACCGAAACCTGTCGTCCTGGAAACGGGACAATGCATCCACTACTTCATTGAAAACACCTGGAATATATCGAGCTGAGAGTTTTCATAGAAAAAAGGTGTCTCCACTGAAGCTTTGTCATAATCCTTGTTTCTGAAACAAGCCCAAATGTTCAAAATCCAATTGTCACAGAGACAGAAAGTGAGGTGAAATCTTCTGAACAGGGGCAAAGAGAGCAAAAGAAACATTATGAAGGTGTTAAAATGTAACTTACATACAAATTCAAATTAGGAACAAACCTACAGAACCTATCTTGATTGTAACTTGGGGACTGCCTGTACAGGGCATCTACTGGGAAAGGCAAGATTTTGTCATCTCTCCCACCACTGAGTTAATTGAATGCAAACTTGCATTTTGAACTCAGTTTGCACTTATGGAAGTAAGACAAGGCAAATAGAGATGTGGTAAGAAGAGAGAAAAACTAGGACATTTTAAATGTAGTTGAAAAAGTGGGATGACAGAGTAATAATAATAATTTATAACCCGCCTCCATCTTCCTGAAGGGGCGGCTCACATGGGGACAAGCCCTAAAAACAATTAAAACATACAATTAAAACATAAAACAATTATAGAATTAACATAATAACAACAATTATTTAAAATTATTTAAAACATCTTAAAATAAACATAACCATATCAATTAAAAAGCGAAGTAGAATTATTCCGGTTGCATGGACGGGCAGGTTGTGCAGTACTGTCTCTGCCAAATCAGAAGGATAAGTACTTGTAGCCCTTGAAGCTGCTTCCTCCCCAAAAAAGATCCTGTGTGTTTTCTCAGCCCTGCTGAACTAATTTTGGGGATTCATAAAAGTCTGTCCTTTCATTAAGTTCAAACAACCCACTGGTTTCACATTGTTATATATTTTATTATTTTGTATATTTTTTGTTTTTGCCCTAGAAACAATTGTATGCTATTTATTAACATGAGGGTTAGGAGTTCCTTCACAGCATAGTCTACAAATGTTTTTGGTTTTTTTTCTGCTGAAAGTTAATTCCTGAATAAACTATGCTCTAAAAATTCAGCAGAGTGGTTGCAACAGAAGCTATAATAGAAATTCTATTTCAGATATTTGCCAGTGGACCTGTCACCCTACGTCTCATTTTGTGGCAGCTTCCCCCCTTCCTCATCACATGGGGAAAGGCCCTTTTTCAGCGACTCGACCCACCTTTCTTTATGCCTTTGTCTGCCATCTCCATTCAGCCACAGAACCGCCCCAGAAGTAGTTATCCAGGGTGTGATGGGAGCCATTGGGCTCTGTGGCTAAAGCCCAAAAATCCAACTGCCACCGCCAAAAAGTATACATGTAAAGAGGTTACTGGAAGTCTAGCCCAGGGCACTCATTTCATGTTCCAGGACATAAAAGAGTGAGAAACCCCCAGGTTAGCCATAGTGGCAACTTCTTTCACAACCTCACCAGTCTGAAGTCTGAAAAAGGCTATCATGCTTCATGAAAAGGTGGTACCAAGGTGTACGACAAACTCTAGAATTCTCCCCTTGATACCTGTCTATCAATGCCACAATTACCCAATTGACCAGTTATGGATAGGTGGAAAACCCCATGTAAAAGGCATGACATTCCATCCTGGCTGGAAATTGACCGACAAAAATCACATTGCAGTGTGGATGGGAGGGTGGGCCGCCAATTAACCAGCAAAGAAGGATTGTAATGCATATCCTGGCATTGAAAAATCTAGGTTCTGCTCGATAAAGTGTGACTTGGCAGGCTAATTGAATCATGTTTACTAACATGCATGTGGTCATCAAAAAATTCATAAAGTCTACATTTGTTGTTGTTTTAAAAACAATTGTCACTTCAATTATTCTTCAATATATCTTAATTGAAATTCAACGCAATCGTGGGAGGTGGGAGGTAATGCTATTCCAAAAAGAAGAAAATTAAAAAGTCTTAGCTAGGGCTGTACTTTATTATTTATTCATCAGTCTTCTGCACTGCTGAACATTTGCTAATAAATTTGATTCAAATTTCCATGATAGCGTTCACCCTCATCACACAATCTTTGCATGGTATTCTTACATCAGATGAAAATTAATGTTATTTATTTACTGATTGCTAACTATTCTGATCCCATTAACAATTTAGCCCTGGTAGTCCTGTATGTTAAAGATGTGTCAGAAGGGCAAATCCCAGTTTAGCTTGTAAATAAATAAGAGGGTTTTTGAGAGCATTTCTTGAGCTAATTGACAGATGGTCACCTTGGAATGTTGCTGCAGTAATGTAACAAAACATTTTCAAGGAGTAGAAGATAGAGAAGGTGATTGAGAGCATCACAAAGCTATTGCTTTAGCTTCTGGGTTTTTGTCAATCTTTCTGATTCTTTGCGCCTTCACATTTGTAGATAAGCTTAAAAATCCAGATCAAATGTAAAAAGTTCCTTAGAAGAGTCTCACATCTCTCGTATTGATCTGGTTTTCTACTTTATTCCCACATGATATACTTGTTCCACAAATGCTCAGAACACAAGATTAGACATGAAATAGCAAGTTATGTCTGGAATTGCTCATATGAAACAACCGCTGATCATGATAGCTCCATCTCTCCACATATATGGAAACATTAAAAGGTAGGGCCAGATTTCTTGTAAAGCTTGATTCATTTTGCTATTTAGGATTCAACTAAATCAAGTGCAAAATATTAGATGCTGTACCACATCCATTCTCCATTCTGCCTCTTCCATGTCTGATTCAGAGTATTCATTTGTTGATTTGTCAAGAGGACCCAAATGCATTGGGGCAAAGGAATCATTAGACATATCTTCTAGTTTTTTTGTTGTTTTTTTTAAATATGTTTTTATTGTAGATATCAGCGAAACAACAACAAAATCCATCAACATACACACCAATTACATATTCTCGGTAACATTACACTTGTTAGTTCCACTTTTATCTCCCACTTATGTCCAGTAGTTTTTCACCCCTCCCCCCTCCCCCTCCCTCTGGGAACAGTACTTTCTTCCATTCAGATATTATTTTAAATTGATCAATCGTAAGTAGAGAATGATTCAATTCTTTATATTTTCTTTGTCCTTTGACTCTATCTATCAATCTTCCCCATTTCAGATCCCAATTCTTTTTGATTCGGCCTGATATATATTTAGTTCTCCTTTCAAGGATATAATCTTGAAGCATAAAATCAGCTAGGTATTCATACCATTTTTTAACTTCCCATTTTGTTTGTTCTTTCCAACCCAAGGCAACTATTGCTTGAGCGGCAACTAACATGTATTTTATGATTTCCCCCCAGTCCTTAGTTATTTTATTCTTATCTAATTTCTGGATGAAGAATTCTTTATTTTTCAAAATCAATTTATGTCCTGTTAAATCTTCCATTTCCTTCTTTACCTTGTTATAAAATTTTTGCACTTTATCACATTCCCACCACATATGAATATATGAGCCAGTTATCCCACATCCGTGCCAACACAATTTTGTGGTTGTTTTAGTTATATAAGCCAATTGGATTGGGGTTCTATACCATTTAGTCAGTATTTTCCTTTGGGTTTCTCTTATCCTTATCTGCTTGATTTTTTTAATTGAGTTGATCCAGTATTCGATATCAGAGTCGTTAATATTCATGTCTTCTTTCCATATCTCAGCCAATGTTTGTTTCAATTTATATTGTTTTTCAATTAATATCTTATAAATAAAACCCATCATATCTTCTAGTATATATAATTTTACTATTCCAAGTTTCCAAAGGGGACCTTGCTCATGATCACATGTGTGGGTATTACCTAGAGCAGGGGTCATCAAACCTTTTAAGCCAAGAGCCAGTTTACAGTCCTTCAGATTTTTTGTTGGGGGAGGAGGGGGGCTGACTGTAGTTTGAAAAAAATAAATTCCTATGCACACAGCATATATCTTGTTTGTAGTGCAAAAAAATGAAACATACAATATTTAAAATTAATAATAATTTTAACCAACATAAACTTACCTGTATTTCAATGGGAAGTGAGAGCCTATTTTTGGCTAGATAGTCAAGCTAATTAGGATTGTTGTTGTTATGTAGGGTGATCCTAAGTTTAGGGTGGGGGCAGGTAAATGACCTTGGAGGGCTACAGTCAGCCCACAGGCCTTAGTTTGGAGACCCCTGGCCTAGAGAATTATATCCCAGAAACCAGCATAACCATATGGATTGAGTGGAGGGAAAAACAATTCCAGAAGTCAATTATGGAATAAATCCAGAAAATGTCTACTTGTCCTCAATGTTGATTTAGAGAAATCTATATTGTTACACAGAAGTAGAAGGAGTAGCTTACAAACCTGGCAAAGAACCCTAAGATGGTACAGGCAGTCCCCAAGTTACAAACATCTGTCTTACAAACAACGCATAGTTTGTAAACTCACATGTAAAAAATGTACAAAATCAACTTAAGAACAAACCTACAGAACCTATCTTGTTTGTAACTTGGGGACTACCTGTATCTTGGCTCTATAAAAGTCCAACAAGTCATCCTATTACAAGACTGAATGTTACAGAAGAGGTTAAAGTCACAGGACTTACAGTTTTGAATTCTAAAAACCATCCTAGATGTGATGTTGGCCTTGATAGAGGTTTTTCTTTGCTTAGCTAAATTGCTAGCTGAGCTCCATATGACAATCCAGTGTGTTTTAAAACTTTTCACTATATATCTCCCCCTAAAGACACCCCTAAAGGCTATTCAGTCCAACCCAATTCTGCCATGCAGGACACAATCCAAGCACTCCAAACAGATGGCCACCCAGCCTCTCAATACTAATACTACTACTACTACTAATAATAATAACATCATACAATCCTAAGGTTTGGAGTGACCCCTAAGGATCATCCAGATCAACTTCCTTCTATCATGCAGGAGAACACAATCCAAGCACTCCTGACAGATGGCCATCCAGCCTCTACATAATAATGATGATGAAGATAATAATATAATAATAATAATAATAATAATAATAATAATAATAATAATAATAATGTACATGGATGACCTGAAGCTGTATGGAAAAACGAAAACTGAAATCCAGTCTCTGACCAACACTGTCCGAATTTTTAGCACTGATATCAACATGGAGTTTGGTTTGGACAAATGTTCGACAGTGGCATTGAAGAAGGGGAAAATCATTGAAAGTGAGGGCATAAATATGCCTAATGGCCAAACAATAAAGTGTCACCAGCCAGAGGCCTATAAATATCTGGGCATATTACAGCTGGACAACATCAAGCATGAACATGTGAAGACTGTGGTCAGTAAAGAATACACACAAAGGGTCAGAAAAATTCTCAAAAGCAAGCTCAATGGAGGCAACACCATCAAGGCCATAAACACCTGGGCCATGCCTGTCATAAGATATACTGCTGGCATTATAAACTGGACACAGATGGAACTGGACAATTTGGACAGAAAAACAAGAAAACTCATGACCATTCATCACTCACTGCACCCTCGCAGTGATGTTGACTGGCTATATCTGCCTAGAAGATCAGGGGGCAGAGGACTCTTACAAGTAAAACAAGCAGTCAAAGAAGAAGAACATGCCCTGGCAGAATATGTCAAGCAAAGTGAAGAACCTGTTTTGATTGAAGTCAAAAATCAGAAACTCCTCAAAGCACAGCAGACAAAAAACCAGTACAAGAAAGCCACACTACAAACTAGAGCTGACAGCTGGCACAACAAAACATTGCATGGAAAGTTCCTTGACAAAATTGAAGGAAAAGCTGACAAGGAGAAGACCTGGCTCTGGCTCACGAATGGGACCCTGAAGAAGGAGACAGAAGGCCTGATCCTTGCAGCCCAGGAGCAAGCCATCAGAACAAATGCAATTAAGGCCAAGATTGAAAAATCAGCTGATGACCCAAAATGCAGACTGTGCAAGGAAGCTGATGAAACCATTGATCATCTCCTCATCTGCTGTAAGAAAATTGCACAGACAGACTACAAACAGAGGCATAACTGTGTGGCCCAAATGATCCATTGGAACTTATGCATCAAGTACCACCTGCCAGCAGCAAAGAACTGGTGGGATCACAAACCAGCAAAGGTCGTGGAAAATGAACACGCAAAGATACTGTGGGACTTCCGAATCCAGACTGACAAAGTTCTGGAACACAACACACCAGATATCACAGTTGTGGAAAAGAACAAGGTTTGGATAATTGATGTCGCCATCCCAGGTGACAGTCGCATTGATGAAAAACAACAGGAAAAACTCAGCCGCTATCAGGACCTCAAGATTGAACTTCAAAGACTCTGGCAGAAACCAGTGCAGGTGGTCCCGGTGGTGATGGGCACATTGGGTGCCGTGCCAAAAGATCTCAGCCGGCATTTGGAAACAATAGACATTGACAAAATTACGATCTGCCAACTGCAAAAGGCCACCCTGCTGGGATCTGCACGCATCATCCGAAAATACATCACACAGTCCTAGACACTTGGGAAGTGTTCGACTTGTGGTTTTGTGAAACGAAATCCAGCATGTCTATCTTGTTTGCTGTGTCATACAACATAATAATAATAATAATAATAATAATAATAATAATAATAATAATAATAATAGCATAGAATCCAAGAGTTTGGAGAGACCTCTAAGGGCCATCCAGCCCAACCCTTTCTACTATGCAGCAGGACATAATCCAAGCATTCACAACACATGGACAACATATAAATACTATACAATACTACACAGGGACATAGACCCTCTCTATCCTCACCACTTTCACAGTACACAAACAACCAAATGCATACTAAACATAAAGACAACCATACAACAGACATTCAATACCACCACTACTTCAACAATTTCTCACCAACACCACCAGACAACGCCACAGCAACGCGTGGCCAGGCACAGCTAATATATATATACATATATTCTTGTTGAACAGTGAAAATTAACGATGTGCTATATTTTTGGTTTTTCATATTTTGTTGTAGGTTCAGCAGATTCCAAGAAAATACAGTGAAATTTCAGATTACATAATCTGGGAGATTATGGGAGAAATTGGAGGCTAAGCTCTTTGGCATGGTAATATCAATATTAATCTTTTGCAAATGCATATGTGCACAAACTATAAAAATTAAAATTTCAATATCTTGATTTGCAGAGAAGCAAATCAAATAGGAAAAGTTCCAAAACAGACAGTTGTACATATGATGACATGAGTCATTAGAGAAAACATAAATGCAAAAAATTAACATCCTTGTATTTTGCAAACATCAAATTCACCCAGTAACTGTCGTATAAGCAAGACCTCTTGGCATGCTGTCATACCTATAAAATTCAAACCACCTTGCCTAGTTTATGTATTTTCTGTAAACTCCTTAGATTTTCTGTTTATATAACTAGTATTATACCATTAACATTTTAAAGGTGCCATGCTAAGGCACAGTTATAGCTATATAAAATTTAGACTGCAGTTTAAAAATATGATTACAATTTCACTAAGGATGTAATTTTAGGATAGGTTTGGTTTTAAAGAAAGCACAGAGTGGTTTTGCCATTTTTATCCATTGCAATTAAGTTTTCAAAAACTACACTGTTTTTGAAATTCATTTGCAGTTTGGGACATATTAAGTGAAACATTCACACATGGCCTTTTCCCACATTTTCTGTGCGTTCAAATGTTTTTGGTAAAGAAACAATGTTTTTTGTACAAAAAATGCTTTTATAATTTATTTCAATTAGCATACCTTTCATAGATAATCATACCTGCACCAGAGTAATATCCAGAGTTTCCCCCTTTAGAACAAGGATAGGTAGCCCAGTTCCCTCTAGTGGTTTTTAGAATCTCTAGTATTCTTGTTCCCCCAATTTTCAGAAGCAGAGCAGTGGCAAAATCACTGCTTTTATCCAAGTAAACAAGATATATTTCTTCTGTAAACCATGTTCACAAGAAGAAATGACAATCCCCCAAATAAACAGGAGTGTTGGGAGAGCAGTTTGCTTTTTTGGTGGATTGCACTTCCAGAGCCAGCTTAGAAAGAAGATAGGTGTGCATCTGCACTGACCACCTAGCCTGAAAGACCAACAAATGAGCTGCATGGCAGCTGAATGACACACAGTGCTAATCCAGGTTAATGTGGGCCCAAGTTGTGTAATGTGGCCTTGAACTGCATTAACCCAAGTCATGGTTTGCTCTGAATTTCCACTCAAAATCCAGAGCAATCTGTGATTTTGGGCAGTTTGGGCCGATTCTAAAATAGAACTGGCTGCAACTATTTACACAGCCACCCCATATTGGCTAGCCCAAGGACAAAGGATGGCATTCACAGTCCCTTCCCACTCTTTTCGTTACAGCAGCCAGCGAGTGTGACATGGGTTGTGCTGGTTGCTCATTTCCAGGTGTGATAAGGAGACCAGAGAAGGGAGGCAGCAGAGGAGGGGGCAATTCTGTTGTCCCTGGCTGATATTACTCCAGGTGATGAGCAAGTAACACCATCCATGTCATATCATCTGTCTGCTGCAACAGGAAGAACAGAAGGGAATGGTAAAGGTGGCTGTAAGGACCTCTCCCCTCCTCTTCAGGCAAGGAGGTGATGAAATAAATCATCCTGGAGCCGATTCAACATTTGCCACATTAGATCAGTTTTGGGATAAGTGGTCTGCCCAGAATCTTCAAACTTTGTTTATTTAACCAGAAGTAGCTAGGGTATGGGAGTTGCCAAATAAACTTCATTAGTGCAGTTGGTGTGTGGTGTCCCAAGGTATTCCTGAACATCTGGTGCCCCCTGACCAAAAATAAATTGTCCATCCTTTTTTATAAATAGTTATTGGCATAAATCCTATTGTTAGTCCCAACAAGATTAAATCAATGAGATTTACCTCTGTGTTGATGTAACAATGGGTTTACTATGTTGGAAGTAACCCAATGGGTTTACTCTGTTGGAAGTAGCTAACAAAATCCATGTGATTATGCTTGTGCTGTAGTAGGAGACAAAAAAATAGTCAGGGATTCTCATTATGGTTCATTGCTTTCTCAACTGGATTGACTCTATCAATTAGCAGGTTTACAAGTAAAAATGTAATTTTGCTCACCTAGTGATGCTCTTGAATCAGCTTTGCGTACAAATATAAGGTAACATCAATATGCATTTAATGTATATCTTGCACATTTGTTCCCCATGTGAAACAATGAAAGAAGTATTAAACTTATTTGATTGAATGACTTGACCCTATAAACTCTTTTAAAGTCCTCCAAAATTACTTGCTTAAAGTCTAAAATAATTCAAGATTATACTCAGTACTGCTGGTTTTCCTTTACACAACATTTATATAATCTCCAAGTAGCCTCTTTAATAACAGCAACCCAAATCGGAAATTAAAATAACAGGAGTTTAGCTATTTAAATTGGAATCTGTTTGGACCTCACATGGTGTCTCCAGAACCCCTGCCAAAAAGAATGTGAATCCTACACCTTAGGCAGCATATGGCGATCTTCATTATGTTAATATTTCTCCTGGAGCCATGGCATGGGGAAGAATGAATCACTTTAGCTTTTCTTTCTTTTTCCTTTTTTAAAAAAGCATTTTACATAATTTGTAGTTTAAACAAATGATTTCTCTTTTCTCTCTCTCATGCTGTGTCTTTTCTAGTGTTTTAAACACTTCCCACTGTTAGGAAAACCTGTAAATTAGGAATTAACAAAAATAGTGCAATTGAGACATTGGCTTAATCACCCTTGATATGCTTTCATTGATGACTCTAGCACAGTGATTGCCCAAAAATGCATTCAAATGCCTTTGGTTGAACATTTGGACAAGATTGCAGAAAGCAACAAGACACTATCATGCATAACTAAGACCTTATCACATATACAGGGATGTTTGCCATTCACCTTTGATTTCTCCCAGTATAGATTATTCACTACACTTTCACGAATATATTGTAGTGTGTGTAGGTGTAGTGTGGGTGAGTGGCTAAAATAAGAGCCTGTCTAAAATAGCAAAGAGTATTTGTAAACTGAGATACCATGAGACATACTGATGTGGATAACAGCATGTGTATTTTAAAATGTAGTCAGTGGAGTAAAGTGACAGTTTACTGAAATAGGCTATGTGACAAACATCTTTCCACACATCCACCATCATCCTCATATGAGATGCAAATAAATACTCCTGGATGGGCCACATGACCTTGCCCTGCCCTTAACTGCTTTCAATGTGACACCAAGAAAAATGTTTGGTTCAATCAAAATACCATAAATTCTGTATCCACAAATTCAACCATCCACAGCTTTAAAATACCAGCCCACTTATATTGAGATGCATCCTTGACTGTACCATTTTATATAAGGAACACAATTTTACTATATCATTGTGTACAAAGATTCTTGGGATTTTTTCCCTGGAAACAAACCCCAACAGTTAACAAGGGACCACAGTGGTCCCTGTATTCTAACACTTGTAAATAAAGTAGATGGTGTTATGCAATATTATGAATATTGTTTTCTGATCTTCCAGAGAACATGACCTGAACCAATAAACAATAGACAATCCCAACTAAATGCTGAGAAGAACTTCCCAGTGGCAAGAACTGTTTGAAAGTGAAGCAAATGATCACAAATGTTGGTGTGCTGCCCTTTGCTGGAGATTTTTAAACAGAGGTTAGATATAAAAACTGCATTGGATTTGGATTCCCACACCTTCCAACTCTGCCATATGATGATTTACATTAGAATTATAGTACTTAACAAATATGGCAATTGCATAACACAGTAGTCATGTTGTAGTTCAGCCCTTGATTGTGCCTGCACCTTATGTCACTGAGGAAATGGATCATGGTATTTCTGGGCCTGCAAGCCATTATGAGATCTTAAGTCCTGAAACTGAGCTGTCTCTGTCTCTAGTAGCTAGTGAAGGCCACATTCCAGAAAGGGGCCAAGATGTTGCTGAGAAGCCTTTCTCTAGGGAAGCAAGGTCAGAGGCTGAAATTAGCTCAGAGGATGAAATTCCAGGTGGAGAGAATAATGAGCTGATAGATAAGAGACTTAGTGTTCACGAATACAGAGCTGCCCAGCAGAATTTGTGAAGGTTACAGTGCTTGTTAGCGAAAGAGCTGTTATCAGGTTGTCAGGAAAGGCAGCTGTAACACCCCAAGGCAGCGTGAGCACTGGAAACCAGACAGAGACCAATAATCATATAATATCTTTATTAAAACAATAATTAATTCAGGAAAGAATAGGGGAAAAGGTTGAGCAGATGATAGTCCTTTGTGAAAAGATATGAATTAGTCCAGTGAAATGAAGGGAAATGTCCATTAGTATTATCCGAAGCCCAGAAACCGAAACACGCTCAAAACTGTTGGAAAGTTCTTGAGCGGGGAAAACAAGGAAGCAAGGCTAAGTAACAAAGTCCAATGTCACTAGGAAGTCTTTGATATCAAGGCAGGAACGTGATGAAGCTGAGGCAAAACTTGGTTCAAGAACAAGGCAAGGAAGTAGACTTAAATCCGGGTCTACTTAGATCTGATCACAAAGAAGGGAAACCAAACTCCCCAAAGGTTCCCAAGGGAATCTTCTATCCATTATCCCCTCGAGATGCCAAGCGGTTACTCCTTCTGAGGCCTTGTTTTTCTTATCTCTGGCGATGCAGAAACTCCCTTCTGTTGAATGACACATTCTCTGGGGAACTCAGAACATCTGGTTTAGCCATGGGAGTGATATTTCCAGTTTCTCTCCCAATTAAGGGCTCATCCGAGCTATCAACAGCCGGCAGCTGTAATTGGAAGGAGCTCGGCAGACTAGGTAAAAAGTCAGAATAAGCTTCATCCTGGTCAAAGTTCATTTCTGAATCAGAAGCCAAAGGTGGCTGGGGTATGACAGCAACATAATTTCATGTCTATATTAGAGGGATTTTTCAGCAGTCTGGTCAACGTTGGAGTTTGAAGCAACATCTCTTGTCAAGTCCTAGTTAAGCCTGCTATGGGAATTCTAGTTCCGTGTCTTCATTGGTTCCTGCTTCATGCATTCAAGTTTACATGATTATTCCTGGATTTCTGTATTGGATTTTTATGCTGCCTTTTGTATCTTATACTGGATGGCCTGTTGTCTTGGATTTTGAAACCACTCTTGTACCTTAAATCTATTGGACCTTTTTATACATTTCTTTTTTGTGAATCCAGCTATTATGATAAATATGTAAGTGACTGTCAAGGTTATAAGTTCCAACTCTGCTGCCCTCCCACCAGCATTAAACGATTTTAATTTCAATTGTTTTTTTAAAAAATGCAGCTTGTTTTTCTTTTTTATTGATATGTATTTATTTTATATTTTTGGATGTGTTTTGATAGGGTGAATTTTAATAATACATCAATAGATAGAGAGATAAATTTTATTTTAATTGCTTTTTATTGTTCACTGTCTGTAGTAGTAATCAAAGTCCCCTTCTAAACAGCTGTATAAAATCCACATTGAATTGGATTATATGGTAGTGTGGACTCAGATAACCCAGTTCAAAACCCATATTCTGGGTTATATGGCTGTTTGGAAGGGGCCTTAGTAGAAAAACAGGTTATAAATCTAATGCTTCTATGCAAATAGACACACACACACACTTTTAGTATAGCTTCTTAGAGTCTTTAAGGTCTCCCAATGTAGAATTTTTTAAGATGTGTATTCTGGAGATTACTGGCTGTAGAAAAAGCTTGCCGAAAGTCAAAATGTTAACAGGAAAGTTTGAAGAGGAAGTGTATACAGATCTTTCTTGTGAAAATAGTTGTTAGTAGCCTTGGAGAAATAGTAACATTTACTATCTTGATTTTAGGATGGATCACAAATCAAAAGGCAACCTGGAAAATGTTGATATCTTTTACATAGCACGAGAAGGGAAGTCTGTCCCTATGCTTTAAAAAAAAATATTCCCACATCGCATAGTAAATTCTAACAAGTATCCTGCTTGAACACTGCTTCTAGCATTTGACCATAAAACTTCATTACATTTATGAAATATGCAGTGGAACATTTACAACAGCTATATGCAGTGAAGCATTTCTGTGAATAATTAAAATTAAACCTTACTTGTCAAATACATGATCAAAGTGCATACTAATATATTGTCCTTCTATTCGTCTTGCTCTGATACACAGATTTCCAACACTGGGAATCTGTTGTGAAAATGAAATATAGCACACAAGTTTTTACAGAAGTTTTCCTCATTAACTGCATTTTAGGCTGTATAGTTCATGTGGAGAACAATTTTCACTATATTAAGGTCATGGGAGCTATTGCTAGAAAATGATGTAAATTCCTTCTTGTTGGCTACACTATTGTTTCTTGTTTGCCCATACGTGTTATTATAGGACAATAAGAAAGGAAAACTTTATAAAAAAAATACTTACAGAAGCTAGAAAAGAAATGTTTGAATAAAAAATTACTGTTTGCGTGGAAATGCTCTCCCTCACTTTCTTCCTGAAGACCAGTGCTCCTCTGGAAAGCATCTGTTATGGTTTGACAACCAGCCAAAATCTGGGATGTGAGAAGCATATTTGAGTGAAAAGGGAGTCTAGAAAAATCAGGTTGAAATCAGTTTGAGCAGAAAAGAACTTCACTCATGCAAACAGAGGTGATTTTAGCTGTGCCATGTTTCCCGATATTATAAATTGCACTGCATTCCATACACTGTGTTTACCCTAAAAACCCTGTCTACCCTTAGGCTAAATTTCCCCTACCATATCTTATAGACTATAAATCGTGGCTAAGTATGATTGCCTTCCAAGTGTATAGGGTCTTGGCGATGGGTCCGTAGGTGACTGTAGACACTTATTTTTTATCTGCATGTTCTTTCACAGTGAGAACATTGATTTCCAGATGAAAGTGCAGGTTATTATCTTTAAAGCCCTAAACGGTTTGGGTTCTGCTTTTTTTCGTGACTGTATCTCTCTCTACATACCGGTGCGAGTTCTAACATCTACCGGGGAGGCCCTTCTCTCACTCCCGCCTCCGTCACAAGCACAGTTGGTGGGGACGAGAGAGAGGGCCTTCTCGGTGATGGCCCCTCGGCTCTGGAACTCTCTTCCCAGGGAGATTAGATTAGCCTCCACTCTGTCCACTTTCCGTAAAGACTTGAAAACTTGGGTATTCCAATTTGCCTTTGAATATGGTTTAGCTCGCGATCATGGCTGTCCAGCCATCATTTAATGTTTTTCCCTCACTTTATTTCTAACCCCAGCTCTATTGCTCTGCGTTTTGCACAAGCCTTGCCATTCCCTCTCATATCTGAACATCCCCCCCCCCTTTTAGTTACTGGTTGTGATGTTGATTGATGTATTTTTATGATGTTTTTACTTTCCGGTTTTAATTGTTTTAATTATATTGTTTATTTGTTATAAGTTTTAAATTATGTAACTTTGAATTCCTTGTTTATGCTGAGCTTGGACCCCATGTAAGCTGCCCTGAGTCACTTCAGGGAGATGGTGGCAGGTTATAAGAATAAAATTGGTATTTATTATTATTATTATTATTATTATTATTATTATTATTATTATTATTATGGCAGTCCTGACAACAGTTGGCTTGACATGCCTTCCTCTTGACATGTTTCTCCCTTTCGCATGCCTCTTCGAATTCCACAGCACTGTTGGTAACAATTGACCTCTAGTTAGAATGCTTGAGGGATAGGGCCTCCCATTTCTCAGTATCTATGCCACAGTTTTTAAGGTTAGCTTTAAGCCCATCTTTAAATCTCTTTTGCTGTCCACCAACATTCTGTTTTCCATTCTTGAGTTGAGAGTATAGTAACTGCTTTGAGAAATGGTGATCACAGAGCTCGGATGGTATTGTATTTCAGTGTCAATGTTGACTTTTATGGAGAAGTGCCTGCCAAGGTAGTGGAAATGGTCAACATTTTCTAACATTACACCATTAAACTGTATTTCTGGCGGATATCCTGGTTTTACTTACAGGATTGGAGGACTTCCGGTGGCTGCGCAGGGAGGCTGCCGAGCAGAGCTCCTGTAGTTTGTTTGTTTTTACTTGTTTTTACTAGTCAGGCAATACTATTTACTGCAATATTTTATTGTTTTAGAAGTTTTTAATTGCTAGGTCAGAAACAGCCAGAATCTCCAGATGGGGAAGAGCAGAGCTCCATTGAAATTATAATTCTTGGCCTCGAAGCCGGCGGTGGAGTGCGGAGGAGTGCCGGAGCCCAGATAAGCTGAACTTTTAACTTTTAACATTGTTTTTAGAACATTTTAAGAATTTTTTTAAAAGAATGGTTTACACAAGGAATAACTACAGGGAGAAAGCCTTACCTTTGCACAGCCCAATACAAACACTCGTGGCTAAGAGACCACAGCCGTCCAAGGTAGATGTATCAACTCCTGTTATGGTGAAAAGCCACAGCCAAGCAAAAATTACTGATTATTTCCCCTTCTACTCTAAGGAAAAGGTTCAAACTGCTCCCTTAGCTAAGGAGGTCGAAAAGGAAAGGGAAGCCAATATGTTTACGTCTGCAGATGATTTATGGAACTGGCCTTCTAATATCAATGGGCTACTACAGAAGGAGAGCGATAATACGAGCTTTGAGACTGTGAGAAGCCTACCCAAGGTTCAGGCACAAGCCGAGCCAGGAGTAGTTACAACGCCCTTCTTGAAAGAGGCCTACCTTACTCCTTACACATCTGAGGATCTAATACAGCAGCAGCTTCACCTAGTTTCACAGCTGCGAGGAGAATCGACTGAGGGTTGCTCCTTTTTGGAAGTGAAACTTTCTGCTCTCTCCAATGACCTGCAGACAATCAAGAAATATCTACAGGAAAGCACGGGGCTCCTGAGCACTTTGGCAAAAATAATTAAAGTTGAGGTGCTAGAAGGCTGGAGTAACAGTGATGCCCCTAAAACGTCGATGGCTTCAAACACTTCAGTCGCCACTGGACAGGGTACAGCTACTCCTCGCCCCAGGGACATAAAAACAATACCAACAAAAGTGGATAAAACCAAGCTCTCTACAGAAAGAGATATCCACAAGGGCATGGCAAAAGGTATAAATACTAAAAAGGAGGCGAAACAAAAAACCACAAGTACTCAGCCAAGACAATCTAGGAATTACAAACGAGGCCTAAAGAAATTATTTGCACTAATCCCATCCTCAAAACCCACTGCAATGAGCAGGAGGAAAAGTAAAAAAAGTACCTCGAAACTAAGAAACAGCGCCACTGGACAAGGCAAAGTAGACAGCTCCAGACCAGCAAATCCAGGGTACCAAAAGATCAACATGGCAACACAAACCCACTGGATTAACCAGGAAATCATCGGGAAGGGGGAGAAGGACAATATGTCCCCAGAAAAGACAGAGACAGCTGACGGATCCACATTGCCAATAACAAAACAGCAAAACTGTGAACAAATTTTCAATGGCAAAGGACATCTTATTGGAAACTGGAATTTGGTTCTTGACCCAAAAAAGCTGGTGTTTATCAAAGTCCCCAAACCAGGAAAGCTGGCCGGTTTGGAAGACTGCAAAACTCATGTGCTAGGGCTTTTGGAAAAAGTCTTACCAGGGGGGCTGTTTCTTTCTGACATAGATACGGTTGAATATTTAGATAATGATCCAAAGCATGTTGATGTTATAGTCTCCCTTGTTGACCCTAATATAGCCAAATTTGTTATAAGAACCAGAGACCTTTTTCTAAAACAAGGCATGGTCATTACAAGATTTTTTAAACAGGTTCCTATCCAAAAGGTCCCAGATGACACAATGTCAGTAGAGGTACAGAAATCAGATATGAAGGAAGGAAATGAACAGAGGTTGTATTTCCATAAAGCCCAAGCAGTCCAATCCGCAAATGGTGAGGATGACATTCAAGGTCAGGGTTATCTGTTTAGTGCTGAGGAACAGTCTCTGATTGCATCCTTCGCAGATCTACCAGGGAAGGAGCAAAGCCAAATCATAGAAAGGCTGGAGGCTAGGCTTGAGCGATCCATGAAAAAATTGATTCTAAACTCGTTTCAAAAGTAGAGGGCGCCAGCGTTTCGTTTCTGATGTCATTTCCGAATTTTGCCTCCCCAAAAAATTCGAAATTAACGAAAATTCGTTATTTTCTAAATTAATTCGTTAATGGCGGACGCGCATGCGCAGTGGCCAAAAAAAACAGCACGAGGGGAGATTTTACAGGACTCTCCCGCCCTCATTTTTTGAGTGATCTTCTTCAAACGTGGTACAGTGGTAGAACACATTTAACACTGATAGCTCACCAAAATTTGGAACGTTTCCCTTATCCTCTGATTTTTGGCGAATTTTCATAGATTTTATAATAAACCATTTTTTAATAATTGCAGAAATCTGTTCCTGGTTTGAAAGTCTTATTTCCTGTTTCATTGGGTTGTCTTTACTGTGAAAGTCATTGTTCTACTTCAGAAACTTTGTTTTTGTGGCTGAAACTTTGTTAAATTGGTGGACCAAACCATAATATGTTCCATCCATGTCGCTTGCACAAAGTTCAGGCAGTGTCATAGATTTTGCCATGTTTCTATGACAGAACCAATTAGGAAATGACATTTATCACCCAGGAACAGAAATCATAGTACACCATCAAATCCTTCCTGACAGATGGCCATCAGCCTCTGAATAAGGAAATTAGTTCCTGGTTTGAAAGTGCTATTTCCTGTTTCATTGGCTTTTCTGGGCTGAGAGTGTGTGACTTGCCCAAGTGGGTGGCTGAGTGGGGAATCAAGCCACAATTGGAGTCCAAAATTCAAACCTCTTCCTCCCTCCTTCTCTCTAAACTTCTCATACCTTCCAAGAATTCACATACTGTATGAAAGTTTGGTCAAGATGGTCAGAGGAGGGCAACTAAAATGATCTAGGGTCTGGAGAACAAGCCCTATGAGGAGTGGCTTGAAGAACTGGGCATGTTTAGCCTGCAGAAAAGAAGGCTGAGAGGAGACATGATGTATAATATGTGAGGGGAAGTCATAGAGAGGAGGGAGCAAGCTTGTTTTCTGCTACCCTGCAGACTAGGATGCGGAACAATGGCTTCAAACTACAGGAAAGGAGATTTCACCTGAACATTAGGAAGAACTTCCTCACTGTGAGCTGTTCAGCTGTGGAACTCTCTCCCCGGGCTGTGGTGGAGGTTTCTTCTTTGGAGGCTTTTAAGCAGAGGCTGGATGGCCATCTGTTGGGAGGGATTGGATGGTGTCTTCCTGCCTGGCAGAAGGGGTTGGGCTAGATGGCCCACGAGGTCTCTTCCAACTCTACTGTTCAATGACTCTATGATTCTAAGTGAGGACAAAAGGGGGTGGGGAATGTTAAGAGGAGAGAGGGCCTGGAACACCTGGGAATTGTAGTTTGCAAGTGGGCATAGTACTATTGGAGAAACGTTTGCTTCAGCCCAATGCTTTTATAAATGGTCAAAATTCAGAGGCTTCCTTCTCCTGCATTTTGAAAGCTATTATGATGAAATTTGCCAGAATGGAAGCAAAAATTAAGTACTCTTAGCCTATCAAGTTTCATAATGTTTGACCTATCCACTGATTTTTGGGGATTTCTGAAGCAACATTTTTTTAAAATGTTAGCAGATCGATGGCCACGCCTCCCTGTCCTTCTTCCTTCCACTTTGATTGGCTTGCTAAGGCTTCTGGGAAATGGAGTTTTTTCTCTCGTTATGGCGAATTGCTTCATTTCCACTTAAAAGAATGGTCAATATTCAGAGGCTTCGTTCTCCTGCATTATGAAAGCTATTATGATGAAATTTGCCAGAATGGAAGCAAAAATTAAGTACTCTTAGCCTATCAAGTTTCATAATGTTTGACCCATCCACTGATTTTTGGGGATTTCTGAAGCAACGTTTTTTAAAAATGTTAGCAGATCGATGGCCACACCTCCCTGTCCTTCTTCCTTCCACTTTGATTGGCTTGCTAAGGCTTCTGGGAAATGGAGTTTTTTCTCTCGTTATGGCGAATTGCTTCATTTCCACTTAAAAGAATGGTCAATATTCAGAGGCTTCGTTCTCCTGCATTATGAAAGCTATTATGATGAAATTTGCCAGAATGGAAGCAAAAATTAAGTACTCTTTGCCTATCAAGTTTCATAATGTTTGACCCATCCACTGATTTTTGGGGATTTTTGAAGCAACATTTTTTTAAAAATGCTAGCAGATCGATGGCCATGCCTCTCCCTCCCTCCCTCTTCCGCTCTGATTGGCTGAGAGGCATGCCAACATGGCTTCTCCTCTCAGAGGGGCTACAGCTGCATCCGAAGACATCAGAAACAAACGAAAAAAGGTACTTTTATTATTCAAATTCATAATATTTGTAAGGGCAGTGAGCAGATGGTTCAATATCAATTCAAAAGTGCTTACGAAACGAATTTTTAACGAATTTAACGAACTAACGAAAAATTTGCTCAAGCCTACTGGAGGCACTAAGTTGTCTTTTGAAGAAAATTAATACAAAATGCCAGTACTCAAATGAAGAAGGCCTTAAGGAAACAATTGACCAGCAGAGAGCAGTTCCAGATAGCACAAATTGGTTAGAGATGAGATTTTTATACCCTGAGGAAAAAGATGAGACCATCACTAAACACTTCCCACTGTCCCCGAAGATCAATATTATGAAAACCCAAACTACTAACCCCTGTGTTTACACTGATAATTCCTTTATCATACATTCAGGTGAAACATCCCTAGATACTGAAGTAGTGGGCAAGGGGTCAAATGTAGAAATAGCATGAAAGCTACACAGCCACTCAGGGTTCCAGGAGACTTCCCATCCAAAGATCATCCCCTGGAACATAGCCATGAATGACATAAAGATCCTGTCGTGGAATGTGGCTGGGGCAGGGGTAAATTCAAATGCTGAAATGGTTAATTTTCTCAATAACTTTGACTTAATAGCTCTGCAGGAATCGTGGGTGGTTGATGGGGCGATCAGTTACAGCTACCTGGCTATGATATGTGGTATAATAACGCCCAAAAATCAAAAAATAAAGGGAGAGCTTCTGGGGGTCTAGGGATCTTGCTGAAGACAGATCTAAACTGGAAAGGTACCAAATTATATGAGGAAGATGACTTGCCACAAGTTCTGGCTGTAAAGTTCAGTCACAGGAATAGTGACCTAATAATGATTAATGTGTATATTCCACCTTTCACATTCCCATATTATAGACCTGAAATATGGGTGCAGTTAGAAGCCATGATCTTAGACATCTCACTCCTTTACCCACATGCCGTAATTATTATGTTGGGGGATTTTAACGCCAGACTAGGCTCCTCACCTGAGAACTTTGCGTCCTCTATAGGCTTACCCAGTCCCTCTGCAAGCGGGATACCCTGTTGGTCTTCCTGTGATACAAAGACCAATGCAGCTGGTGCAAAACTTTTGTCACTAATCAGCAAATGCAGCCTGCTCATCCTAGGGGGCAATGATCCTAACTTCAAATACCCCTACACTTACCATGGCATACACTCAAGTAGTGTACTTGATTTTATCTGTATATCTGCAGGAAAAGATGATCTCTTTTCACAAATTGAAGTTCTTCCCAGAGCTGATAGTGATCATCAATCAGTCAGTGTTAAGATCAGGGTACCATCGGACCTTAGATTTACTAATGAGCTGGATCAATGGATTACAAACAACACCGAGGTACATCTAAACAAAAGAATCAGGTGGCACAAGGTCAACACTGATGAGATAAATAAGTCCCTTAATTCTCCAGACTTTGCTCATTGGTCAGCTACAATACAAACCTCCTCATCCGATTGGATGGCAGTTAACTCGGCGTTCGAGAATATATGCAGCCAACTAAAAAATCATTTAACTGAGAATGCTACCTCATCAAGTACCAAAAGATATAGAGCAGATTGGTTCGATACTGAGTGCCAATCCATCAGGAAAAGACTTAAGAGCCTAATGAGAAAGGCACAGGGGTCTCAATCTAAGACTATACACAACAATTTGTTAGAACTGAGAAGGAAATATAAGCAAACCATTAGAGCAAAAAAGAAAACCCATTCAATATCCATCTGGAATGGGTTAGAACTCGCTGCTAAAGGGAGGAACACAGTCCTCTTCTGGAATTCAGTAGCTGGTATTCTTAAAGAAAGGAAATATGCATTTGATGCCCCTATTCCTGCAGCGAATTGGGAGATCTATTTCTCTCAACTGTTTGCCCCCTCGCCCCTTCCAAAGAGATACCTTACTCCTAGTATAGACAGCCCCGAAAATTTGCCAGACTGGCCCCCGACTACCGTACAGGAAATAAAGAGTATAATTGAAAGCCTTAACAACAATAAAGCTCCTGGAGAAGACTTTTTACCACCAGAGTTATTTAAATCCAACCCTGACTGGTGGGCCCCCCTAATAGCAGGTCTATGTACTCACATAAATAACACTGCCAACATTCCTACAGGTTGGAAATTGGCAATAATTATCCCTATTTACAAAAAAGGGTGCAAAAAAGATCCAAAAAACTACAGACCTATCAGCCTAATAGATATAGTGGCCAAAATCTACTCTAAAGTGCTTCTTTCTAAATTAGAGCTTTGGGAATATGATAATAAAATTCTATCAGAAGAACAAGCCGGCTTCAGATCAGGAAGATCCACCATGGATAACTGTTTTATCCTAAACCACCTAATATACAAACATCTAAAAAGAAAGAGTAGACTTTATGTTGCTTTCATTGATCTAAAAGCAGCCTTTGACAGCATCAACAGAGAGCTCCTCTGGCAAAAACTAACAGTACATGGAATAGACCGTAGATTACTACTCCTGATCAAAAGTTTATACTCCAACAACCATATCCAGGTTAGGACGGGAATCAGTGGTGCCTTGACAAAGAGAATTGACTCCTGCAAAGGTGTAAGACAAGGCTGTTTATTAGCCCCTTTACTTTTCAACCTTTATATCAATGACCTGCCAGACCACCTCAGCAGCTCCGAGGTTCATATGCCCATAATTGGTAACAGACACATAAATACTCTTCTATATGCGGATGACATGGTTCTGATGTCTAATACCCAAATAGGTTTACGAAGATTACTGATCAAATTAAACATCTACGCCCACAAAAACGAGCTGACAATAAACAAAACCAAGTCAAAAATTATGGTGTTCGGAAAACGCCCATCTAGACACAAATGGGTTCTAGATGGAGAACATATAGAACAGGTTAGCTCTTTTACATATCTAGGCTTAGTATATTCAGAGACTGGCTCTTGGCTAGCACATTCTCAATCTTGTGCGATCAAAACCAGGGCACGCTCCAACACACTGGCAAGACTGCTAACCCATAGATATCCTGGCTCTTTAACTCCAATAATCAAAGTTTATAAAGCAAAAATCCTCCCCATGATACTATATGGAGCAGAAATCTGGGGCCTAAGCCAACTACCAATACTAGAACAAACACAATCAAAATTTCTAAGACAGATACTTGGCGTTGACGCTAAGACCACCGCTGCCGCAGTTAGAGCAGAGTTAGAAATACATTCTATCAAAGGTCTCGCCAAAATCAGGGCCTTTAACTATTGGTCTAAAATAAAAAATCTTGAAAATAACAGACTGTCAAAATTGTGCTTCTTAGAACAATCTAATGGCTTTAACCAAGACTCCTGGGCAGAACAACTGGCAAGGTTTCTTTGCTCCTGTGGATTACAAATTACTTCATCAGACCAGAATAGGGATGCCGAAAAAAGGACAGTAATCCAAAGAATCCTGGATATTGAAGCCCAAAAAGACATAGCCATCCTGTCTAATACAAGATCTCTGAAGTGGTTAGGGCGCTTTAAACGTAATTTCCAGAGGCCATTGTACCTAAAAGCAGATATGCCAAGACACCTAAGAATCACTTTCACTAGGGCAAGATTCGAACAAATTGAGTCCATGGAGAGACACGGCAGATTCAATCATATCCTGTATGAAGAAAGATTATGTATTTGTGGCAGCCCTGAAGTTGAAAATTTGAACCACATTTTACACAACTGTAATCTATATAAAAAAGAAAGGAAACAATACTTATGGTCTTTTATTGGTAATAAAACAAGCTGGGTTATCGAAGCCAAAACTTCATTTTTGTTGGCCGGTTATAACCCCACTTTGACAACAAAAGTGGCCCTGTATTTGTTTAAAGCTGCTAAAAGGAGATCAGAGTACATAGATCAGATTGGGGTGCAGTGTAGGGGAGACGAGGATAGTTGATGCACTGATCTTTAGCTAAACTACATTGGCACCAAGCAGGCAGACACCTGTATATCTGTATTTTATTTTAAGTGAACCAGATGTACGTTGTATGTTGTTTTTGTATTGTCTGTCCTTGAGAAGGCCAACTGGCTAATCAATAAATTGTTGTTGTTGTTGTTGTTGTATTTCTGGCATTGCAGAGGGATTGGCTGGTGCCTGCTGATAGAGCACTTTGGTTTTCTTGATGTTCAGCGAGAGACCAAGCTTTCTGTATGCTTCTGCAAAAGTGTTTAGAGTGGCTTGTAGGCCTTCTTCTGAATTTTTTTTTCGTGTCAGGAGCAACTGGAGTTGCTTCTGGAGTGAGAGAATTGGCCGTCTGCAAGGACGTTGCCCAGGGGACGCCCGGATGTTTTGATGTTTTTACCATCCTTGTGGGAGGCTTCTCTCATGTCCCCGCATGGAGCTGGAGCTGATAGAGGGAGCTCATTCGCACTCGAATGATTCGAACCTGGCAGCTTTCAGGTCAGCAACCCAACCTTCAAGTCACTTAGTCCTCTATGCCATCTGGGGGCTCCTTCTTCTGAATGAGCATAAACTATATTATCATCAGCATATTGGAGATCTATAATCGACGTTGTTGTGACCTTGGCTTTGGCTTTCAGTCTGCTGAGCTTAAATAGCTTCTACCCTGCCAGATACTGCAGTTTGAATGTTATTATAAGGTTAGTATAGATTGTAGACCCATATTATCAGTTTGAACTGCATTACATGGCAATATAGATCCAACCTTTGACTTTCTTTTCCATTTTGCTTTGTACTTTTTTTTTTCTACCTATGATTTCACATTCTTTCGTATTCCACTTTTTCTTTTTAGCATAGAGTCAGCTGTCCAAATTCTATCTGGCCAAATAATGCTCCCACATTCAAGATGCTTTTGGATATAGCAAAGCCAGAACAATAGAACAGTAGAGCGATAAAGTTGTAGGCATGGAGTGTACTTCACACATTTCCACATAAGATGTTCACTTCACTTCACTTCACTTCACTTCATTTCTTAATTAGTCGCTCTCCACCAGAGTGCTCTGAGCGACTTACAATTTAAAATATCATTCCACAATATAAAAAACATTCAACCTAAAAACATTCAACCTAAAAACATTCAACATAAAAACATTCAACCTAAAAAGATTCAACCGTGACTATTTGGCAAATTAGATCTGATTTACTTAAATGCACAACCAAACAGCCAAGCCTTGAGCGCTTTTACAAAAGGTCGCAACTATGACATTGCTCTAACATATGGAGGCAATGAGTTCCACAGAATTGGAGCATAGGTCGAAAAGGCTCTACGCCTTGTAGCTTCCAGGTGTACCTCCCTAGGTCCCGGTATGTATAGGAGATTTTCCTGGGAGGATCGAGGTGACCACTGATGGAAAAAAGGAATGAGGCGGTCCCTAAGATATAATGGTCCTCGGCTATTTCGAGCTCTAAATGTCAGGATCAGTATCTTGTAAGAGATCCGATGTTCTATTGGTAGCCAATGCAGTTGTTTCAGAATCGGTGTAATATGGGATCTTATAGATGATCCCGCTAGCAGCCTGGTCGCCGCATTTTGGACCATTCGGATCTTCTGGGTTTTTGTCTTCGGAAGGCCAGCGTATAAGGCGTTACAATAATCCAACCTAGTGGTGACTGTTGCATGGATTACCGTTGCCAATGCTTCTGTCGAAAGGTAGAATGCCAATTTCCTTGCCTGAAGAAGATGAAAAAAGGCCTGCTTACTTATGGCAGTGATCTGGGCCTCCATCGTCAGTGATGAGTCCAACACAACCCCAAGGCTTTTAACAGTAGCAGACGAAACCAGAACTTCCCCATCAAAATCAGGCAGTGACTGGATTAACTCTGGTGGCTGGCCGGGCCAGAGTAGTTCAGTTTTTGCGGGATTCACTTTTAGTCTACTCACTCGCAACCAACTCATCACTGCTTCCGAACACAGCTTAAAGTTCTCAGGAATCATGGTTGTCCCAGGTTCGAGACGCAAGATTAACTGGGTATTATCTGCATACTGGTAGCACTCTATGCCAAAGCTCCCCACTAGTCCAGCAAGTGGTCGGACGTAGATGTTAAATAACAGGGGCGAAAGGGGAACTCCACAGCAAAGGCAGGAGCTCTCAGAGCTTTGGCCTGACCACTCCACCCTCTGTCTCTGGTCCCGGAGAAACGAATTGAACCATTGAAGAGCTAAACCTCGTACACCAGACGTAGCCAATCGATGAATCAGCAAGTCATGGTCCACGGTGTCGAATGCAGCTGTAAGGTCCAAGAGTACCAATAGCGCTGATCTGCCCTGGTCTAACTGACGATGAATTTCGTCAGTAATAGCTACCAAGACAGTCTCTGTCCCATGACCTGAACGGTCTTGCTGCAGCTAGAGTCTTTTCCAGATCTTCCATTTCTAATGGCACAAAAAGTTCTAGAAGTTTGTCACTAGATGGCCAGAAAGCTTCTAGTTCCCTCAATGTGTCCTCTGTGGGAGGTAGCCCTTCGCGAAGCAGATTGATCTTATTTATGAAGTAGCTCTGAAAGGTCTCTGCTGTAATATCTTGACTGGCCATATCTTTGGCTGGATGGATTGGATTTATGATGTTGCGAACAATTTTAAATATTTGAGCAGGTCGAGATCTGGCGGAAGCTATCAGTGAGGAATTATATTCTTTTTTGGCCTCTGGTGGCTGCTTCGTAGATTTTCTGATGTGTTTCGAGAGCCAACTTCGATGTTTCATCAGGTTTCTTGCACCATTTACATTCTAATCTCTTCCGCTCAAGTTTCATCAGATGTAATGCATCCGTGAACCATGGAGATCTATTCCGGCGGGGGCGAAAAGCCCGTTTAGGGGCAACTATATCTAAGGCAGTTGATAGATTTTTATTCCAATTTTCCACTTGTACATGCAGAGAATCTGCTGTGTAATCCAGTTCTTTAAGGACACTCGAAAGTCTAATAGGATCCATCAGCTTCCTCGGCCACGCGAAATATTTGTTCAGTCTCTGGACGCTGTGGTGGCAAACTCTTTATTTGAGTGTTCAGGATGTAATGATCAGAACAAGGAATCTCTAAAACTGAAGATAAAGTCACTTGTATTCCGATACTAAAAACCAAGTCCAGGGTGTGTCCAGCTCGATGAGTAGGACCGGTCACCATTAATGAGAAACCTATTGTTTCCATAGATTGTACTAGGTCTCTTGCTATCGAAGAAGACAGCAACCTATCTGCATGTACATTAAAGTCTCCCAATACAATGAGACTTGGGAACTTCAAGGCCCAGTCCGCCACAAGGTCTAATAACTTGGGGATGTTCTCGTTTGGGGCCCCAGGGGCCCCACTTTCCCTAATAGCCAGTGTCAAACCTATACATTCGATACCCGTAATATCAGGGGTAGGAATAGTTCTAATGGAGAAATGATCGCAAGCCACTATTCCCACCCACCCCTCCTCAACCCCCCTTTCGAGATCTTTGAAACATCTGGAAACCTGACGGTGTTAGTACATGCAAGAGAATATTATCTCCTTCTCGTATCCAGGTTTCTGTAATGCATACCACATCTGTCTTCTGATCAAGAATAAAGTCTCGAAGGGTCGCCGTTTTGTTCGCCACTGACCTAGCGTTGATCAATTGCAAGGTCAAAGGGGATGAAGGAGAGGGGTTCTTGTTATCATACTTGGGAATATCACGTAGGACAGATGGAGGCCGAATCTGTGGCTGACTGTCTCTTTTTAGAGACCAGCGTGCTATCATTCTCATATATCCCTCTCCTGATGATTACTGGGATCGTCCTCCCAGTTCTGGTTTCGTCTGTAGTATCAGTTAGGTACCCGATGTTTGAACCACCTCCAGAAAAGGGAATGACGCAAGGCCCGAGGGGATATGATTTTGAGCACCAACCTGTGGGCACAGTGGAGTTGGAGTAAATGCGAAGTCTCCTAAACGTCGTTTAGAAAGTGCAGGTGTTCCGTTGCACCGAGGGAACGGGCCCCCAGCCACTGGGTTTTTGGAATGACCCTCTTCTGTGGCCCTATCTTCCCTGTTTGTATTAGTAGTGGCCCTAACTGGAGAGATATTCATCCTTTGTGTTGAAAGTGACTTCGGCATTCTTGTCCTGGCCCTAAAACCAGCCCCCCCAAAAGTTCTAGTTTTATAGCCTTTCTGCTGGGCTCTGTGTTTTGATGAACTAGGGCTTGTGGCTCTAACCGACACATGTTCAAAATGTTGACTTCCGGGCAATTCTCTGTTCTGTATGTCGGCGGAAATGTTCTCTGCCCCCACAAAAGCCCCTCCGGGTGTGATCTTATTCACTGGGGCATCCTGAGTTAGAGTTTTTTCAGTATTTTTCCCAGCATCAGCCCCCTCAGAGTTTCTTCGGCCGGAGACATCTCCTCCAGAGGAGCTCCCACCGGAAACTACTGTTTCATGTGGATTCCCCTCAAGAGCAGTTACTTTGGAGACGTCCTCACCGGAAATAGGGCCTTTCCCTAGATGGTGCTTCCGTCTCTTTCTCGTAAGGCGTTTACACATGCACTGTTTCTCTTTGGGACTTAGCCATAGGGAGGTCAATTCCTTTTTAACAATCCTTTCACCAGGTGCCATTTTCAAGGCCTTGATCTGAGCTCGTCTTTCAGACAAGGGAAGACTTCCGGCTTTTGGGCCTCGGTGATCGTCCTTGGATTCTTTTGCAGGATCGCAGAAATGTTCAGAGGAGTTCACTTTTATTTGTATTCCAGAACACCCAAATGTATTGTTTCAAACAGTGTTAACCTAGTTAGACTGTGAAATTTCAATTATATCAACTTAGGGTGAAGTTAAATGTACACAGAAACTCCTTCTAGAAATATTTCGGTGCCCTGCTTTATTGCTTTTATTTTTATTTCTATTTTTAAATTGTTTCTTTCCTTCATCTACATGCTAATACTGTAGTGGAAATCTGTAGGGGAAACAACTGAAAAACTCTCCAAAACCTTTCTTTATATGCAGTTTCTGACATATGCTCCCACGGCAAGCAAAAACAAACTATGAATGTTAATAGGAAAATGAAGTTTCAGCCATTGCATTCCTATATACATATCTCCTTCTCGCTAAAAATGCCTGACAAGTGGAGCCTATGCTGTTTCCCCTCTTGATTTCTGTTAAGATTCTGTCACACTGCTTCTTCTGATCAAGCAAGGCATAGCAAATTCCTATTGTCACTCGGCTCTCTTTTTAATTTCAAGCTTTAATTTGCTGTCCCACCCATATTTCTTCAAAAGTCTTTACTTCAATTGCTTTGAAAGGTTTTGCTTTCCACAAGGCGACCAGTTCTTAGTGTTCTTGGCTTCAGCTGAGCCTTCACAATGTTTAAACCTATCAGGATTTTTAATATTCCAAAGATATAACACTGAAATTATATCACCATCTAGAATTACACTACCACCACCACCATTTCTTAATTTTAATAATAACATTTACATGACTCGGAACAAGTTTAAATATGTTTCTATTGTGATATTTTTCTTTCTGGGATATTACAACAAAAAAAAGATAATACAAGAAGGATAAGGAAGAGGGAGAAGATATGGATCAGGCAAAGTTTTGTTTTGGATATAATATTTTTACAAGAAATTTACCTTCTTATATTATTTATTTATTTATTATTTAAACTTATATGCCGCCACTCCCCTAGGGCTCGGGGCGGCTTACAAGAAAGGCTAAAATCTAACAGTTTAAAAACATCTTTAAAATATCTTTAAAAAGAAAAAGAAGAAGAAGAAGAAGCTTAAAAACACTCCCCCAGGGAGTCAACTTTATCAACATGTAAGTGAACAAATCTATCAACAGTTTCTCTTGGTTTCAGTCCCGCACCCCAGGAGCCATTTCAAGTTTGTTTCTCCTGATTCTAGCAAAATGGCAAGATTCTAGGCTTCTAATTAAATGGCAAGTTTTACTGTGCAGTTCCTATGGGATATTCAGTATCACGTGTGATGTGCTTAAGAATTGCAGGAGTTTCCTTGACTGGGAAATTAGGATGAAAATAGACTGAAGAGGGTAATACATTATTTACATACCTTTTTGGTTTATTGAGAGGTATGGAACCAGCCTTTTATCTATATTTTGTTCTTTGGCACAGAAACTAGGAGTTCTATTAGCTCAGGAAACGTCTGAAGATCCTGCATACTAGGTAATATATTTAGGTATTAAAGCAACTATGCAGATTGCTCATGCAGCATATGGGTTTTTGCTTTTCTTACAAAGAAGAAAATCAATACTCGAGGGCTTTCTTGAACTCATTGGGCATCTGAACTTTGCATGTCTTGTAGCGATGTCTAGTAGGGTATTTCGCAGGCAGCTATGGAGGAGTGAACAAACTGCATCACAGAATTAGGATCATGCAAGAGATTAGGTAAGATTTTGGAGTATGCCTGGAATGTCCTATCACCTTTAATGGGATATGTTGGTACAAGGAGCTTAAATTTTAGGATCTTCATATGCTGCACGGACAGTAGGTTTTCAAATTTATTTTAGAAAATGGTGGTGTGTCCATCCCTGAACCATTGGTGGGATGGAAGTTAGCCTTACAGATATTGTTATGATTGAGCCTCGTGGCTCTGTTACTGACAGGCGTGGGCGTAAGACTCCTCGAGAGTCGGATACTCTCGAGGAGCGAGAGAGAAAAAGACTGCGAGACATATTTGCAGCACCATCGGACGAAGAGTCGTTCGAAGGGTTCACGGAAAGAATGGAGGAGGGGCAGGTTAGCTCAGAGGAGGATGAGATGGATTGGACTCGGGTAAGGGAGGAATTGGGGGCCACTGGCCATGATGGGGCAGAAGATGAATGGGGACCTTCAGGATTAGACCCATGGCTTAGCTGGAGGGATGGGACGGGATCCACAGCTGGAGATGCTGCTGGGCGTAGTCAGAGGTGTTCCAGCTCTGACGAGGAAAGTGATGAGGAAACGCCCGGGTTAAGGAGGACAGCTGACAGTGATGAAGATTTGTAACTGGCATAAAACTGGGCTTGGGAGCAATTGCAAATTGCGTCGGGCAAGGTAATCTGGGCAAACGCTTGGGATCCGTGTGTGTGTGGGACGCTTCCCTGAAGACTTGTGTGCTTTCCTGTGCTGTGACCTTGACCTCCCGTCGTCTTCTTGACGGACGCCATCCACTGTTTTGAATACCCGGACTGAACTGACCACGGCTTGGCTTCATCCCCTTCTTGGACTTGGGAAAACTACAAACGTCTGCTTTTGGCTTTGAATTACGGAACGGAACTGGTCTACTCTTCTGCTGCATTCCCTGGCTGTGCTGGAAACCCTGTCTGCTGTGTGTGTGTGTGGGAGCGACGCAAGTTACTCTAAACACTGTGTTGGCAGCAGAGAGGAATCTGCTGCCAATTAGCTGCATTCTTTGTATCTTTTTTCTTGGCTCTCATTTTGTTTAGGCTGAAGCAAGCATTTTGTTTTTACCCGGATTAAACTTCGGTTTAATCCGGTTTATCTTTTGAACATTCATTTTGTCCCTTTTTTGCTCCTAAAGGCAAATACTGCCTGGCCCTTTGTGTTTTACGGGCTTATTTTGAGTTTTGTAACCTAATAAACCTTGTTACTGTGAATCTCGTGGCGTTCTGTCCTTGACAGATTGCCCGACGCCCATAAAAAGTTTATTGCAGCAATAAACCCGTCAGGAAGACGATGGAAGAATTACGGGCCAAATTAGACCAACTTCAAACGGCTTTTACCGTAAGCCACACAGCTTCTGCTGTGAAAGGACATGTTTTGACTCCTGAACGCTTTGATGGAACCAGGTGCAAGTTGCCAACTTTTTTGGCACAAGTGGAGCTTTATTTTTCTCAGCTCAGCGTTCATGCTTTTCCCACAGACACTAGTAAGGTGGCCTTTATTTTGAGTCTGTTGACCGGTCCCGCAGGACAATGGGCCACTAATTTAATTTTGGGCAATGACCCAGTCAAGGACAATTTGAATGATTTCAAAAAATTGTTAACTGATACTTTTGGGGATCCTCTCCGCACGGAGAACGCTGGGTGGGCTCTGTATCGGTTGAAACAGGGAAAAGGGACTGTTTTGGATTATTTAAATAAGTTTAACCTGTATCGCCACCAGCTGGATTGGGGGGAAAATGCATTCATGCTTTTATTTACTGCCGGGTTAAGTGAAATGCTCCAGGATGAATTAGCACGCTTGGAGCCGGCTGAAAGTTGGGACGCTTTAGTTGCCAAGGTGCTGCGCTTAGACGCAAGGTTCGAGGCTCGTAAACACTCAAAAGCAATGTGTGCGCCACCCATGCATGTAACCAGGGCACCTGTGGTGATGGGGGAAGAGCCCATGGAGCTTGGGGTCTTTAAAAAGCTGTCTACTGAGGAAAAGAGCCGTAGGAGGCAGCTGGGCTTGTGTTTGTACTGCGGGAATGCTGGGCATTTTGCCAAAAATTGTAATGTGAAACCTTCCCAGCTTTCGGGAAAAGGCCAGCCCTAGTGCGACGTGAGTCCAACGCACTAGGGCTCCTCAAGCAGTCAACTGAGGGGAGGAAGCATGTTTTCGTACCCATTACTTTATCTGTTGGGGGAAGGGAACTTGTTTCTACTTTGGCACTGCTGGACTCAGGGGCTACGGGCTCTTATGTAGATATTGAGTTTGCTAAGAAGCATGGCATTCCTAGAGTGCGCAAGGCATGCGACGTGTGGGTGGAAGGAGCGGATGGGAGACTGCTGGAGACTGGGGTGGTTAACCAGGAGACCTCAGCAGTAACGTGGGAGGTGCAGGGAGTAATGGGAACGTTTGTGTGGGATATTACGAGCTTGCCTAGATATGATGTGATCCTGGGGATGGATTGGCTAGCTGTAGTAAACCCACAAGTAGATTGGGCAACACGTAAAGTGATTTTAAAGAGGCAGGATTGTTGCACTTTAAATGTTACTCATGCTGATATGGAGGGAGTGCCTGCTGAGTATGGGGAGTTCTCTGATGTATTTTGTAAAAGAGAAGCGGACAAATTACCACCGCACAGGCCATATGATTGCGCCATCAAGTTGGCAGAAGGTGCGAAACTGCCAGCAGGGAGGCTGTATGCCTTGACTGTACCGGAAAGGCAAGCTTTGCGGGAGTTTCTAGATGAAAATTTAGCCAAGGGGTTTATTCGCCCATCTAGTTCTCCAACTGCGGCACCAGTATTCTTTGTAGCCAAAAAGACTGGGGAACTTAGGCTGGTCTGCGACTATCGGATCCTAAACAAATACACCATTCGGGATAGGTACCCGCTCCCTTTAATCTCGGAACTGTTATCAAGGGTGCAAGGGGCTAAGGTCTTTACCAAGCTTGACCTGCGGGGGGCCTATAACTTAATCCGTATACGGGAAGGGGATGAATGGAAGACGGCATTTAACACGTGTTTCGGATGCCATGAGTTCCGAGTCATGCCTTTTGGGCTTTGCAATGCTCCTGCGGTCTTCCAGAGGTTCATGAACGATGTGTTCAGGGACCTAATTGACCAATTTTTAGTGATTTATTTGGATGATATCTTGATTTTTTCTAAGGACGAGAAAGAACATCGTCAACATGTCAAGCAGGTTCTGCACCGACTGCGGGCTAATGGGCTTTTCGCCAAGGCTTCTAAGTGCGTCTTTCATGTGCCTGAAGTGGAGTTCCTAGGTCATGTAGTGTCAGGTAGGGAACTTAAAATGGACCCACATAAGGTTGACGCCGTCAACTCATGGCAGGAGCTGAAGACTAAAAAGGATGTACAAAGGTTCTTAGGTTTCGCTAATTACTACCGGGAGTTTATTCCGAATTTTGCAAAGCTCACGGTACCTTTGACGCAGCTTCTGCGCAAGAAACAGCCATTTGTGTGGGGGCGGGAAGCTCACGAGGCGTTTCTACAACTTAAGTCTAGTTTTCAATCGGACAACATACTAACCCATCCTGATGTTGACAAACCGTTCGTGGTAGAAGCGGACGCTTCTAGCTACGCGTTGGGGGCTGTATTGTCTCAGAAGGATTCCTCAGGGACCTTGCGTCCCTGTGGATTTTACTCGCGGCAACTAACACCCTTCGAGCAGAACTATACCATATGGGAGAAGGAGTTGTTGGCGATTAAGGTGGCGTTTGAGGTGTGGCGGCACTGGCTTGAAGGGGCACGACACCAGATTGTGGTCAGGTCTGATCATAAGAACTTAGAGCACTTGCAAACAGCAAAGAAGTTAAACCAGCGTCAAATCCGCTGGGCTTTGTTTTTCTCCAGGTTTAACTTCAAGGTGCAGTTCGTGGAGGGGAAGGCAAACTTGCGGGCCGATGCTTTATCCCGCAAGCCAGAATTTAAGACCAATGAGCAGGTAGTATGTCAGACCATCTTGCCTACTACCTCGCTGTGTGTTGTAGATAATGAGCTCGGGTTACATGACCAGATCCTTGAGGCTCAGAAAGATGATGTGTGGACTCAGGAGCAACTGATGCTGCTCTCAGCAGGTAACCGTACCATACTACCGCATCTCCAAGATCAAGACGGGGTATTGGTGCGAAGGGGGCAGGTTTACGTACCAGTGGGGGCCCTCAGGTTGGAGGTGATTAGAGCCCACCATGACGAACCCATGGCTGGGCACTTTGGCAGGTTCAAGACCGTACAGCTTATCACCAGGAGCTACTGGTGGCCAAAGATGCGGCAAGACATTCTGCGCTTTTGTGACAGCTGCGCCGTTTGCCAGCAGAGTAAGACGCCTGTTGGGCGCCCTAGAGGGTTGTTGTCGTCTTTACCTGTTCCTGAGAGGCCATGGCAAATCATTTCCATGGATTTTATTTCGGATTTGCCTAAGTCTGGGGGTTATACTTGTATTTGGGTGGTGGTGGATTTATTTAGCAAACTGGCTCATTTTATTCCTTGTTCAACTATTCCGGCGGCCCCTACGTTGGCCTTACTATTTACTAAGCACATCTATCGTTTGCACGGAGCACCCGAGGTGATTATTTCAGATAGGGCTCCGCAATTTGTGTCACGCTTTTGGAAACACTTCCATGAGTGCTTGGGGACTAAGTTAAACGTGTCGTCCGCCTTCCATCCGCAAACGGATGGACAGTCGGAACGGGTTAATGGGCTCTTAGAGCAGTATTTGCGTTGTTTTTGTTTAGATCAACCCACGGCTTGGGTGAAGTGGTTACCGGTGGCGGAATTTGCTTACAACAATGCGGTGCACACGTCTAGTCAGCATACGCCGTTTGAGCTTACTTATGGCTTTCACCCACGGGGAGGTGTGGCGCCGTCGACCAATGTGGTCTCTTCGGACCCTGTGTACCGCTCTACAGAAATGGCTGCATTGCATGATGTTGCCCGTCGCTTACTGTTGGAAGCTAAGGCAACGCAGAAGACTCAGGCTGACCGCCACAGGCAGGCAGGGGAGGAGTTGGAAGAAGGGGATTTGGTGTGGTTATCTTCCAAACATATTAAACAGGCTGGGGGAAAGTTTGCGCCTCGGTATTTGGGTCCCTTTCCTATCGTTAAAAAGATTTCTTCTGTTGCGTTTCGTTTGCGTTTACCGTCTAGTTTAAAGGTCCATCCAGTCTTTCATCGTTCGCTATTGAAACTTGATACCTCTAGTCGTCGTGGTGCTATAGCGGAGGGTATCACTGCCACTTCTCCGCCATCGGGGGAGGAGGCCTTTGTGAGAGGGGATAGTGTTATGATTGAGCCTCGTGGCTCTGTTACTGACAGGCGTGGGCGTAAGACTCCTCGAGAGTCGGATACTCTCGAGGAGCGAGAGAGAAAAAGACTGCGAGACATATTTGCAGCACCATCGGACGAAGAGTCGTTCGAAGGGTTCACGGAAAGAATGGAGGAGGGGCAGGTTAGCTCAGAGGAGGATGAGATGGATTGGACTCGGGTAAGGGAGGAATTGGGGGCCACTGGCCATGATGGGGCAGAAGATGAATGGGGACCTTCAGGATTAGACCCATGGCTTAGCTGGAGGGATGGGACGGGATCCACAGCTGGAGATGCTGCTGGGCGTAGTCAGAGGTGTTCCAGCTCTGACGAGGAAAGTGATGAGGAAACGCCCGGGTTAAGGAGGACAGCTGACAGTGATGAAGATTTGTAACTGGCATAAAACTGGGCTTGGGAGCAATTGCAAATTGCGTCGGGCAAGGTAATCTGGGCAAACGCTTGGGATCCGTGTGTGTGTGGGACGCTTCCCTGAAGACTTGTGTGCTTTCCTGTGCTGTGACCTTGACCTCCCGTCGTCTTCTTGACGGACGCCATCCACTGTTTTGAATACCCGGACTGAACTGACCACGGCTTGGCTTCATCCCCTTCTTGGACTTGGGAAAACTACAAACGTCTGCTTTTGGCTTTGAATTACGGAACGGAACTGGTCTACTCTTCTGCTGCATTCCCTGGCTGTGCTGGAAACCCTGTCTGCTGTGTGTGTGTGTGGGAGCGACGCAAGTTACTCTAAACACTGTGTTGGCAGCAGAGAGGAATCTGCTGCCAATTAGCTGCATTCTTTGTATCTTTTTTCTTGGCTCTCATTTTGTTTAGGCTGAAGCAAGCATTTTGTTTTTACCCGGATTAAACTTCGGTTTAATCCGGTTTATCTTTTGAACATTCATTTTGTCCCTTTTTTGCTCCTAAAGGCAAATACTGCCTGGCCCTTTGTGTTTTACGGGCTTATTTTGAGTTTTGTAACCTAATAAACCTTGTTACTGTGAATCTCGTGGCGTTCTGTCCTTGACAGATATCCTAACATTTTGGAGACTTTTGCTTATTTTGGCTGTGATCTGAATATGCTATAGGAATGGATATATATATATATATATATATATATATATATATATATATATATGAAAAAACCACAACTTAAATGTATATGCTCTCATGTAGGTTTTAACGTGTGTATTATGGTATGCTAGTATATAGAGTATTTTCTTTACAGTCCCAGCTGGGTACTATCTTATTATGAAACATATAAAGCAAAACACACATAAACCTCCAACCGAAAACAGTCCACAAATATGGTATATATACAATTATACGACCTTATTGTGTAACATATAAAGTAAAGCATACATCAAACTCAACGGAAAACAGTCCACAGCTGTTGTGTGTATATAGACAAAACTATGCAACAAACTATGCAACAACAAGTAATCCCGGGTACACTGCCTCGTTTCGGGAAGTCCTTCTTCAGGTTGTTGATATTTATGTGAGATCTTAAACAGTCTTTTGATGTATGATATTTTTCTTCTTACTGTGATTCTCAGATCTTCTATGGTATGTTGTGGATGTATTGCTGTCTCTTTAATCTTAATTACTTGCTTGGTCCTGCTTCAGTTCAAGGCCTTTCAATGTAGTCAATTTCTAAACTTAAACATAGGTATATATTAATAGTAACTATGATAGTCATACCAAAATAGATATGTATAAACACCCCATAAGTTTACCAATTCTTAATCTAGTACATAAAAGAGTTTACAAAAATACAATTGACTTACACGTCGTGACTCTTGCAGGGCTCTGTGTTTTTTTCAAAGTTGCAAGTGCCCTATGGCTTGCATGGTGAACTGAAATACTCTATTCACTAAAGATAACAGGCGAAATCAATCCTATCATTCAGCCCTTTGGAGTCACCTAATTCTTCCATTCCTATTTCATGTGACTAAATGGCACAGTGTGGTTTCTTAATTCTAAGTTTTCCAGTATTATGAGGTTGATTAGGGTGTTTTCTTTCCAGTCTTTGTGATACAATATCCTCTTTACATCACTCCATGTGGCTGGGATGAACAATGGCATAGCTCTCTGCCACACAGAGATTGAGTTCTTCAGTTGACTGGCACCAGATGCAGCCAGCATGCTGGATCAGACACAGTCAACCTATGGGTACTTGGCAACAAACAATAGAAGATGTGATTTTCCAGCAGGCTTGAACCAGATTTAGCCCAACTATACAGTCAGGAGTGCACGCCTCCCCTCCTGTGGTTTGGGAGCAGAATATTAAATCTCGAGCCAGTCCAAAATAGCAATGTTCCAACCATCCCATGTGGTGCCCATGTAGATGTGCTCATAGACAATATATGCTGGATGCAGGAGGCCCATCTCTTGAAAAAATAAATAAAATTCCAGCTTTTAAAAAATGAAGAGTCCAGAATTACATGATTCAATTCTACCAGCTTCACAAGCTTTTAAAAAAAGAATAATTAGAGTTAGGAGTACATTTTCAGAGATAGGGCCCTCTGAAATATGCCTTTTGAAAGAATGTATAGAGACCTTGGATCCATACAAGATTTTAAATATTACATTTGTTTTGACTCCATTTTTCAATAAATTGTGCAATTATAATTTCCCCTTTTTATTATAAATACTTTCGCAATCTCATTAACACCAAGTGAAGGCCTAACTAGACACAAAAATGAAATGTCATCTGTTTAGCAGCTCCCTTCAATTTTTTCTTAGTGTTAATGTGGAAGTTTATAAATGATGTAGTTTAAAAGCCCAAATGATTTACTGTAATCCTGTGGCAACTTCCATCAGAGCAATAATCAGTAATGATGTGTTTTGAATAAAGCAACCTCAGATTGATTCAGGGCATTTCCCTGCATACTTGTATAGTGTGCTTCCTTGCAAAGAAATAATGCATTGTGATGCAAATGGGTTTGATTTATTCTAAAATACAACCATTCAGGACAATGCTATTCAGGGATTGCCTATGTTTTAAATGACTGCATGCTTCAAAAATTTTTAGTTGCTACCTGTAACTATTTTCAGTTTCAAACAAGACATCAGATTAGAATTTATTACTGCAATTCAGACAGAGATAAACACAAAACATTTGTCTTGGCTGTGATGCTGTGTGACAGTTAGTAGCAGATGACTTCATTACATATTAGACGTTAAATCAGTGAATAGCGTGCAATGCTCATATAGGCAGACTTTGTTTGAACTTGTGGTTGAACAGATTCATCAGCAAAGCACACAGAGAAAAATACAGACACAAGTTGGCGCAATCATATTTTCTACAAATGCATTCACGATGTGCACCACTAAGGAGACATTGAAGAGGAAATCATCTATCCCACAGGAGATCTGGGTAATCCATGCAAATGAGAGTTCAATTATAGCAAACATGTCTCCAAGAAGGAAAAACCATCCTCTCTAAACAGGAAAAAATTATTGGTTCGTGTAATCTGCTTCATCTGGTTAGATCTAATATTTGGGGGTAGGGGAAAAGATTGAGAGATAAAAAGAAGATATGTTATCCTCAAGTTCATGTCTGTCTGGGTTAGACCCTATATTTTCTAGATTGGTAGCTGACACCACTTTCACTGCTATGGTTCAATGCTGTGGATTCATGGGGGGGGGCAGTAGTTTACAAGGTCCTCAGTCTTATCTGCCAAAGAATGTTGGTGTCTAAACAAATTACAACTCCCAGGATTGCATAGTAATGAGCCATGGCAATTAAAAGAGGTGTCAAATTGCATTAATTCTGCAGTGTAGATGTTAAGAGTCAGACGCCAGTTAACATACAAAACAGAGTTTATTCCGAAGATAAGCCAGAAAATAACATAAACACAGGAAATATCCTTGAAACACTTCACTTTTCAGTGTTTATAGAGTAGATTGGACAATAATAACTCAAAAACGAGTCACGCTAATTTCCCATGCTGGCATTCAATAAAAAACTAAATAACGCTTCAATTCAGCTTTGGAAAACAAATAGAGTTAATTGCTGGAAAATAAACAAACTAGAAAAGCTATAAAGCTGCTTCCACGGTGCAGATAAGCCGAAAGCCTCAAAGGGATGATGAATAGCCGTCGTCAGAAGAATCCAAGGTCAGGTCAGGAGGCAGCAGAAATTCCGAAAGACAAACCAATAGTCAGAAGCCGGGAGTAGCCGTCAGTCAGAGGGAGTAGACAGAAGCCAGGTCAAATTCAATCCAAAGTCCGAAGAGGGTGCAGTCATCCAAAACAGGTCCACGATAAGACACAGCGAGAGCCAAGCTAGGTGATATCAGCAGATTCAAATCATAGTCCAAGTCCAGTCTTCATGGAAACACAGAGATCCCAATGGCGCCTCAGCAACACCTTGCCACACGCAAAGTGCAGTGGCCAAACATTCCCATTTTATTCCCCTTCCTCCTGGGTGACCAAACACTCACACCCAAACACCAGGTGTCCCAAATCTACTCAGAGTCTGAACTCCACACAGCTAGAGCTCGTGGATCTGGAGTACTTAGCAATTCGTCGGAGTCCCAATCATCCTGCCCACACTTAGCCCCATGAACACTTAAAGAACCATCCTCCCTTCTCCAAGCATCCCAATTGGGATCAGCTCCTGCAGAAACCCCAGGTTCAGAAGTATCCATAGGCCCCAAATCCCCAGACATCTCCGGTGGCTGTGCCCATTCAGTGCCCACTTCCCCAGCCACCACCTGTTCCTCAGCATCCATCTCCCCATCTGAATCTTCCTCAGAAGATCCCCCATATAGCTCTCTAAGTCGCTTCCTGCGCAACTCCTCCAGTGAACCCTCATCACGAGGGTTTTTTCTTCCTCTTCGAATTCCATCACCATCAACCATAATCCCCAAAGGCGCAGTCACAACAGTAGATGCATCCTAGAAGAGCTATGCTGGGGCCCTAGACTTTAACCCCCAAATCTTTGAGCGGCAAAAAGGAACCACAAGCAAATCTCATGGAAAACTCCCTGACTTACTGAAAGGAATTATTGGGACTAAATACTTCTAAGGCAATCACTGGGCATGTGCAATCTAGAAAAAAATGGTTCTAAACTCTCTTCAAAAACAGGAGGTGCCGGCGCTTCATTTCTAAAGTCATTTCTGAATTTTGAAGGCAAAAAGTTCAAAATTTTCCAAAACTTCCTAATATTCGTAATTAATTCGTCAATGGCGGACACGTGTGAGCTATTGCGAAAAACAGCACTGAGGGGGGGAAATTTAGGAGATGCTCCTGCCCTCATTTTTTGAGCTATCCTGATGAAGCTTGCTACAGTAGTAGAACATATTTTCCTCTGTTATCTCACCAAATTTCAGAATGTTTCCCTTATCCTCAGATTTTTGGCGAATTTTCATATATTTTATCATTTTTTTTAAATAATTACAGAAATCTGTTCCTGGTTTGAAAGACTTATTTCCTGTTTAATTGGGTTGTCTTTACTTTTAAGGTCATTGTTCTACTTCAGAAACTTTGTTTTTGTGGCTGAAACTCTGTTAAATTGGTGGACACTCAGCAAACCATAATGTGATATTATAGCAAGATGTCCCTTGCACAGTTCTGACGTTGTAATAAAGTTTTGGCATGTTTTTGTGACAGAACCAATTAGGAAGTGACAGTTATCAACCAGGAACAGAAATCGTAGCACACCATCAAGCAACTCCTGACAGATGCCCATCGGCCTCAGAATAAGGAAATCTGTTCCTGGTTTGAAAGTGTTGTTTCCTGTTTCATAGGGTTTTGGGGGGCTGAGAGGCTTGTCTTGAGGCTTCCTTCTTTCTCCCATCAATGTGCCGTTAGAGAGAGGTAGGAATGGCCTCCTCCTAAGCTCGACCAAATGTCGGAAATGAAATGGATGTAGCCCCCCATGGCGCACCACAACATCTTTGCAACGCGTTCCTTGCAGCCCTCATATAAGCCGGGTATCACAGTTGGGGAGAACGTGGTGCGAGCGGGGATTTTATACACACGAGTTGCATCAAGCAAATGAAACCTTCTTGCTCCTACAGAAGGGCTGGTGGTCGAGAACCATCATCTCTCCCACACGCTGGGTAATCTGCTGGGGGGGGGGGGGGTAGGTGGCGTTTCCCCCATTTTCTTCCTGACCACGGGATGGCCCCAAACATCCAAGATGGCCTGAATCTGTCTCCCGCCATAGACAGAAGGTGAAGTGGGAGTACTTTGGCTGCTGCTGCAGGGGCCGACAGCTTCTCCTGCCAACAAAATTGTTGGGTGATGCCTCTTCCTGTGCACCTTAACCCCATGGTGGCCAGATGCCACAAGTCTTTTCCCCTGCTGATGTTGGTACCGCAGTGCCTGCAAACTGCCACAGTGGCACGCTGGGCATGGACATTAAAATGAGGAAAGACTTCAGCCTTCCCAATGCTGCAGCACCTCAGGACCTTCGTGTGCTGCTAACGGGGCTGGGGGGGGGGGTGTTGGCAAGGCCTCCTCAAAAGGACCCTGATTCAAAAGGTCTTCGTCACCCTCCTCCTCACTGTCAGATGAGAGAAGAGTGGGGGGGAGGCAAACAATTTCTTGGTTGGCCCCCACCTCAGGCTCTAAGACAGTGGTTCCCAAACTTATTTGGTCTACCGCCCCCTTTCCAGAAAAAATATTACTGAGCACCCTGGAAATTATTTTTTACAAATTTTAATAGCAATTAAACAGAAAGATATATGTACCTGTGGCCATCACCGCTCCCCTGGATTGCTGCAGCGCCCAACAGGGGATGGTAATGCCCACTTTGGGAATCACTGGGAATAACCCCCTTACCCTCCCCAAACTTCCAACACCCACTTTAGTCTCAAAAAATAAATGCTTCTTCTTTTACTCCTTTATTTTAGAAGAAACTGGTTGTGTCATATTTTTAAAACAAAAACCAACAACCCTTTTCCCATCCCAACCCCAAAAATGCCTTCTCTTCTTTATAAAGAGTCAACTCCTTCTTTTTTTCAATGGCTGCTAGTGCCTTTAGGTCCCCCTGTAACAACAGGCCAGCCAGGCAGGCAGCAGCAAAAGACCAACCAACCAACCACCCTCCTCGCTCCAACCTCCAGGTGTCCTGTTTTGTCTTCCAAGAACAGCCTTAAAACAATGTGGTAAGTAAATGAAAACTGCTTTACTTCAGCAAAACATAAAGAACGGCACACTCAGTGATATAATGCAAAAGGAAACAAGGAAGTCTTAGGGCAAACACAGTCTCTGATAAATTTCTAAATCAAGTAGCAGTTTTACTTCAGACAAAGAAACAGCAGTAATTCCTTAGGAGCAGTTTCCCAGATACAGACTTGAAGCAGGCACAAGGGGAGCAAAGGCTTAGGCATTAGAGTTAGTTTGTTACCAGCAAAAGCTGGCTACACCTACTTCTGCTTTATAGCCCTGAGTTCCCTCACAGCTGCTAGGGCGGTTCCCAATTACTCAGCTGCATTTCTGGCAGCTATTCTAGCCGAACGACATCTCTCCTCTGTTTCCTTTCACCTCTCCTGAAATGCGGGTACTTGAAAAATCTCCTCCTCAGATTCCACCTCCCCCTCAGATTCATGAACACTTTCTTGCTCCCCTTCCTCTTCTGAAGAAGAGGAATCCCTAACACCAGGCCAGAATGAGCCTCATGGCATGCAGCAGATGCTTTTAAAGCAGGACAATGATTCTATGATTCTATGACGTCCAAACCCCTCCACTTACATGAACATCCACACTGATTGGGCAGGGAGGCAAGCCCAGGCTAGCCTGCTCTTCTCTGCAAACAAAGTTTGGTTGCTTCAAAAATGCTTTCTCATATATCCAAATGAATTACGAGCCCATTAAATGAATGGGCTCCAACGAAATTCAAAGTTAATTCTGACGCGCTAATGCATGTCGGAACCCCGTTCACAAATCGTAATAGATCCGATTTTATTCCAATTTCCAAATAGATCTGATTTTATTCCAATTTCTGACAATTGCAAGGAATTTGCCCATGCCTAGCAATCACCCCAAAAATAGGATTTAGACTCTAAGCCTGCAAGATCCTGGTGCTTGTAGTTTAGGGAGGGGGGTTTCCCATTCTCAGCAAGAGAAGTCCTGGGCTCACTAAACTACAAGCCTCAGAACTCTGCAGGCTTTTAAAATGGGACAGGAAATTAAGCAAAGTCAGTTAATTAAGTTAATGTTTGAAAGGGAAACCCTCAATGGTAGGTTGTATTTCAGGGAAAGGAGTTGGAAAAATCACTTTGTGAGGCCCCGTTGGGCAACAGCTTTTATTTCCTCTCTCTCCCTCTCTCTCCCTCCCTCCCCCCCCTCTCTCTCTCTCTCTTTCTCTGAGCCAGGGAAGAAGGCTGGGCTTCTGATGTTTCCCCAAGCCAAGTCTTCCCTTTGGCTCCAGCTTGTGATTCTCTCTCTCTCTTTCTCTCTCCCTCTCCCTCTCCCTCTCCCTCCCTCTCCCTCTCCCTCTCCCTCTCCCTCTCCCTCTCCCTCTCCCTCTCCCTCTCCCTCTCTCCCTCTCCCTCTCCCTCTCCCTCCCTCTCCCTCTCCCTCTCCCTCTCCCTCTCTCTCTCTCTCTCTCTCTTTCCCTCCCGCTCCCTCCCTCCCAGCTGGGGAAGGTTTGGCTTCTGCTTCTAACTCTACTCAGGGAAGAAATGGCTGGAGGAAGGAAAGAAGCACAATTTCTTCCTCCGTCCCCAACTTGGGGAACAAAGGAAGAAATGGCTTGAAGAGGATGCTGTTTCTCCTCTGTTTCCCAAGTTGGGAAGCAGGGGAGAAATGGCCAGGGAGGGAAATGGATGCCATTTCTCCTACATCCCCAACTTGGGGGATGAAGGAGAAATGGCTTGGGGAGAGAAGGGCGCCATTTTTCCTCCATCTTCTCATATGAGAGATGATCAGCTGGGAGAGGAAGGCTTGGGGTGGGAAGCCTCTGCTCCACCATCAGGTGGAAGCTTGTGAGTTCACTAGTCTCACCCTGATGAAGGGGCAAAGGCACCTTTTGGTGAGCTATTGTAATGTGTCATCAAATCTCAATTTTGAATAAGCACTTAAGCCAAAAAAGATGTGCATTACATTTGAGTAAATACTGTAATACTACACTATATCTGCCTCTCTGTCTGTTATGCTACACAGATCCATATTTGATCATTCATCAGACTCCTCATGTACACTGACCTAATGCAGTTTCAAACTAGTTTTAAAGAGAGTGGCAGGTGATTACATAGAAAATCTTGGAACAAGTTTGAGGCAAAAAAAAAAAAAAAGAAGAAGGGAAGTGCCAATTTTATCCCTTTATGAAAAGATTTCCAAAGCCAGGGAGCAACTGGCAAGAAAAATGTTCTCACTAGATATATATGTAAGGTGGTAGAAAGAAGGGATTCTCCAGAAGATCTCAAAATGTGATCCTTTAGATAAAGTAAGTGAACCTGAGACATATAGGCTACATACTTCATTCACTTCATAAGCAAAATTGTGAGCATCAGTACAAACAATGCTAGGTAGTTTCCTAGTTCTGTTAATTTAGAGGACTGTTTATATGACTGTCATTGTAAATCCTGCTAGTGTTTGCAAATGACTTTAAAAAATAAAATCAATATATCGAAAGCTTGAGATATAGTCTTATAAAAGTGTACTTCAAAATATCATATTCTATTTTCATGATGAAAATATATTGTATGAGCACATACAACAAAGACAAAGACAAAAAAACCCAGAGAATAAGTATTTAAGGAGAGATTATAACAACTAAGCTGCAATGTATATTTCAAGAAGATTTCTACAAATCAGATGATTTTGTCTGCTGACAGAAGAGTGTGGTTCCAGTGCAAAAACTTCAAAGAAGGACGGGCAAACCTAAAAGGTGAAAATTCAAATATGTATCATAAAACAAAACAAAAAAGACCAAAAGCTAAATGCAGCCATTTAAAGTACACTCAAAACATTTCGTCCATAACCTATTTGAGCCCTGATTTTGGTCACAACATAGATAAATATTAGTATTCAAATTCAAATGTTATGTTTTTATCTCATAAAAGATATGTGATTCTATTTACAACAAACTATCATTCTTTTCCAGCACACACAATAGCCCTTTAGACTGCATATCCACTTCACATGATGCATTGAGGCAAATAATAAGGAAGAATATTCAATGACCCCACTGTTTATAGGTAACCTTTTGGTACCTGTTAAAAAGTACCTCAGTCATTGTTGACTGAAATTTTAACCCAGCACTGGAGAGCAATATGTGAAGTTAGTCAGACCATACTCTGTTTTTAACATTACCTGAAAAATATTAAACCATGAAACTTTTTAGATGTATATATAGCATGCATATCTTGTTGCCTAGCAATGATTTCTACTTTGAATTTAAATATTGTTTTTTGCATCTTTAGAACCTAAATAATAGATTCTGAACTATAGTTGCAGTGTGTGGGCGGTATGAGAAAAATGAATTGTTAATTTTATCATTCTTAGTTCATTGTTTGCTGAATTCCCATTATGATTGAATATTTGCATGTTGCTGTCATGATGGGCCTCTTAACATGCATCATTCTGCTATCAGTATGTATGTATATATGTATCAATATTAAAATAACAGAGAGAAAGTAATGCATGACAAAAAGTGCATAAGGATTTATAATGTACATCACAAACAGACATTACAGAAATCATGTAGAAAAAGATACATTTATTTATTTATTTATTTATTTATTTATTTCCAACATTTATATCCCGCTCTTCTCACCCAAAGGGACTCAGGGCAGCTTACAACAATGGCAGTAATTCGATGCCTACACAAGATCAAAATTACACAGTACATAAAATCAATTTAAACTATTAAATACAATATAAACATTTTGAAACAATTTTAAAACAAATAGTCAGATCCATTTGTCCACAAAAACCTCATGCTTTAGCCATAAGACAGTCCGTGTCATCTTAACCATTAAAGGCCTGAGCACATAACTATGTTTTTAGGGCTCTTCTGAAGCCCAAAAGTGTTGAAGCTTGTCGAATATCTCTGGGGAAGGTGTTCCACAACTGGGGAGCCAACACTGAGCAGGCCCTGTCCCTCGCTCCCACCAGCCGCACTTGTGAGGCAGGTGGAACCGAGAACAGGGCCTCACCAGATGACCTTAGGGATCTTGTTGGCTCACAGGAGAAGATACGTTCGGACAAGTAGATTGGGCCAGAACCATTTAGGGCTTTATAGGTCAAAAACAGCACTTTGAATTGGGCTCGGTAGCACATCGGCAGCCAGTAGAGCTGGCTTAGCAGGGGGGTGGTGCGCTCCCTGTATGCCACCCCAGTTATTAATCTGGCTGCTGCCTGTTGTACTAATTGAAGCTTCTGGGCCGTCTTCAAAGGTAACCCCACGTAGAGGGCGTTGCAGTAGTCCAGACGGGATATAACCAGAGCGTGGACCATCATGGCCAAGTCAGACTTCCCAAGGTATGAGCGCAGCTGGTGCACAAGTCTTAGTTGTGCAAATGCTCCCCTTGCCACCGCTGATACCTAGGGTTCCAGGCTCAGTGCTGAGTCCAGGAGAACACCCAGACTGCGAACCTGTGTCTTCAGGGGGAGTGCGACCCCATCCAACACAGGCTGTAACCCTATACCCTGTTCAGCCCTACAACTGACCAGGATGACCTCTGTCTTGTCTGGATTCAGTTTCAATTTGTTCGCCCTCATCCAGTCCAACACAGGGGCCAAGCACTGGTTCAGGAACTGAACAGCCTCCTTAGTGACAGGTGGGAAGGAGTGACAAAGCTGGACATTATCTGCATACAAATGACACCGCACCCCGAAACTCTGGATGATCTTTCCCAGCAGCTTCATGTATATGTTAAACAACATGGGGGACAGTACTGACTCCTGGGGGACCCCACAAGACAATGGTTGTGGGGCAGAGCAGGTGTCCCCCAGTGACACCATCTGGGAGTTCCCAGGCTGCAGAGCACCAATAACCATGCGCAGAGACCAGAATCTATCTAATATCTTTATTAAAGGATTATATAAAGTCAATAAAAATAAGTGAAGAATAAAGTTCAGAAATAGACCTTTCAGGAAAGGTCAAATATAGTCCAAGAGAATAATGTCCAATAGAAGATATTAAGGTCCAAAGTTATAATCCAATAACCGAAACACACACTCTGCCGAGCAAAGTGTGGGGAAATGAAAAGGTCCTTTAGTCCATTGAAGCTTGACAACAGGGCTGAAAACAAACTAGATTCTTGGCAAACAAGACTTGATACAAGGCAACAAAAGCAAGAACAAGGTCCGTGGCGAGGTCCGGGGAACAAGGCAGGCTTGGAACTAGAACAAGGTCCCTGGCGAGGTCCGGGGAACAAGGCAGGCTTGGAACTTAGTCCTGGAAACAAGGAACTGGAATAGCGTAGTCCACACATGTTCTCACTCCTCAAGCTGACGAATTGACTCCGCAAGGATCTCCTTGCGGTAAAACACCTATATAGGATCTTGTTTTCCCGCCAAGGAACACTTTCCCTGGGGAACAAGAAGTGAAACCCAAACTGTGTCCAGATGCATGACTCCTTAAGATTTCCCAAGGGAAACAGGCTTAATCAGCTAATTGTCTGGCAGCGATTCTGGCGCTTCGGCGATTTGCCTCCCTAGCGCCTCTATCTCTATTATAATTATCCTTACGAGAGAACGGGGGAGAATTCTGCCCAAGGCTTGTTTGGCTGACTTCTTGAGGGCAAACATCCTGCAGGTGCAGGGGCTCCGATTCTGGCTGAATCGGTGGGAAACCCAAGTTTTCCTCTTCGTCTGCCACAATAGTACTAGGAACGGGACTACATGGCCCATGAGACATCACAGGGAGCGACCTTACAGGAAGGACTGGAGCCACTGCAAAACAGTACCTCCGAGCCCCATTCCAGTGAGGCATCCCAGAAGAATACCGTGATCAAGGGTATCGAAGGCAGCTGAGAGGTCCAGCAGAACCAGCAGGGACACACTCCCCCTGTCCAGTTCCTGGCATAGATCATCAAGTAAGGCGACCAAGGCTGTCTCGGTACCATGTCCTGGCCTAAAGCCAGACTGCGCCAGATCTAGAAAATTGGTGTCTACCAAGAATGCCTGGAGTTGTGCGGCCACCACACATTTCATGACCTTGCCCAAAAAGGGGAGATTGGAAATAGGCCAATAGCTGTCTAATTGAGTGGGATCCAGTGATGGCTTCTTCAACAGCAGTTTGATCACAGCCAATTTGTGGCTTGCTGGAATAATGCCTTCCCGAAGGGAGGCATTCACCACCACCTTCACCCACTCGGCCAATCCCCCTCTGGCTTCTCTCACCAGCCAGGATAGGCCGGGGTATAGGATGCATGTGGTAGCCCTCACCTCTCCAAACAACTTGTCCATGTCCTCAGGCTGAACCAATTGAAAATAATCCATCAAAATAGGACAAGCAGGTGCTCGTGCTTCATCCTCGGAGACTGCCATTAATATGGTGTCAAAGCCAGAATGGATCAAAGCGACTTTGTCCACAAAGAACTGAGCAAATGCTTCACAGTGGGCTGCCGAAATGTCAGGGATCCCGTCTTGGGGGACAGGATATAACAAACTTCTGACAACTCAAAACAGCTCTGCCAGGTGGTTCTTTGCAGACACAATATTAGCAGCAAAGAAACCGTTCTTTGCAGCATCTATTGCCATGGCATATGTCCTAAGATGGGAGCATAGCTGTGTTTGGTTTGACTCTTTTGGCTCTAAGTGCCACACAGTTTCTAGATCCCTCTTCTTTTGCTTCATAGCTGCCAGCTCCTCAGTAAACCAAGGAGATGGTTTAGCTCAGGTACTCGAGAGGGGTTGTTCCGGAGCGATTGTGTCTATTGCCCTGGCCGCCTCTTTGTTCCAGAGGGCAACCAGAGCATTAACAGGGTAACCAGCCAAGGTGGCGGGAAACTCCCCAAAAGCTGTCAGGAATCCATCCGGATCCATAAGCCTCCGGGGTGGACCATTTTAATCAGTCCTCCACCCCTGCGGAGGTTGGGGGGGCGAAGTAAATCTAAACCTGATCAGGTGATGGTCAATCCATGGCAACAGAGCGATGGTAAGCTCCTCCACACCCGCCACCTTCCTCCCATCCCTGGCAGAAAGCCAAGTCAAGTGTGTGCCCTGCTCTGTGGGTAGGGCCAGATACTAATTGGGACAGCCCCATGTTTGCCATGAAGTCCTGAGCCACCTCAGAGAGTGTGGTCTCGGCATGGACATTGAAGTCCCCCAGCACAAGGACCCATTAGGACTCCAATGCCAGATCTGAGACCACCCCAGCTAGCTCAGGCAGGAAGACTGTAGTGCAGCGGGGTGGTCGGTACACTTACAGAATCCCTAAACTGCCCTGGCCACCTACCCTCATATGAGCACATTCGAACAAGGTTGTCTATGGGATGGGGCACCTGGTCAGGGGGAATAGATCCTTATAGACTATTGTGACCCCCACCTCCCCGCCCTCCGAATCTTGGTTCGTGCTGCACAGTATAACCTGGCAGACAAAGCTGGGTGAGATTGGCTCCCCCAGCTTCTGTTATGCATGCCAGGTCTGCCCGCTCATCCAGGATAAGATCCTGGATGATCGCTGTTTTACTGTTAGCAGACCTGGTGTTCAACAGCACCACCTTTAGACTGGAGGGTCTGCCAACCTGGGCACCCAAATTTACTATGTCAGGAGGCCATTTTAAATCTACAAGAACTTTCCTTCTTTCCCTAGTCTGAATTAAGTTATGCCTCCCTTTCTCATATCTCCCCCTCCCCTGGATTACTTCAATGGGGGCCCCCCGGCCACTAAGTGTCCACCCTCCCCCTACATGGTCCACCATGGTGGTATATTCACTTCCAGTATGAGGATCTTATTACTACTACTTCCTACTCCCACCTCCTACTCCTATACTACAGTTGGTATAGCTCTATAAATCCCTACCTTAATGCCTTATTATCTCATGGAGCTTAAAGTGGCGTATGCTAAGATAAAACAGGAGGCTAAAATTAAAGCAGTAATATACTCATACTTAAAGTGCTAAAGGCTGTTAAATTTGTACCACGCTCTGAATAAAGTGCTCAAGTGCATCAGCAAGATCTAATTATCCTATTTTTGTGGTCAGTAGTCGAACTAATACCAATAGAATCTAATCATTTACAAATGTTCTCTTACATAAAGGCAAAAGTTTTCCCCTGACATTAAGTCTAGTCATGTCCCACTCTCAGGGTGGTGCTCATCTCCATTTCTGAGCCAAAGAGCCAGCGTTGTCCGTAGAGGTCCTGTGGCCAACATGACTACATGGAATGCCGTTACCTTCCCGCAGGAGTGGTGCCTATTGATCTACTCGTGTGCATGCTTTCAAACTGCTAGGTTGACAGAAGCTGGGGCTAACAGTAGGAGCTCACCCCGCACCCTGGATTCGAACCACCAATGTTTCAGTCAGCAAGTTCATCGGCTCAGTGGTTTAATCTGGTGCACCACCGGGGGCTCACTCTTACATAAGATCCTATTATTTTTTGGCTTAATTAGTAGCCTTCCTTTCTCCCAAAAACAGTGTTCCAAGACAGTTTAAAATATCATTATAATAAGTATCAATAAAAATGAAATTATGAATAATAACATGCAATTAAACTAGTTATAATATTAAAATGTCAAAGGCCTTTATCCCGTTGGTAACATAAATCCATCTTACTCCTGCATGCATGGTTTTGGTATTTTTTAGGATGATTGGCATTCTCTTCTATCCTCTGGTAAATAAAACACAATTCCAGGATTTTTTATTTTGTTGTGATAATTCCTTGAACAGCCATTTCATGGCTGGTGAAAAATCAGGGGATTTGAAGAAACACTTTGTTATGTCCTACAGTCAGAAACAGAATGATGACATCAACCAAGGTTCGGTATATCTCAGCAGAAGAAGACGTCCATCTGTGTGTGGCTATGGAGTATAGCCAAATGGTCCTGCAATCCCTCCTGCCGATATGGAATTACCACTCAGTGTTGGGATTAAAAAAAAATTCCTGGGAATGGCATGTGCGGAGCAAAATGCAGAGTTCTACCTGTGGAACGTCTTGTACTACACTGGACAATGTAAGATTTTTGCCAAAATCAGTTAAAATAGTTTAAACCAGCTGAATAGTAATTCCTAAAATAAGTAAACTTTGTCTTAAGGCACCAGTACTTTCTGAGGCACCTATTTTACACAAAGAAGAGAGTCCAGTTCATGATGTATTCTTGTTTTTTTTTATTTGCTTAATATTTATTCAGTACTAATTTGTGTTTCATGTGATTGTAAAGGCATTGTGTGTTTGCCTATGTATGTAAATGCTGTAATCCGCTCTGATTCCCCTAGGGCAGAAGGGCAGAATATAAATAAAGTGTATTATTATTTTATTATGACACAGCAAACAAGATAGATATGCTGGATTTCGTATCACAAAATCACAAGTCAAACACTTCCCAAGTGTCTAGGACTGTGTGATGTGTTTTCAGATGATGCGTGCAGATCCCAGTAGGGTGGCCTTTTGCAGTTGGCAGATAGTGATTTTGTCAATGTCTATTGTTTCCAAATGCTGGCTGAGATCTTTTGGCATGGTACCCAGTATGCCCATCACCACCGGGACTACCTGCATGTGTTTCTGCCAGAGTCTTTGAAGTTCAATCTTGAGGTCCTGATAGCGGCTGAGTTTTTCTTGTTGTTTTTCATCAATGCAACTGTCACCTGGGATGGCAACTTCAATGATCCAAACCTTTTTTCCCCCACAACTGTGATGTCTGGTGTGTTGTGTTCCAGAACTTTGTCAGTCTGGATTCAGAAGTCCCACGGTATCTTTGCATGTTCATTTTCCAATACTTTTGCAGGTTTGTGATCCCACCAGTTCTTTACTGCTGGGAGGTGGTACTTGAGGCATAAGTTCCAATGAATCATTTGGGCCACATAGTTGTGCCTCTGTTTGTAGTCAGTCTGTGCGATTTTCTTACAGCAGCTGAGGATATGATCAATAGTTTCGTCAGTTTCCTTGCACAGTCTGCATTTTGGGTCATCAGCTGATTTTTCGATCTTGGCTTTAATTGCATTTGTTCTGATGGCTTGCTCACGGGCTGCAAGGATCAGGCCTTCTGTCTCCGTCTTCAGTGTCTCATTCGTGAGCCATAGCCAGGTCTTCTCCTTCTCAGCTTTTCCTTCAATTTTGCCAAGGAACTTTCCATGCAATGTTTTGTTGTGCCAGCTGTCAGCTCTAGTTTGTAGTGTGGTTTTCTTGTACTGGTTTTTTGTCTGCTGTACTTTGAGGAGTTTCTGATTTTTGACTTCAGTCAGAGCAGGTTCTTCACTTTGCTTTACATATTCTGCCAGGGCATGTTCTTCTTGTTTGACTGCTTGAACAAAGTGTTAAATGAAGTTGAACTCGAAGAAATCCATAAAATCTGCAAAGCAAATTATCATCAGACCACAGCACAGACAGCAGCAGAGACTCCAGCAACACTTGAAATGGTGGAACAGATTGAACCAGAATAAAGTATGGAGCTTTTGCAAGAATTTAAGAACCAGCACTTGAAACACCTGTTGAACCACCAGGAACCTTGACAGAAAGACAACAAGAACTCAAGGATAAGATTGTGGCTCATGCTGCAGCAAATGCAATAAGAGAGTGGCTCCCACTCTAAAAACAGTGCCCAAGAGACACCTGGCACTTCTCATGAAAGATGTGAATACAGTACTCTCCACTGTCCAGATAACATCAATTGTACAAACAAACCAGTATTCCTACAGTGCAGCAGTGATAGTTACAGAAGAGCTACAACCAAAGCAGTCCCAAAGAAAATCAACTGGAAAACCAAAGTGGACGGTCAGGCTAAAGTTGAAATTCAAGAAACCTAGATCAGATGCAAGTAACGTGAAAAATGTGAAAGAGAAGAAACTGAAGAATGACAAAATCAAGCAATACCTGATCAGAAAGTACTGGCTGAACACCAGAAAAATTGAAGAAGCTTTGGAAATTGTGAAAGAACAAATTACAGCAACAGCCAGAAAAATTGAAAGATATGAAGCCAGAATCATCCAGTACAGACAAAATCAACTGTTTCAATCAGACCAAAGACGGTTCTACCAGAGTCTGAACCAAACAACAGACACAGTAACCATAAAGCCAGAGAAAACTGCTTTAAAAGCCAGAGAAAGAGCTTTGGGAAAATAATAAGAACTACAACAAAAACGCTGGGTGGATAAAGGAGTTTGAAGGAAAATTCTCACAGAACAAAATGGAACAGATGGAAATTACAACTGAAATGATCAGCAAACGAGTGCAAAAAGTCAAGAACTGGACATCGCCTGGTAGTGATCAACTTCATGGATTTTGGCTCAAACATCTGATTAGTTTACATGGAAAAACGGCCCAACAATTCAATGAGATGCTGCAGAAAGGAAGTATCAGTGAATGGCTAACAACTGGAAGGACATACCTGATACCAAAGGATCCAGCAAAAGGAGCAGCACCAGGAAACTACAGGCCAATAACGTGTCAGCCCACTATGTTTAAACTACTGACTGGCATCATAGCTGACAGAATTCAAGACTATCTTGAAGAAAAAAACATCTTGCCAGATGAACAGAAAGGCAACAAATGGAAAAGCAGGGGCACAAAAGACCAGTTGTTAATTGACAAAGTGATTCTGGAGAACTGCAAAAGCTGAAAAGCTAATCTTCACATGACGTGGATTGACTAGAAAAAGGCCTTTGACTCACTCCCACACAGCTGGATTATCAAGTGCCTGGATGCCATCGGGATTAGTAAAAACATTGGCACCTTTATTGAAAACATGATGGAGCACTGGAAAACTGAATTGTTTGTTGGAAATGAAAGCTATGGACTTGTCAACATCAGAAGAAGAATTTTCCAGGGAGACTCATTGTCCCCTCTGCTTTTCATTATTGCCATGATCCCTCTGTCAACAATCTTACAAAAAACAAATCTCAGCTATCAAACATCTAAGAAATCTTACAAAATTTCGCATCTGATGTACATGGATGACCTGAAGCTGTATGGGAAAACGGAAACTGAAATCCAGTCTCTGACTAACACTGTCCGAATTTTTAGCACTGATATCAGCATGGAGTTTGGTTTGGACAATTGTTCGACAGTGGCATTGAAGAAGGGGAAAAGCATTGAAAGTGAGGACATAAATATGCCTAATGGCTAAACAATAAAGTGTCACCAGCCAGAGGCCTATAAATATCTGGCCATATTACAGCTGGACAACATCAAGCATGAACATGTGAAAACTGTGGTCAACAAAGAATGCACACAAAGGGTCAGAAAAAATCTCAAAAGCAAGCTCAATGGAGGCAACACCATCAAGGCCATAAACACTTGGGCCATACCTGTCATAGGATATACTGCTGGCATTATAAATTGAACACAGGCGGAACTGGACAATTTGGACAGAAAAACAAGAAAACTCATGACAATTCATCATTTACTGCACCCTCGCAGTGATGTTAACTGGCTATATCTGCCTAGACGATCAGGGGGCAGAGGACTCTTACAAGTAATCCAAGTAGTAGTAGTAGTAGTAGTTGTTGTTGTTGTTAATAATAATAATATTAACGTTATTATTATTATTACTATTATTATTATTATTATTATTATTATTATTATTATTAATGTCTCTCAAGAACTCCCACCTCAACTGGTTCTAACATAATTTAAATAATTTTAAAATATGTTTTGTCCCAAATGCCTCCAATGCCCTCGTGAATGCTTTCAATAACAATCTCTTGCCTTTTTATGTCCAGAACAGGACTTTTTTGACAAAAGGAAATGATGCCAAGGGGAAAAACCATAGCAAAGTTGCTGTCTTTAGAGCAAAAAAAAAAATTGGTTTTTTTTCTTTTTGCAACCCTTCAAGGTCTCTTGAGAAGGTGATGTCGCCTCCTCACAACAACAAAAATGATATAAGCCTAAGAAAATTTCTTGACTCTACGTATCTTGACATTTATTAGAGTAGGGAAAGATGGATATTTCATAAATACAGTAGAGTCTCACTTATCCAAGCCTCACTTATCCAAGCCTCTGGATAATCCAAGACATTTTTGTAGTCAATGTTTTCAATATATCGTGATATTTTGATGCTGAATTCGTAAATATAGTCATTACAACATAACATTACTGCGTATTGAACTACTTTTTCTGTCAAATTTGTTGTATAACATGATGTTTTGGTGCTTAATTTGTAAAATCATAACCTATTTTGATGTTTAATAGGCTTTTCCTTAATCCTTCCTTATTATCCAAGATATTCGCTTATCCAAGCTTCTGCCGGCCCGTTTAGCTTGGATTAGTGAGACTCTACTGTATAATGGGAAAATCAGTTATATACGGTTCATGGGATTCCTTGACCTTATGTTTGAAGTCATGCTTTTCATACCAGATGTTTAAGGCCTAATTGAAATACATGCTCAAAATGTATGAACCAGGCCTAGGACTCAAAGCCCAATTTTTAAAAAACATTTTAATTAAGCATTTTTTAACATAAAAAGAGTGAGAACAATTATAAGTATAGAAAAGAAAGTGAAAAGGAAGGGTGTCGTAGGGAGGGGGAGAGATAAAAAAAAGAGAAAAAATGAGTACTTCCTGTCTTTTCTTCTGGGTAATGAAATATTTTATATTTGTTATTGTTATAAGTCCGCTCCGACATTATGTTTTTGTGAAAAGTTCTTCTTGTTCTATATAAGTTGTCAATAATGACCAGTCTGTTTCTTTTTTTGGTTTACCCTGATGGGTCCTCAAATAATATGTCAGTGTATCCATGTTCTTTATATCCATAATTTTTAATATCCATCCTTCTTTAGTTGGTAATTCTGTTGATTTCCACTTCTTTGCATATACTATTCTGGCTGCTGTTACGAAATAATTAAATAGAATCTCTTGATTCTTGTTGAAATTCATATCAGTCATTCCTAATAAGAAGTATTCCGGTCTCAATTGAATATTTATTTTCATGATTTTTTGTATCAATTCATGTATTTTTTTCCAATAATCCTTTGCTGTTTTGCATCCCCACCACATGTGAAAAATGTGCCTGCATGTTTTTCACATTTCCAACATTGGTCCTTTACGTTCTTGTAACACTTTGCCAGTTTTTGGGGAGTCATATACCACTGATACATCATTTTATACCAATTCTCCTTGAGGTCGTATGAATAAGTATAATTCAGCTTGTGGTTCCACATCTTCTCCCATTCTTCCATGTTTATTGGATGTCTCACATAAGACGCCCATTTTATCATACAGTCCTTAACTTGCTCTGTTTCTGTGGCCCATTATAACAAGATTCTTTTTTTTTCTTTTTTTTTGTATATATTTTTATTGGAGTGTATAATAAAGAAATAACAACGAAAGAGTGAGAACAGTAATTTTGAGAGAAAGTGAAGAAAAAAAGGAGAAAAAAAGAGAAAAAGTAAGAAGAAGAAAAAAGTAAAATTTAAAAGAAAAAATAAAAATAAAAAAATAAAAAAAATTTAAAAAAGAAAAAAAAGTATAAAAATATAAAAAAGACTTCCATCTTCGCCTTAGCGGTTTCCAGTCCATATAGTTGAGTGAGGGTAATACAATAGAAACTATATTGAATTAACCTCTTTATCTGAAGTAAAGAACGAACCCTACCAAAAGGGAGGGATATTGTCCTTATTTGTTAGCTTAGTCATTCCTTCTTTACCTTACTATACGCTTACAACAAGCGTCACAGAAATGATTCATCCTTCTTCTTCTTCATCGTTTAACCTTTAATTTCTTTTTCTTACATATTCTTCCACTTTCGACCAATCTATAAATCTTATCGGGGTCCCCGTGTTTTTCTTTAGTAAAAAAGTTAGTTTGTCCATATCCTTTATCTCTTTCACTTTCTGCAGCCATTCTTCCATAGTTGGTGTTTCCTTTAACTTCCATCTTTTGGCAAAACTAATTCTAGCTGCAGTTGTTAAGTATGTAAATATGATGTCATCATTATTACCCAAATGGATATCCTGATCCGTTATTCCCAATAAATAATATTCCGCTTTCCTAGGAAAGTTTATTTTGAGTATCTGTTGGCAAATTTTGTGGACCTTCTCCCAATACTTTTTTGTTTCTTTACATGACCACCACATGTGAAAGTAGCTTCCCTCTTGTTCTTCACATTTCCAACAATTTTTTTTAGTATTCTTGTACATTTGATTTAATTTCTTTGGTGTAATGTACCAACAGTGAAACATTTTTAGCCAATTCTCTTTCAGGTCCATTGCATATGTATATTTCAATTTTTTAGTCCAAATTGATTCCCACTCAGCTAAGGTTATTGGTCTTCGAATGTTTTCAGCCCATTTAATCATACAATTTTTTACAGTATCCCCTTCTGTGGCCCACTCCAATAATTTATTATAAATTTTTGTAATTATCTTGTTTTCCGTTACTAGAATTTTGTCCCAAAATTGCTCACTTTGGCTAAAACCAATTTCTCTGTCTTTATTAAATTGCTCCTTAATCTGCAGATAGTGTAGCCAGGAAATGTGGGTAAATTTTTGTTTCACCTCTTCATGGGATTTCAAGGTTGATGAGCCTTTAATTAATAAATCTTTATATGTTGGCCAGTTAGACCACCCTAAAAGCCTTCTTTGTTTGGCTTCCATAGTCGATAACCATAGTGGCGTCCTTAAATGAAATTTTTTTTATAGCTTTGCCATATTCTAAATAGAGAGGACCGAATAAAATGATTCCCAAAGTTTTTCTCTTTTTTCTCTCTTTCATACCAAACATACGAATGCCAGCCCACTCTCAAGTCATAACCCTCCAAGGTAAGTAGTTTTTCTTTCTTAAGGTTCATCCAATCTCTAATCCAGTCTAGGGCACAGGCATCGTGGTAGAGTTTTAAGTCTGGGAGTCCAAAGCCTCCTCTAGTTTTCTTGTCTCTTAATATTGTATATTTGATCCTAGGTTTCTTCCCCTTCCAAACAAACTTCATTATATCTTTGTTCCACTCTTTGAATATGCTATTCTTTCGTATTATAGGAATATTTTGGAATAAAAACAAAAGTCTGGGCAGTATATTCATTTTAACCAGAGATATCCTTCCCAAGAGGGATAGGTTTAAGTTCTTCCATGATATTAAGTTATTTCTTATTTCTTTCCACACACTAACATAATTGTTTGTTAATAATTGGGAGTTTTTTGAGGTAATCCAGATCCCCAAGTATTTTATTTTTGTCACACATTGAATACCTGTTTTTTTACTTAGTATTTCTTGGTTCCTCTTTGTCATATTCTTTGTTAATAGCATTGTTTTTTTCTTATTCAATCTGAAACCCGCCAAATTGCCAAATTCCTGTATTTTTTGAAACCAAGCGTCCAAATTTTTACATGGATTTTCAATTAAACCTATTATATCATCAGCAAATGCCCTCGTCTTGAATTCATATTTTGCAACTTTTATTCCCTTTATGTTTTTATCTTCTTTTATACTTTTCAATAGTAATTCTAATGATAATATAAATATGAGTGGAGAGAGGGGACAACCTTGTCTGGTTCCTTTGTTGATTTCAAATAGTTCTGATGTTAGCCCATTAATTTGAATTCTGGCAAATTGTTTGTCATACACCGTATTGATTGCATTGGTAAATTGATAGCCTAAATCTAATTCATGCATCAAAATTTTGAAAAAATCCCAATTTAAATTGTCAAAGGCCTTCTCTGCATCGATTGCCAGGAAGGCCACTTCCTTTTGATGATTAGTTTCAAAGAATTCTATCGCATCAATTACCGTTCTAATATTATCTTTTAAATTGCATTTTGGTAGGAATCCCACTTGTTCCTCCCCAATCCATTCGTTTAAGAATTCTTTTAATCTTGTAGCTAATATATTAGTGAATATTTTGTAGTCTGTGTTGAGGAGCGTGATTGGGCGATAATTACGTATGTCCGATTTTTCTGTCTGGTCCTTGTGAATGAGTATTATTTCTCCTGTTTTCCATGTTTCCAGCATTCCCTGCTTATTTAAAATCCCATTCATGATTTTTTTTTAGTGGTGGAATAAGCTCATGTTTTAGCACCTTATAATAGCCTGCTGTGAACCCATCCGGGCCCGGGGCTTTATTAGCATCCATATTGTTAATTGCCCTTAAAATTTCTTCCTCTGAGATTTCTTTATTCAATTTTTCCCTCTGAAGTTCAGATATTTTAGGTAGCTTAAATTTGCCTATGTATTCAACTATCTCTTCTTTTGAAATTAGGTCTTTTGAATAAAGATTTTCAAAAAAATTTTTAAATTCTTCTAAAATCTCTTTATCATTGTTTATCACTTTGTCTCCTTTTCTTATGCTCAAAGTTTTTTTGCATTTGTCTCTTTTTTCGCACTTGTTTTGATAACCATTTACCAGGTTTATTTGCATTCTCGAAATGGTTTTGCTTAATAAATTTTAATTGTTTTGCTTGTTCTTCCAATTCAATATGATGTTTTTACTGGTTTAAAATTTTAAGTTCTTGCACTAATTTTCTATCATTTGGATTCTTTTTCATTTCACTTTCTCTCATAGTTACCACATTTCAGATTATTAAAGACTTTCTTTTATTTGGGGAATTTAAACCATTTGTATTTAAAGATATACATTTTATTCGTTGCTCATTCATCATTTTGCTTAGAGAGGGGTGTTGTCTTGGTGTTGGTGGTGTCTTCTTCTTTGTTGTCAACTCTCCTGATGGTATTTCCGTTTCTTTCGTTAGTAACTTATAAAACTCCTTTGCCTTTTCAATCGAGGTGAGCCAAAATTTTTGTTCATTGTAGGTTGTCATAATTCCCTCATTTCTTTCCCACCTGAATCTTATTTTTCTCTTCTTTAGTTCCTCTGTTAAAAAGAAATATTGCCTTCTTTTTGTCAATGTTGATTGAGGAAATTCTTTTAATACTGCTACTTTGGAGCCTTCATAGTGTAACGGGTTTTTACTATTCGCCCGTAAAATTTCTTCACGTGTCTTTTTTCTGATTAGATGAACTATTATGTCTCTGGGTGATTTGTTTTTCCTAGAATACAACGTCGAGATTCTATAGATTTGATCTATTTCTTGTTCCGTCTTAATTATTGGGAGATTTAACAAAGTTGCTAAAAGTTCTGTCATCACTTGGCTTATATTCTCTTTCGGATCTTCTTGAACATTTCGTAGTCTCAATTGGTACTCCAACTCCTTAAGTTCCAATCTTTCTTGATTCCGGGCCAACTTCTCATTTTTGGAGTCCAATGTCTTTATCTTTTCTTGTATTTTTTTCTGTACTTCTTCTCTTTTTGTTTCCCCCTTTTCTAATTTTTTATAATCTTCTTTCAGCTGTACGACTTCCCTTTTAATCTGTCCTACTTCTTCTTTTATTTCTTTTTTAATCTCCTCAAATTGCTCCTGAAAGAGTTGTTGTTGGAGATTTTGTTTTGCATTCATGTCACTTAATTCTTTTTGAAACAAATCCTGTTTTTGAGAGATTTTCTGCAATTCCGCCATCATATCATAGAATCATAGAATCATAGAATAGTAGAGTTGGAAGAGACCTCAAGGGCCATCTAGTCCAACCCCCCGCTAAGAAGCAGGAAATCACATTCAAAGCACCCCCGACAGATGGCCATCCAGCCTCTGCTTAAAAGCCTCCAAAGAAGGAGCCTCCACCGCGGCCTGGGGGAGAGAGTTCCACTGCCGAACAGCCCTCACAGTGAGGAAGTTCTTCCTGATGTTCAGGTGGAATCTCCTTTCCTGTAGTTTGAAGCCATTGTTCCGTGTCCTAGTCTGCAGGGCAGCAGAAAATAAGCTTGCTCCCTCCTCCCTATGACTTCCCCTCACATATTTGTACATGGCTATCATGTCTCCTCTCAGCCTTCTCTTCTGCAGGCTAAACATGCCCAGCTCTTTAAGCCTCTCCTCATAGGGCTTGTTCTCCAGACCCTTAATCATTTTAGTTGCCCTCCTCTGGACGCTTTCCAGCTTGTCCGCATCTCCCTTCATCTGCGGTGCCCAAAACTGGACACAGTATTCCAGGTGTGGTCTGACCAAGGCAGAATAGAGGGGGAGCATGACTTCCCTGGATCTAGACGTTATTCCCCTATTGATGCAGGCCAAAATCCCATTGGCTTTTTTAGCTGCCGCATCACATTGTAGGCTCATGTTTAACTTGTTGTCCACGAGGACTCCAAGATCTTTTTCGCACACACTGCTGTCAAGCCAGGCGTCCCCCATTCTGTATCTTTGATTTCCATTTTTTCTGCCGAAGTGAAGTATCTTGCATTTGTCCCTGTTGAACTTCATTTTGTTAGTTTCGGCCCATCTCTCTAGTCTGTCAAGATCGTTTTGAATTCTACTCCTGTCCTCTGGAGTGTTAGCTATCCCTCCAAGTTTGGTGTCATCTGCAAACTTGATGATCGTGCCTTCTAACCCTTCGTCTAAGTCGTTAATAAAGATGTTGAACAGAACCGGGCCCAGGACGGAGCCCTGCGGCACTCCACTTGTCACTTCTTTCCATGATGAAGACGACGCATTGGTGAGCACCCTTTGGGTTCGTTCGCTTAGCCAATTACAGATCCACCTAACCGTAGTTTTGTCTAGCCCACATTTTACTAGTTTGTTTGCCAGAAGGTCGTGGGGGACTTTGTCGAAGGCCTTACTGAAATCTAGATATGCTACATCCACGGCATTCCCTGTATCGACCCAACTCGTAACTCTATCGAAAAAAGAGATCAGATTAGTCTGGCATGACTTGTTTTTGGTAAATCCGTGTTGACTATTAGCAATGACCGCATTTGTTTCTAAGTGTTTGCAGACCACTTCCTTAATGATCTTTTCCAGAATCTTGCCTGGTATTGATGTGAGGCTGACCGGACGGTAATTGTTTGGGTCGTTCTTTTTTCCCTTCTTGAAGATAGGGACCACATTCGCCCTCCTCCAATCTGCTGGGACTTCTCCTGTTCTCCAAGAACTCTCGAAGATGATTGCCAGTGGTTCTGAAATAACTTCCGCTAGTTCCTTCAATACTCTTGGATGTAGCTGATCTGGCCCTGGGGACTTGAATTCGTTTAGAGTGGCCAGGTGTTCCTGGACAACTTGTTTCCCTATTTGGGGTTGGATTTCCCCCAATCCTTCGTCCATTCCATGTTGCTGAGGTTGAAGATGGCTTTCTTCTTGTGAGAAGACCGAGGCAAAGAAGGCATTAAGCAGTTCTGCCTTTTCCCTATCCCCTGTCACCATCACCCCATCTACTCCTTGCAGTGGCCCTATCGCCTCCTTTTTCTTCCTTTTTCTACCAACATAAGCAAAAAAACCTTTTTTGTTGTTTTTTATGTCCCTGGCAAGCCTGAGCTCATTTTGCGCTTTAGCCTTGCGAACCTTGCGAACCTTTCAGACTAACTTCTGCTGATCCCAATGAAGGTCTTCTTTGTAGTCCTAGATCTCCTTTAGGCTTAAAGGTTGCCATTTTTTTAAAAAAATTAAATTATTATTATTTAAATTCGTACAATTCAAATTTATACCTCTCTCAATTTAAATTCAGTTTTCTTGGAGCCCTTCTTAACCTACTTCAATAGCCTGGGAATGCCACCCAATCCTAATTCATATATTCAAATTATGTATTTATACACTTTGTCCACAATCAATTTTATCAATAGTCTGGTTATAGTATTTAAATTAATATAAAAATACGGTGTGTTTGTTGATTAGTATTTTATAAATTTCCTTGAATCTAGAGCGTTTAATTTAAATTTGATGTAACAGTGTTACCCTGTATTCAACAATTCATCAATTTATAATCAGGTTATAATTACTAATAGCTTGTTTTATTAATTTGATTAATTAATTCTTTTCCTTGTTTCCTACATATGTACAAGTGGAATATATTTACTTAACTTTTTTATTTTAAATTAAAAAAATTTTTTTTAATTAATTCCTGATAGTATTAATTAATTAATTAAATATCAATTAATTAGGGCTCCTCTTTATATAATTAACCCTCAGTTTCCAATGGCCCAATCTCAACACTTCTTGCCTCTAGACACCCTTTACATATCTTCCATTCTTGCACCTTCCCTGGAATCTTGTCTCTCGTAGTCTTGTCTCCTCGACCTTCTGATCTCCTCTCCTCTCCGTTGTCAGCTGTTCCGTTGTCCGCCGCTACCTCGAAGCTGCACCAGTTTGACAATCGTCAAACCCCACTGACATCGAATCTTCAATCTCTCGGCTCTGCACTAGCCAATTCTATTCCCTCCGTTATGCCTTTTACTTTAGTTCCCACTGCAAAGTTCCTTCCTTCGTCGCACTTTTCTCTGTGGTCTCTATCTCCGCCTTCCCTTCGCCTTTAGTCAAAATGGCTACCTCGGTTACTTCCGCCCTTCTTACTGCTCTTCCTCTTAGTCTTTCTTTTGAGCCACCCTTTCCGGGCGCGTCTTCCAACTGATCTTGTTTATAGAGAAGGGGGGTGTAGACCAAACATCATGGCGTCAAGGTCAGAGATTTACTGTATTGTACTGTATTATTTCCTTGTTTTTTAGCAGAAGGGGAAAGAGGGCTTAAGGGTTATTTATTATTATTTTATTTTCTAATTCATTTACTATCTGAACCAAGCCCTTTTCCCCTCGGTTTTCCCTTTAATTAATTGATTTAATATAAAAAAAGAAAGCCAAAGAAGGAGGATGATTCCTATAGGGTTTCAGCTTTCTCACTTTTCCGTGTCTCTATTTGGCTATATTGCGACTGTGTTGCCGCAGTTAGAGTTAGAGCTCTGCATCCGATGGCTAAGCTCCCTTTTAAATTTCTTTGCTTCTTCGTTTTCTTCTCCCCTGCCAGGTTTCTCATGCTAAGGCTAGATATTCTTTAAATTTGCATTCCCACTCACCGCCTGGCGTTTTGAGCTGGGGCCGCTTTGATTTCTTTAATTTTCTTCAAGTCCGTGGTGCTGGTAGGCAGTTAATGCAGGGTTCCCCCCGCTTCCCGCAGAGCAGTCCGCTACCCGCGGCTTGTCCTGGCTCACTCGATCTCCCACCCTTGAGGGGAGGGCGATCTTTGGGGTCTAGGATTGCCTCCTGGGCTTTGCGTCCCCTCAGCAACTCGATCTGGCTGAGGAGGGGAGCTATAGCTCAAACCCGACTGCTCAAACGCGGTGCTTTACCGAGAGCCCTCAGTAAAGCGGACCTGCCTCCATGCTGTCTCCACCGGAAGTCATATATAACAAGATTCTATAGTTTTTAGTTATTGCTTTTCTCTCTGTGGGTCTAATTCTGTCCCAAAGAGTGTCTTTTTCTGAAAACCCATTTTTTTTTATCTCTATTAAAGTATTCTTGGATCTGTCTATATTGGAACCATGAGACCTTTTAGAATTGGCTTCTTATTTCTTCTTGTGTCTTCAATCTATATTCCCCATTTTGTTTCTTCAAAACATCTTTATATGTTGGCCATTCTTCCCATCTTAATTCTGTCCTTTGTGTTGCTTCGATTGGGGATATCCAAAGAGGTGTTTTCTGATAAAATCTTACTTTGTAGTTTTCCCATATTTTGATGAGGGCCGATCTAATGAAATGATTGCCAATTTTTTTTCCACTTTTTTCTTGTCGTACCACATGTACGCATGCCAGCCATATCTTAGGTCGAATCCTTCTAAGGTTAGATTTTTAATTTTGTTTAAATTTGACCAATCTTTGATCCAAGTTAGGCCGCATGCCTCATAATACGATCTCAAGTCTGGCAATCCCAGCCCTCCTCTCTTTTTTTTCATCAATTAAATTTAGAAATTTTATTCTCGATTTTTTCCCTGCCCAGATAAATTTAATTATGTCTGATTTCCATTTTTTGAATATTTGATAATTTCTTATAATAGGGATTGTTTGGAAGAGAAACAGAATTTTTGGCAGCACATTCATTTTGACCGTTGATATTCTTCCAAGGAGAGACAGGTTCAGATGTTTCCACGTTTCCATATCTTTTTTTAATTTCCTTCCATTTTTCTCCGTAATTATTCTTTAATAGTTGCGAGTTTTTGGGTGTGATAGTTGCTCCAAAATATTTTATTTTGTTTGTAACTTTAATTCCTGTTAATTTTCCCAATTTTTCTTGTCTTTTCTTTGAGATATTTTTAGTCATTATCATTGTTTTATTCTTGTTGATTCTCAAACCCGAAATTTTACCAAATTCTTCAATTTTTTAAAACCATTTTTGGATATTTTCCTCTGGATTTTCAATTATACAAATCATATCGTCGGTGAAAGCCCTTATTTTGTAGTCCTCTTTTCTTATTTTTATTCCTGTTAATTCTTTATCTTATGTTGTTTAAGAGCATTTCCAAGGAGAATATAAATAATAAAGGCAATAGTGGGCAACCTTGTCTTGTTCCCTTTTTTATATTGAATTTTTTTTGTTTCTTTACTGTTTATAAAGATCTTTGCTTCTTGTTTAGTGTATATTGTTTTTATTCCCGTGATAAATTGGTGCCCCATATCTAATTCTTTTAACAACATAATGAAAAAGTCCCAATTAATATTATCGAATGCCTTCTCCGCATCTAATGCGAGGAAGGCACATTCTTTTTGGTTATTCTTTTCATAGTATTCAATTGCATTTAATATAATCCTGACGTTATCCTTTATTTGTCTTCTGGGGAGAAATCCAGCTTGGTCTTCTTTTATCCATTCCATTAAAAATGTCTTTAGTCTTTCCGCCAATATATTTGTAAATAATTTATAGTCTGTATTAAGAAGTGAGATCGGTCTATAGTTTTAATATCCTGTGGATCTGATTTTTCTTTGTGGATTAATGTTATTATAGCTCCCTTCTATGAATCTGGTATTGTCTGATTTTGCAACACTTGGTTCATTATTCTTAAAAGTAATGGAGACAGTTCTTGTTCAAATACTTTGTAATAGCAGGCCGTATATCCATCAGGTCCAGGCGCCTTCGAAGAGTCTAATTTCTTGATTGCTTTATATAATTCTTCTTTAGATATTTCTTTGTTTAGATGTTCTCTGTGTTTGTCTGAGATTTTGGCTAATTTCTGATTACTTAAATACTTAGCAATCTCCTCCTTTTCCATCTGATCTTTTGAGTAAAGGGTTTTGTAAAATTTATAGAATTGGTCCATTATCTCTTTATCTGCCGAATATTCCTTATCCTCTACTCGTATTGTAGAAATATGTTGTTTTTGTTTCTTTTTTCTTATTTTTGAGGCCAACAATTTCCCCGGTTTGTTGGCGTTTTCAAAGTGATATTGTTTAATAAATTTCAATTTTTTTTTGCCAATTCCTCTGATTCTAAACATTCTCTTTGTTTATATAGACAATGTAATCTTTGTTGGATTTTCTTACTTTTAGGAATTTTTTTTAGGTCCCTTTCCATTTCAATGATTTCTTCTGTATTTTTCTTGAGATCTATATCTCTCTTTTTATTCCTAATTGAATTTTGTTGGATGAAATACCCCCTCATTACTGCCTTAGAGGTATCCCATAGAGTTTGAATTGTTATTTCTGACTCAAAGCCCAATTTGAACAGCAACAGGCTCCAGAGAATGTCACTCAGAACAGTCTATCTTCTCATAGTTTCAATATTTACCAAGACTAGATTGCAAATTAGTGAGACATTACAGAAAATTAGGACTGACACACAGAGAGTTACTTTATATCAGTGCATATATACTGTATAAGTAGAATTAATGGCAGTTGTTATCAACTTGCTCTGACTACATATTTTCTATTTCTGCCATTACTGTTGCATACTTTTTAGGGACCTTAGAATTATAGAATCATAGAGTTGGAAGAGACCTTGTCCAATCCCCTGCCAAGAAGCAGGAAAATCACGTTAACTGCATTAAGACTTTAGACCATATGTCTTAAGTTGCTATCTATTCTTGTTTAAGAACAGAACCAAATTACCACATGTTATGCCCTGGTTAGAATTAGAATGAGAGTTCCATAAATGTTGATAAGAGAAAATGTGGCATGTGTATTGAAATATTTGATAGCAATATGAGTAGGAAACAGAAAAGTGTTGATAAATACAATGCAAATAGCTGATTCAGAAAGAGTCTCTACTTTCCCGGGCAGCAATATAGTTTTCAGCTTTTTCTACAACACTAGCACTGAGCCATTTTCAAGGCTGGAATCAAATACTACTTCATTCAGAGTAATAGGTATTGGACCATTAATCCTATTAATGACTAATTTATCCATTAAAATCAATGGGGTGTCTTACGAAACTCCTCACCAATAAGAATGTAAATTTTACAGTTTGACTTACTTAATGTCGGGGGGAGGTGGGACAGGAGGTTCTTAATCTTCTAGCAAACTGGCACTTCTCTAAGAACTTCTGGAATCACTTTAAAAGAAACATGCAATTTGCCTAAAATCAGTGCAGAGTCAAAGTCCTCAATACTACCCATTTGTGCTGTCTTCTAATAATCAGGAAATGTTTGGAAGAAGGGAGGATGGATTTGAAAGTTATAGCAACTTCACAAAATGTAATGTCGTCTCAACATGACTGATAATGTTCTCACCCCAATTTGTTTTCTTTTGATCAGGAAGAACATTTTGTTTCAGATTTTACTTCCATTTGCCTAGCACTTGTTAATTTGTGTCATAACCCTAATATTACTTAAACATAGATTTTCACATTTAATGGTAATGGAAGGCAGCATGAGCTGTCTAAATAGTATATTAGAAAGGAGTGATAGATTACAGGTCTTCACATGCCTTAACTAATAAAAAATTATTTGTAGTCACCCATTTTGTCCTCTCAAGCAGAGGTTTTAGTTAGGGAAGATCTTTTGAAATATAATTGCATTAAGCATTCACATGAGCAGGTTGTATTAATTTGGTTTCAGAATTTTGCTCCAGCAAGGGCAGCTTAGCCTTTTCATAGTTATAAAAGTTTGAAAAGAAGTCTCTCATAGTACCATTGTAGATCAGAGTGTTGAAGAGACAGATTAGACACTTTTCAAGGCAACTGAAAAATATGGATGCTTTGATATTTTGAGATGCATAGAAATTTCAACACAAAGGTTGGCTTCATATATACATAGTGCCCACTATTCTTCTCCAATATATTACAATGCAACATCATATATGCTTACTGAAATGTAAGTCTTACTGACAGTATCCAGTAGGAAATACCAGCTGATAGCACTCCATCTACCAATAGAACCAGAGAGGAAATAATTCCTCTTACCAGCTGTCTTCAAAATCTATTCCACAGAGTTTTCAAATGAAGGCGGCGGAAGCACAGTGTTGGATAAAGCATCCCATGGATAAATAAACAGCAATAGTGGCCAGAAACAAGAAATATCATCCAAGAGTATTGAAGGAAGTAGCAGAAGTTATTTCAGAACCACTGGCAATTATCTTTGAGAGTTCTTGGAGAGCGGGAGAAGTCCCAGCAGATTGGAGGAAGGTGAATGTGGTCCCTATTTTCTAGAAGAGAAAAAAGAACGACCCAAACAATTACCGTCCGGTCAGCCTCAAGTCGATACCAGGCAAGATTCTGGAAAATATCATTAAGGAAGTGCTCTGTTAACACTTAGAAACAAATGCAGTCATTGCTAATAGTCAATACGGATTTACCAAAAACAAGTCATGCCAGACTAATCTGATCTCTTTTTTCGATAGAGTTACGAGTTGGGTCAATACAGGGAATGCCGTGGATTTCAGTAAGACCTTCGACAAAGTCCCCCACGACCTTCTGGCAAACAAACTAGTAAAATGTGGGCTAGACAAAACTACGGTTAGGTGGATCTGTAATTAGCTAAGCATACGAAGCAATGCGTCATCTTCATCATGGAAAGAAGTGACAAGTGGAGTACCACAGGGCTCCGTCCTGGGACCGGTTCTGTTCAACATCTTTATTAATGACTTAGAAGAAGGGTTAGAAGGCACGATCATCAAGTTTGCAGACGACACCAAACTGGGAGGGATAGCTAACACTCCAGAAAACAGGAGCAGAATTCAAAACAATCTTGACAGATTAGAGATATGGGCCGAAACTAACAAAATGAAGTTCAACAGGGGCAAATGCAAGATACTTCACTTCGGCAGAAAAAATGAAATACAAAGATACAGAATGGGGGACGCCTGGCTCGACAGAAGTACATGTGAAAAAGATCTTGGAGTCCGCGTGGACAACAAGTTAAACATGAGCCAACGTGATGTGGCTGCTAAGAAAGCCAACGGGATTCTGGTCTGCATAAATAGGGGTATAGCATCTAGATCCAGGGATGTCATGCTCCCCCTCGACTCTGCCTTGGTCAGACCACACCTGGAATACTGTGTCCAATTTTGGGCACCACAGTTGAAGGGAGATGTTGACAAGCTGGAAAGCATCCAGAGGACGGCGACTAAAATGATTAAGGGTCTGGAGAACAAGCCCTATGAGGAGCGGCTTAAAGAGCTGGGCATGTTTAGCCTGCAAAAGAGAAGGCTGAGAGGAGACATGATAGCCATGTATAAATATGTGAGGGGAAGTCATAGGGAGGAGGGAGCACGCTTGTTTTCTGCTGCCCTGCAGACTAGGACACGGAACAATGGCTTCAAACTACAGGAAAGGAGATTCCAAGAGCTTTCTCACTGTGAGAGCTGTTCGGCAGTGGAACTCCCTGCCCTGGAGTGTGGTGGAGGCTCCTTCTTTGGAAGCTTTTAAGCAGAGGCTGGATGGCCATATGTCGGGGGTGCTTTGAATGCGATTTCCTGCTTCTTAGCGGGGGGTTGGACTAGATGGCCCATGAGGTCTCTTCCAACTCTACTATTCTGTGATTCTATGATATTATTTATCAAGACAATCCAAAAGTGTTCTGGAAAATGGTTGCTTGGTTTGGTGACTACAATCTTATAACTGTTCTTATAACAATCTTGAACTGTTTGAAAGTATTTTAACTGGTTTTAATCTGCTTTCCTTTAGCTAATTAAATTGTTTAATACATTTTAGCCTTTTAAAAACAATGTATTTATGTTGGTTGCACTCATGTTGGGGAGTTATGAATGGGTTAAGCACTCATGACTGTTTCATATTCATAATCCCTCTGTAGCTCTTAATTTAGGGACTAGGAAAGCTTCTCAGTCTCCACTTTTACAATAAAGAAGCCATTGTGATTAACAGGGGTCTGTTCCCCAGTTGATCACTGGGCTCCCTTTCCCCTTGCATGAGTGATCTCTTATGTGAGAAAGAATTTTGACAAAGGCCCCACCACATCTGCCTGTTGCACCAGGGACCATAAGACATTTCCTGATCAATAGGGAAACAGATTCCCATCGATTGCAGTAGCTACTTCTTGAAAAATGGGGATCAGGATGGACTCACAGTGTAGCCCTGTAATTATGGTGTTTACACCTCTGTAAGTCCACAATAGGATTTCAAGCCTCCTTGTAAATAAGTGATATTGATTTTATTTTATACTTTCCTGAAATCTCCATAGACAGTGGGATATACATATACATATTTAAATAAATGTGTGCATACATGGTATGATTGAAGCAAACATTTTCTAGGCAGACAGCAAAAGTGCCATTATTACCCCTATTGAAATTTTCTAATCCTATATAAGATGAATGCACAAGGAGGGGACACTGCCCCATGCATACCTTTTCTGTCATCACTTCCATCATCCTTCACACTTGGAAGGTGACCTTGTAAAAAAAAGTGTGTCCCCAGCCCTGCCTCAGTGTTTGCACTCTCATGTTGAACTTAAACCTAGGAAATAAGTTGCACAGCTAGAGATCTTTATTTTTATTATTTCTGTTCACCAAAATTATTCCCGTCAGGTCTCCTGGTGAAATTTTCGCAACATCTGCCTCTGCCAGGTTTTTTTTTAAATTTTATTTCTCCATCTAAGGGGGAAGCACATTAAAAATACAATAAAACATATTTGTTCTGCCATTCTGCACTAAATAATGAACTAAATGGCTTTAATTTAAGTGACAAATTGATACAATAATGCAACGTATGACCTCAGAGACTCTGTAGAATGTTGACCCTTCCTTTAGAAAGGAAAAGAACCAACTATTCTCTCTTCCTCTCCCCCCTTCTCTTTCTCTCTCTCTCTGAATCTTCCTTTGTAACTTGGCATTGAACTTTTTAAATTCATTTTTTCTCTGAACAGTTCCACGAGTCACTTTCAGCAAAAGTCACCACTGACTTGGCCTTATACCTCAGAGATTGTGCCATCGACTTCAGCAGATGTGGGATCAAATGTTATATCTTCAGCCACTCATAAATGACAGACAGAATATATAACATGAGAATGGCAACAGATACAGTGAATCTTCCAGCAATCTAATCCTCCCGATAGAATAGCTGCTGCTTCCCTGCGTAGTCCTGTCAGTACTGGTTTAAGAAATAAATTGGGAGTGGAGAGGAACTTAAAGCATCTGGCTGGAACTTTTGCTCATTTCACATCTGGCCTTTTGGTGAGAAAATTGCATTAAACAATCTGGGCTTAATAGTACGAACCTGTCTTATGTGACATTGTTAAAAAGATAATATTTCCATGTGTATATATTGTAACATACACATACAGGCACACACATATACATATGAGAGCAATAGATTTAATACCATGAGAGGAATAAAAATGTCATGCATCTTCATCAGGCAAGCCTCCCTTTTTTCTTCATCCATCTGCTAAGGAAATGAAGTATATACATTATCTTTATTAGAGCACTTCAATATGGACCAGACTGGAAATGATAACATGATAATGCATGGAAACATTTTCTGACATTTTTCTGAGAAAGAAGAATGTTACACATAGCTGGACCTCTCTTACCTTTTACCTAATTTTCCTCTTTGAGTTGGAATAGAACAGGGGGTCCTATTAATACGAGTATATTACTTGCATGCTATGGGCAACATTTGGTAGCATTTTGGAGGGTCTTTATAAGAGTAGTGGACTGTGAATTTATTTATTTATTTATTTATTCATTTATTACATGCATTTATACCCCGCCTTTCTCCCCGAGGGGACTCAGAGCGGTTTACATTCTGCCACAAGGGCCAGCAACAAGTATACTATAAAACAAAACAATTAAAACATGATAAAAAGTATACAAAAATTTAAACGCTGCAAGGCAGCGATATTGCACCATCCTCAGTCATTCAATACTGCTACAATTACAGATTTGCGACCCGATTACATCAGCCAATGAGCTTATTCGCTGAATGCCTGGGCGCAGAGCCAAGTTTTTAGTTTTCTTCTAAATCCCAGGAGGGATGGGGTTTGCCGGATATCGCTGGGGAGGGAGTTCCACAGCTGAGGAACCCTTAGATTTGGGAGTTTTCCTCCCTCAGAAACCAACACAGCTTGTTTTGCATTTTAAAAAATCTTAAATAAATATAAATACATTCCAGAGTACCTGCTCAGAATATGTGGATCTCATCTACAACACTCAATATTAGCTGCCTCCCCCTCCAGCTATATAATGCCATGGAATCTGTACAGTCTGTTTAAATGTATGGCCAAAAGCTAGGGATTGACTGTTTTAATCTGGACTTATTGATTTGATCCAATTTTTATTCTATCTTCTTCCACCGAAGGCAGCTCATAATATACTAAAACCAGGTGCAAGGTAAAATACAAATATTAAACACATTGTAATTTTGAAATGCAATGTGATTTATGGTTTTTTAATTTAAAAAACAAAAAAATGAAACACAGCATTACCTATTACATGTGTGTCTTTAGCAGCCAGTTAATGGATGCAATTTGCCTAAACAATGTTTTTTCCTCTCCTAAAAGAACAGACAGGAAGTGGTTGTTGTTGTTGAGCGCCTTCAAATCATTTTCAACTTATGGCAACATGTGTCTTCACCAAAGGTGAAATTAGCGACTGGTAGCAAAAAGTTTTGGGTTTTGGAATATTTCAGATTTCTGGATAAGGAAGACTCAATCTGAATATATATTCTTTAGTTATGGTAGATTTGTTACTTTCTCATTTGACAACCATCTGATTTGACATTCAGTCAATAATAACCTGTTATAATTAATAGGATAAAGAAGTAAGGGATGCCTGAAGTTCTACATTTCTACTTTAATCTCTTTCAGGCATCTTTTTGGTGAATTGAGTGTATTTGTGTTCTTTTCAAAACACAAAAGTGTGCCTCTATCTTAAATAAATCAGTAGTTTAGGTAGAAGAAAGCCAGGATTAGGTTACTTTAATGTTGGCACTAGAAAAAGAATCACAAGAGGTAAGTAAAGATTACTATATTTAATATGTTTTCCCTTTGGTGTCAATTATTTCAAATCCCGGTTTCAGTTATTTCTATTAAAGTGTGGTAGTGATTGAGACCATGAATGCCCTTACAGAGATCAAAGACTACTAGAAGATTGATGTAAGCCTGAGAAATAAATTCTTTTCTATTCATTTATTCTGTACTGGCCCTTGAAGTAAAAGTCAGTGGCGTTCTCCACTGAAATGAAATGTGATTTACTCCCCCCACCTCACTTTTTGAACTATTTTGTATTTTTATTTTCTCACCAAAACCTTTGGACAGCAGAACAAACTTCACAAAGAACTTCACAATACATTCTCATGTGCCTGTGTCTGCTCAGCAGTAAGTCCCACAGAATGGCAAGCAGTTTACTTCCAGGAAAATCAATATGGAGTTTGCAGCATCAATGGAACACAAGCAAGGAGTCATTTACTTGGAATATCAATCCTGGTTTCTTAGACAAATTATTTCAACGTTAGGTTCCCCCCTTTTTAAAAAAGATGACACCATATGCATAATGACATGATCTTAAACACGTGTTGGAAATTTGCTCTAATGAATTAAATAGAGTTTGCCTCAATAAAGTGGCACAGAAATAGGAAATGCAGAGGTGCAGATAGACCACACTTTGGAATCCTGACTACTACTAGAGGCTGAGTATCCATTACTGGAAAATCCAAAATGCTCCAAAATCATTGACATAATCATTCACTAAAATAGGGACACTTTTGTTTTCTAATGGTTCAGTGTACACATAATTTATGTCATACACAATGTTATTAAAAATATTTTCACATAAAAATAAATGAATGTCATGTTTAGACTTGGGTCCCATCTCCAAGATATCTAATTCAATATATGCTATATTCCAAAAATCTAAACACACACACACAAATCCAAGATATGTGTGATCCTAAGCATTTCAGATAAGGGTTTCTTGAGCGTGATTTCTGAGATGCAGACACATAGATGCTGCCAGTAAGAACCAAGAACCAACACTACAACAAAATCTTCCCCTAGCACATTCTAGGTCCTGAATCTGGATTTTTCACAGAAGCTTAAACACAATTATGAATTGGCTGGAATATAAACAATGGTTGTCCTGAAGTTGTAGTCAGTGTAGCCTGATCAGAAACCAGTTTTTGCCCTCTGCCCAAATCAGCATGGTAACCCCACAACTATGGCTGTCAAAGAGGAGCAAATAATAATAAAACTGTTGTGCTGTGCTTCATTTAAATACACATCTCTAGAAATGTTTGTAAACCATTTTAATCCTGTGCAAAGTTATTTACAAAGATGTGGTTCTCAGGAACAGTATATTTTCATTGCTAACTGTGTCATGTTTTGGCAAAGGTGTGTTGAGACATTGAGTTTGAGACACTATCACTCAATGCAAGTCGGTCAAAAGTAGATGAAGAAATTTAGGGGCAGAAAATTGACTAAAGTTCTCCAGAATCTTTGAGCCAACATAGCTATAGTGGATGCAGTTACTAGAAATAATAAACATTTTCAAACCCTGAATTTATATGAAAGATGGGAGTTGTGATCCAGAAAAGCAAAATCTCCAACTTCTAGTCAACTGCTCCTGGTCCTGGAGATATCGGACCTGACTTCAGTGGTACATGCATTGGTTACATCCAGATTGAACTATTGCAATGCACTCTACATAGGTCTGCCCTTGAAAAGAATCCAGAAATTACAATTTGTTCAAAGAGCTGCAGCCAGGAGCGTGCCACGCCTATCCTGAGGCAGCTCCATGGCTTGCCTGTCCATTTCTGGGCTCAATTCAAGGTGCTGGTGATCACCTATAAAGCCCTATACGGCTTCTGTCCAGCCTACCTGGAGCACCGTGTCCCCTGTCACATTTCAGGATGAGCACATATATCCAGTGGGGAAGCAAGCATTGCCACAAAAACTTCTACCAGTATGCGGCTACTCATTGGAAGAGAAGGATCCTTTTTGGGAGCAACACCTGCTCTCTGGAATGCCCCCCCCCCCCCCCCGAAGAATTAATAGCAGCACCATGCCTACTTAGCTTTAGAAAAGGGGTCAAGACCTTTCTACTCAAGAAAGCTTTTAATTGATACATAGTGGAATTCTTGAGAATTGCAAGCCTGTAAATAACTGAGGTGTCTCTGGTGGAGATAGTAATTCTATTGTTTTAATTGATGTATGTTTTTATCATGTATTTAGTGTTGTTTACAAATTTTAGCTGTTGGAATTTGCATGTTTTTATTTTGTAAGCCGCCTTGAGTCTGCATGCGGAGAAAGGCGGGATACAAATATTCTAAATAAATAAAAATAAATACAGTAGAGTCTCACTTATCCAACATAAACGGGCCGGCAGAACATTGGATAAGCAAAAATGTTGGATAATAAGGAGGGATTAAGGAAAAGCCTATTAAACATCAAATTATGTTATGATTTTACAAATTAAGCACCAAAACATCATGTTTTACAACAGATCAACAGAAAAAGCAGTTCAATACACAGTAACATTATGTAGTAATTACTGTATTTATGAACGTAGCACCCAAACATTGCAATGTTTTGAAAATGTTGACTGCAAAAACATTGGCTATTAACAAATTGACTACAAATAAAGATAGAATTGCATCAAATGAACTTACAGTAACAACATTGTTGAAAATTAAATCTGTAAAAAGCTCAGTCCTTGCCGCCTAAAGAAACAACTGTAGATCCAGGTGGGAGGCAGACTGCATTGGATAATCCAGAATGTTGGATAAGTGAATGTTGGATAAGTGAGACTCTATTTTAGTCAGAAGCAGGTGCATAATACAAAGCAGCTTGGGTCCCTTTAACACTACAAAATTGCAGAGCTAATACTCCGTAATATTCAAGTAATTATGGTGATTTCATCCTATCGTGATGGCACTATTGGGGATATGTCAGTTGTTGTTATGTCAGTTAAAGTAAATCATAGCTCTATAATTGTATAGAATGAAAGGATGCAGTGGAAGAAATGGCAACATCAAGAGGGCTAAGTGAACATATGTGGGCATACGATAAGGCAGAGCTAACAGGATAAAAGAAACAAATGAAACCATATGTTTATTATCTCCCCCACTTAATGATTTTAATTGTGCCATGATTATGAATAAGATAGAAAATTATCCCAACTTCTGTTTTGGAAGTTTCTTGCCTCTATAAGAGATTTCAGATATGCTGAAACATAAGACATTAATTCTCTATTCATGCTGTAAACACTTTGTCTTAAAGGTGTTTTCTTAGTTCTTCATGGATGCAGAGACAAAAACTCTACCCTTAATCTAAGAATCTAATGTGAGCAGATATAATAAAACAGTTGTAGGCGCAAAATGTTCCAGAAGGCAATTCATCATGACACTGTGCAGGAGATTTTGGAGAGGTCACAGTGGAAAAGTGTCACAGAAAAAAGTGTGTGGTCTTAAGGGATCTGAAAGACAGCCAAGAGGTCACTTGAGAACAGGTAGGACAGAGCAAATTCACTTTGCCTCATACATACTGAACATGTATCAAGAAATGTGGAGATGTCAAGAAGCTTTTAGAGAATTCATGTTTAAATGGCTGCAGTTTACAGGTTTCTCTGCAGGGAGTATGAACAACTCAGAATTTAGAAACACACAGGCCTTGCTTTTAGATAACAGATATGCAAAGAACATAAAAAACATGAATAGCACAAATGTTTTTGTATTGGTAACATACTACAAATTAACAAAGACCCAGAAAAGCTCATCATTTACCATGTATTGCATGCCTGAGCAGTTCTTACATTTTTGATTTCACAAACTAATAGAATTTCTGGAGGTCTCAATGGACCACCTAATACACTTCGTTGTAAAAACAAAAATCAAAGTCCAAAGTACATAATTCAGTTTGATTAGCATTTTATCATCAAAAGTGTCATTGCAATCAAAATAATTACCATGACATGAAATCTAAAAGCTCTGGGCCATGTTGCTGAGAAAGGCACCTCCAAGTAATAATTTGCTTAGGTAAAGCTAGCATTCTATTATGAAACAAAAAAAACCCTCCAAGCCACAGCTTTGTTAGCCTGTTTGACAGCTCAGCCCTAGTCAACATGAAACAGGAACAGGGCCGAATTCATATGTGCTTGATTATCCTGCAACTTGTCCATGGGTCACCTGGATGAAGGCAATGGCCTTTATAAGATTTCTTGCCCAGTTTATTGACATTTGCAACAAACTGGGAGTTTTTCACACAGGGCCCTTCCAGACAGAGGTGAATCCCAAAATGAGCCGGGATTTAGGCCACACAGCAGTCCCAAATCTACAATTTTAGTGGGAGGGAAAGTTGGTTAGATGCCTTCCCAGATCAATCAGAGATTGACCCAGGAGATTATCACCCAGCTCCTCACCCCAAATTTCCCCTTTAAACTTACTGGATAGCCCTGGCTTCATCCTCAGGCCTTGCATCAAGAGCTTAGTCCGAGAGGCCTGAGGATGGAAGCAGGTCTCTCCAGCAAGATTAAGGGGGGAAAGGAGGGGCTAGGAGGGGAGGGTGGCAGTGCCATCCTGGTGCCTGAAAAACCAAGATGGCAGTGGAGATTGATCCTCTTGATCACAGAAAGCAATCGTGAGATTCAATCTCCACTGGGCCTGCACCTGCAAAGATCCGGACTTTATTGAAAGGTGCAGATCTTTTCAGGAGTTTTAGTAACCTGGAAATCCAGATTTATTTTGGGTTAATCCGGATCAGCCATAGATGTTGTTTGGACAGAAACCATCATGGGTTTTGGCCCTCTGTAAGAATCTACATCCCATAGCCTCCAACTGACCCAATTTGGTCAGCTGTCCCACTTTTTCATGCCTTTAAAATATTTGAATTTTTATCTCCTCCTCGCCTTCTTTCTCAACTTACTTGTTGCAAAATGTGTTCAAGGGACTGAGATAGTTTGTACTCCGTCAGGAAGAGTGAGAATTTTTACGGAAACTCCTGCAGCTTCTCTTAGCTTATGTGTTCTTTTGTGTTGGTAACTTTTGTCATCTAAAGCAAAATCTGTTGTTGTCTGACCACCTGCAAACTGGTTCTTATCTCTGAAAAGTTTATTATTTCGTGTCAAAAGCATTGCATAACAAATACATTTTAAAATGATGGAAAAAAAAGAAAATCACAAGCAACTAAATAGTTTTAGACCAAAAACGAGCAACAGCAACCGCATTGTCCGTAGCTTTAAACAACTCCTCCTCCGTGCATGAGGCAGGACATTGTGGGCAAGCATACATATGCGGAGTTGTTTGTTCAGCTCCACAGTCACACAAGGTGGAGGATTCCTCCAGGTAGTGCCACCTTGCCAAGTTGTCTTTAGATCTGCCCACTCCACTTCTGAGTCTGTTCAGGGACTTCCAAGTTGCCCATTCTTGGTTTGCCCCTGGAGGAAGACCCTCATGGGGGGCCATCCAGTTAGAATTGCCAGGTTTAGCTGCCCAGAGGGACATCCTTGCTGTTGCTGGAGGAACATCAAGAGGAGTGGTGGTTCTCATGAAGCCCTTCCTTGATTTGAGTGGTGGGAGGAGGCTGATAGTCATGCAGTGGGTGGCTTTCACAGTGTTCAACCTTATTTCTCTCACCGTTAGCAGCAACTTCCCGTCGCACGTCAGGAGGGGCAATGCCAGCTAACTTGTAGAGTTTATCAACAGGTGTAGGTTTAAGGCATCCTGTGATTATTCTGCATGTTTCGTTTAGTGCTATGTCCACCTGCTTCGCATGGGCAGACTTTTGCCAGACAGGACAGGCGTACTCAGCAGTTGAGAAAGACAAGGCCAGGGCTGATGTTCTTATTACTTGTGGGTCTGCACCCCATGCGCTGCCAGTCAGTTTCCGCAGGATGTTGTTGCGTGCAGCTACTTTGTGCTTGCTGTTCATGCAGTGTTTCCTGTATGTTAATGTTCGATCTAAGGTGACACCAAGGTATTTAGGATGGAAACAGTGTTCGAGCTCTTGGCCTTCCCAAGTAACTTTCAGTTTCCTGTTGGCTTCACGGTTATGTAGGTGGAAAGCACACACTTGTGTCTTGGCAGGGTTAGGCTTCAGATGGTTCTCTTTGTAGTAGCTGGAGAGATCTTTCAAGGCATTAGTGAGTTACTTTTCAACTGTTTCAAAATCTTTCGCTTGTGTTGTGAGGCCAAGGTCATCAGAATATATAAAACTCTTTGTGAGTGGTGGTTGTGGCTGGTCGTTCGTGAAGATGTTAAATAAGGTCGGTGCAAGAACGCTGCCTTGGGGTAAACCATTCTTTTGCCTCCTCCATCTGCTTTTCTGGCCCTGAAACTCCACATAGAAGCTGCGGTTTTCTAGGAGGGTCTGGACAGTTTTTGTAAAATCAAAGTCCCGGGTAATATGTTAGACTTTATGCAGCATTTTTCTATGTTGCACCGTGTCATAGGCTGCCGTAAGGTCCACAAAAACTTTTCCCGTAATGCAGCTTTTCTCATAGCCTTCCTCGATATGCTCAGTCAGATGAAGAATTTGACCTGTACAGTTTTTCCCTGGTCTGAAACCTGCTTGTTGTGGAATAAGCTTGGGTTCGATAACAGGTCCTAGTCGATTTAATAGCACCCTCTCATAGACTTTATATAGATGACATAAGAGGGAGATTGGTCGATAGTTCCTGGCATTGGAGGCATCTTTACCAGGTTTTAAAATGGCAATGATCTTAGTTTTCCTCCATGCTCTGGGAATCTGTTTGTGTACCAAGCATTGATTGCAGAATTTCAAAAGCCAGTTTTCAGCTTTGGGGCCCAAGTGTTTGATTTGCTCCATCATCAGGTCATCTAGTCCAGGTGCTTTACCAGTCTTACATCGCTTGATGGCTTCTCTGAGTTCTTTCAAGTTTAGAGGAGAAGACAACTGGTGGGTTTCAAGTTCTGGCACCCTGTTGATTTTCATCTTTATTCTACTGTGGTTGGTTTTCCCATTCTGAATTAGCTGGTGAGCTATCTGGTCTGGTGTCATGTTTGCCTGTCCATGGTTGACCAGAGGGTCACTATCCAGGTGTCTCAGCAGTTGCCAGGCTTTTCGGCTACTCTTGGACATGTCAAGGTTCTCAAGCAGCTCTATCCAACGGTCTTTCTTAGCATTAGCTAAGGCTGTAGATAGTTTTTGACCTGCTGCTATAGTCCCATCACTGTATGGATTCTCTTGAAATAGTCTGAGATATTCCTGTAGCTGATTTAGCGATTCTTCGTTTAGGCCTGGTAGGTAGCTTGTGCGACAGCCTCTAGGGATTGAGAGCCTTGAGGATCTTTTCACAGCTTCTACAAACAGGTCATAATTTTCTATAGAAGGTTCTATATCGGAAATAGAAGCTTCCATGGTCTCTGTAAACTTTGTCCAGTTAGCGTTATTGAAGTTATATCTTCTGTGGAATGGGACACTTTTTGGTCTTACAGCTGCTTATGCTACGCAGCATATTGGTCTGTGTTGTGTGTTAGGTATCGGGTTTAATACCCTTTTGACGCATTGGTGGCTTATGCTTTCCTTTACAAAAATCAGATCAGGGTTATAACCACGCTTCCATTGGCCGCTATTGAAAGATGGCGGTAACTTACTGTCATGGAGGAGGCTCATTCTACTATTGTCGGTCCACGTTAGAACTGCTTCGCCGTTTCTATCATCTTCGTCATAGCCCCAGACACAGCTATGGCTGTTGAAATCTCCCACAACAAAATGGGCTTCATGACTGTGGCAATTGGTTGGGGACGTAAAATAGAAATCAGCCCCAGGTGGTTTATAGAGTGATGATACCATGCAACTATCAAGTTCCACAGATAAGATTTCAATGTTGTTCGCTTCTGTGAGGGAAGTTGCAGAGATTGCTACACCAGATCGTACAAAAATGGCACTGCCATATTGCCTGTGAGGTCGTTCCACTGCCAGTTGTATTCCAAGAATTTTTGGTCTTCTCATTGTGATGTCTCTGTGTGTTTCCTGTATACATAGGATGTCACACAAAATGTCCTCAGACATTTTGGCTAATAGTTCTTCCTTAGCAAGTGACAAACCTTCTATATTAATAGACATAATCGTTAGCAATGCTCTTGATAAAGACCTTTGGTATTCATCCATTCATCCAATGCTTTTGGGTGTGGAAAGATTGGCTGCTTACAAGAAACGTTGCCCAGGGGACGCCCGACTGAATCTTACTCAATCTTCCGTGTCTTCTGAAAAGTTGAAGGCTATGGAATTTATTTATATTAGAAAAAAAAATCTTTGGTGTATCTGATGAATACTAAGACTACAATGACTGTTCCATAATCAATTCAAAGCACTCTTGACTTATACATCCTCCTTCCAAACCTACAGAACTTATCTTGTTTGTAACTTGGGGACTGTGTATATATAGAGATGAAAAATGAATAATGTATAGTTCACATAGGATCCATTTTCCTCTAGGCAACAATCTGTTGTACCATGGCTATTGCATATCTACTCCATATGTACCCTACCCATTACTAGGGACCCTTGGTATTGAATGGGGTTTGGTTCCAGGACTCCACTATGGTATCCCTTAAATAAATAACAAAATCAAGATTTGATTAAAAAAATATTAAATGCATGTGTGTGTCTATCTATCTATCTATCTATCTATCTATCTATCTATCTATCTACATGAAGGTATAATTTTGAATAATATAAAGCATTTTTGACAACTGTAACTAATATGAAAACTCATATTACAGTTGCAAAATAATCAACGATTGAATTTTAGAAATTATAGTATATCTATGAAAGCATTAAGACTAGAAATGTTTGCAACAAATGTGCTATAAACAGGTCTAACATAAAGTAAAATGAAAGCAACAGTTGAATGCTGGTTGGTTTTTTAAAGTATGTGCCCTTTAGTTAATTAATGAGATGTCTAGCCAGTGTTATGGAGTTCTTTTAACTAATTAATTTTTCCTACCCCTGTGCACATTTTTGTATGTCTAATGAATTTAATTACAAAATACCCCGGCCCGCTGTTATTACCTAGTTCAGTCACAAAAGGCATTTACACTAATAGCTGTACCTGGAAAAACTAAAAAATGGCCTTTGTCAGCAAGAGAACCTTACCTGCAAAAGCAGACATTTCGTTGATCATTTAAGCCCTACTTAACAAACTGAATGCCACTTGTAATGTGCTTGTGATATACAGTGTTCCCTCACTACTTCGCGGTTCACTTTTTGCGGATTCGCTGTTTTACAGTTTTTCAATAAAATCTAAAAGACTATTATAAATCATAAAAAATTACAATTTGGTGGCCAAACACGGCACAAAGTTTATCTGGGATAATGTGGGACTAATCCATCTTAGCACATTTCCCTATGTTAACTGAAGTCAAGGGATAATCCAAATGATGGACCAGAATTCAAACTATCCCCCAATTTGGGCCCTGACTGAACAGTTGGACTGATTCTGGAATGGAACCAAACACAACTGCTCTCATTGCATCCCATGTGGCTCAGGTACATAAGATGCCAGTCACTGTCCCCTCCTGCCCCCTGTATCACAGAATTCTCTGGCCATGACTAGGGTCCTACCTGTCCATCGTCACATGTGGTCATGTTGGCCAGGGCGATGAGATGCTCTGAGAATGAAGAGGGAAAGGAGGGAAGTTTTCTCCTCCCATCTCCTCCCTCCCTCCTCACCCTTTTGTCCTGGCTGACATCACTGCAGGCAATGGTAGACACAAGTAGGACCGTTGTCATGGCTGGAAACCTTTGTGACATAGAAGGCGGGAGGGGATGGTTAGGGTAGCAGTCAGAACTGATTCCCACCTCCGCAGCAACTGTGGGAGGCCTTGTGTGACCCATATTGGGGCCAATCCAGTGTATGACATGGCAGACTGGCCCTTAGTTATTAGTCAGTGTAGAGTCACTTTTTGTGAATAAAATATTTATAGCATGTTACCAATATGTTCTCTTTCCAATTTTTTTAAAAATAAGAAAAATTAGAAAAATGAGAAATAAGGCATTCTTAACCATTATATTTTACGAGAACATAATGTTATTTCTTTGTTACCTCCCCAAACAACATGCGGAAGTAACACACTGCTTCCAAGTTCTGGGAATGGACAGCCCCAACTGTCCAGATCAATTATGACTTTGAGCTAACCTAGGGACTCTTCTCCCACTACAATTGCATTGTTTCTAAAAATGTTATGCAATTATAATTGTTCTGTTTCCTGTCATACCTAAAACATTTCTGGGATTACAATGTTTGTTTTCTATAAAGGTTTATAACAATGGGATTATCCCTACCACTCTTCTGCCTATTATCACACACCATACACACAGACACCATACACTCACAAACACTCCTCCCCAAAGAAATATAAATGAAATCAGTCTTATGCTGAAAAAGGCATAAGTGCTGGCAGATGAAAGCAAGCAGCTACCCATCTATTTGTCTGATCTATCTGCCAGTGCTTCATCAGGTCTATCTTGATCAGGAAGCACTCACCCACACACACATAAGGGGAGGGAGGCATATTGCAACCTAAATATTTCATTTGTATTTGAAGGTGATCTGAAGGAAGTCTGAAGGTAGAAAAAAAGCAAGAAAGAGGATGATTATTAGTGTTAATGAAATACTTTTGAAAAACTTAAACCTCTTTGCACATATGTTTTCAGTCACGTGTGAGTCTGATTGTGTATGTTTGTGTGTGAGAGAGAATGGAAGAATGAGAGAGAGGATCTGAATTGACTGGAAGAAAGAGCTGGGGCAGTAACCAAAATTCCCCTTCATCCCTCATCACTTGAGCACCTAGGACACCCCCAAAGCATGCCCACTGACCACTCAAAATTGGCATAAAATGGACTTAAATTGTCATATTTGAAATTTAAGCACATTGGTTGCAGGAAAGGAGGTTGTTAGTAGATATTTTATGTTAATGAAAAGAAATACATTCAAAACAGTGCCAATGGGAGAACAACAGGATAGAAATTATATCATGTGATCTGCTCCAGCTGAGAGCTATTATCCCTGGGTAATTGTTATTTATCTCCTTGGTGGCCTTAATCCAATTGGTAGTCCCAATTAGAGTAGACCCGTTGAATCAATGAGAGTTCCCTATGCACTGTCCCACCTATCCGATTCAGCCGGTCTGTTCTACAAACCCATAGAATTTGGGCCATAAGTACCAAATCCTCTTAAGTGCCTTCTTGTGTAGGACCGGCATCAATGCTAAAGAAATATGCATTGATAGTTCATTGGAGCTTATTTTCTAATCTCCTTGCTTCTCTTTCCTCTGGATGAAGATGCACTTAGTTTTCAAATATCAAATCCTTTAGTTTTCAAATCCCAGACCTACAGAGAGACACAGTTGTAAAATTCCTTTCTCTATACCTCCGTCTACACTATCTGAAGCCTAAAGCAGCTTAAAATTGTTTGCCCGAGATGAGCACTGGGATGGTGTTGATGATTTCTGTCTTGGAAAGCTTTTTCAGATAACAGTCAAGTTCAACTTTTTTGCTAAGCCTCCCTGTGAACTTTTGGGATGTTTTTTATTTTTTCAAGCTCAAGCTAAATCTTAGCTGTGTGTTAAGCAGAAGGCAGGTTTAGCTAGTTTTCCCCAGTTCCTCTTCCTTCTGAATGTTTTAAATTTTAAAAAGTTCAAGTACCTCTGAGTGATTTGGAAGAGAGCTGTCTAGATAACACAAGCAAACATAGACCAACCACTTATTTTTCTTTGAAAGAAAAAAAATCAAAGAAAGTTTGTCCATAATATTAAGGATGAATGACAATGCACCTGATACTGTCATTGTATTTTCCAGTCTACTCTTGAGTCAATCAAAACCAATTTATAATAAAGCTGTCTTTTAGTGGAACCCTTTCTCTGATAACAATAGTCAGGTCCTTCATTTCAGAACCCTTCCAAATTTTGAAGAGGCAATCAGTCATATATATCTGCAGCAAGACAAGATGGGGAGATGGTTGTTACTTTTCCAGTTGGAAGCTACATTAATCTTAGTTGTATAGAGCTAAAAAAAACTAACAGGCTCCCACTTTTATCTCATGTTATATCATTGTTTGCTGCTCTTGTTTTTTTATTAGATCTCATTTTAATTATGTTGTCGTATGTGCATTTATTTGTAGGCCACTTAGAGTTACATTTTATAATGGTACAAATAGCCATCTGAGGGGGAAAATCATACAATTACTAAAACATCTCCTACAATTTTAGTTCTAACAATTTGAGTACTGCCATTAATATGTCATTTTTAAAATATGCTTTCCTTTAGAGTTTAGAAAATAACATTTTGTAGAAACTAGTTCTGTAATATATTATCAAAGGCCTTTTCAGAGACATGTGTTTCATCTTAACTGAATACCTTTTTCATTATTTTCAAGATCATTTGTTTAGAAAAGCCCAGCTTCTATTCTGTTTATGATATCTATGGATTTTTTTGGGTGAATATGTTTATTTGACTTGTTATTTGGACAGAATTTGATGAGTTGTGTAAAATGCTTCACATTCGCATTTCCTTTATCCACACATTGTGAAACATTTCAGGCTCCAAAATGTGCAGAGTTTTCCAGGAAACTTAATGGCCAAAGATGTCTCATCTTTGAGCTACAGAAGTAATGCTGCTGGTAAATGCTCCACTTTGTGCTTTAAGATTTCTGCAAAAGACCTTCTTCATTTGGTTGCCTTCAAAGTCAGGAATCATGCCAGGCCATTATCTATATATATAAAAAACAAATGGTGTCGCCCCCTGCCACTAAACAACAAAAGTACAAGCCCCAGAACCTAGAAATTTGCCAATACAATCCACCATGCTTGCCTCTAGGTTCGTAAAACAAAATTAAAAATCTGGAAACCGGGACCCACAAAACCCAAAATACAGAAAAGAATGCTTTGCGCATGTGCCACACACCAACAGGTGCACACCCAACACATCCCACAACCCCTCTCCACAACCGTTGCTCCCGCACAAAAGCAGGTATGGGCAAACTTGGGCCCTCCAGGTGTTTTGGACTCCAACTCCCACCATTCCTAACAGCTGGTAGACTGTTAGAAATGGTGGGAGTTGGAGTTCAAAACACCTGGAGGGTCCAAGTTTGCCCATGCCTGGGCCAAAGCGTCGTTCAACCAACTGGCCTTGCTTTCTCCTTTCTTCCCCCCTCATGGAAACAGATCCCCCGAGTGGCAGGATCCTATCCCAACATGGCTGCGGGTTCCCCAGGGAGCGCTAGGAAAAGTTTCTCCCACGAACCTCGGAAGGACCCTCGACCGAGGAAGCGCTCCCTCATGTTCCTCTTCCCCCACAAAAGGCGACGCTGAGAGGCTACTTACAGAGAAGCCAAAGAGCGCCCTCCTCCCCGGCTCTTCTTCCTCTCCTCCCTCTCCGTCGGGTGTTGCCTCTGCTGCTGAAAGTCCCCCTGCCCGGCCCACAGAAGGAGAGGGACACAAGGATGACTAGGCACCATCATCCCACCCCACAAAATGGAAGGAGGAGCCGCTGCCAGCTTGGGAGGGAGGTAAGCCGCCCCAAGTGTTGTCCCCTCTAAGGGAACCACAAGCACTTTAAAAACAGGCTCATTGTGCACCTCTACTATAGGCCTGAGCAAACTTACACTTTCCAGGTGTTTTGCACTTCAACTCACACAATTCCTAGCACCCTGTTAAGAATTGTGGGAGTTGGAGTCCAAAACACCTGGAGGGCCCAAGTTTGCAATTTTCTACAAATAACCCCATAACTATAACTAGCCTGTCACCACTAAATGTCAGCACTAAACTTCCATTTTAACTTTCTTTTCCAGTTGAATGTCTTTTATTTGTTATTTGGACAATATTGTTCCTTCTCTTTCCAAAACAAAACTCAAGTCCTGGAGAGCAGGCTGAACAGGCTTTGGTGACTAGCAAAGTTTACAAAAATTGGAAATAAAGGCCCCTTCCACAGAGATAATCCAGATAATCTACTTTGAACTGTCTTCTATGGCACCATAGACCTGAGGCCCTTCCACACAGCCCTATATCCCTGAATATCAGGGCAGAAAAACCCACAATATCTGCTTTCTACTGGATTATCTGAATCCACACTCAGATAATGTGGGATTTTCTGCTTTGATACTCTGGGATATAGGGCTGTGTGCAACAGCCCTATGCCCCCTTCCACACAGCTGAATATAGAACATAACATATGCTAAGTACCCCCAATTCCTCGGTACTTTATTTCCACCAACACTACAATTTGCCACAGCATCGCGTGGCCGGGCACAGCTAGTACTAGTATAAAATAGGGTTGCTGTGAGTTTTCAGGGCTGTATGGTCATGTTCCAGAAACATTCTCTCCCGATGTTTCGCCCACATCTATGGCAGGCAGTCGCAGAGGTTGTGAGGTACATTGGAAACTAAGCTAGGGAAGTTTATATATCTGTGAAAGGTCCAGGGTGGGAGAAAAAACTCTTGTCTGTTGGAGGCAAGTGTGACCATTATAATTGATAATTGATTAGCATTTAATGGCCTTGCAGCTCAAGGCCTGGCTAATTCCTGCTATGTTCAGCAAAGGACAAGAGGGATCCTCTCACCTCTGCAGGAGTCTACTGTATACCATGCAGCTGTGGACAACTCTACATAGGGACCCCCAAACACAATATTGCCCAAACACAAACCAAGGAACATGAAAAGCACTGCAGACTGATTCAACCAGAAAACTCAGCCATAGCACAGCACTTGATGAACCAACCTGGACATAGTATATTATTTGAGAACACAGAAATGCTGGACCACTTTAACAACCACCATGTCAGACTACATGAAATCCACAAGCATGTGAACAATTTCAACAGAAAGAAGGAAACCATGAAAATGAACAAAATCTGGCTACCAATATTAAAAAATACTAAAATCAGGACAATAAATAAAGAACAACACTCTGAAAACAGGGGGATTCCAGACATGAATCAATCAGGGCCCACTAACACCTCCCAACAAAGGAATCCCTTGGACAGGAATTAGCCAGGCCTTGAGCTGCAAGGCCATTAAATGCTAATCAAGGTTATTATTTACAACATTCACACTTGCCTCCAACAGACAAGAGTTATTTCTCCCATCCTGGACCTTTCACAGATATATAAACCTTCCTTGCTTAGTTTTTTCCACTATACCTCACAACCTCTGAGGATGCCTGCCATAGATGTGGATGAAACGTCAGGAGAGAATGCTTCTGGAACATAGCCATACAGCCTGGAAAACTGTGATTCCAGCCATGAAAGCCTTCGACCACACTAGTATAAAATAGTTATGCAAGTGGTTGCATTTTTTCAAATATGCATTTCCATTGCATGCCAATTATTTCACAAGCACACACACACAAAATTCTCATGAATCACTATAGTGGTCTTTATGTCCATTGGCAAAGGCTTGATGTCCATCTGTCAGGGATGGCTTTATTCTGTGTTCTTGCATGACAAGGGGCTAGAATGAATGTTGTTTCTTCCAACTCTATGATTCAAACGGTAAGATTCAACATAACTATGCTGGTATATATTTGTGCTTCATTAGAAATATACAATATCTTTGTCAATGCAGTTAATCTGACACATGATCAAGCTGCTTTATATGAAACCACACCATTGTCATTGCTAGCCAAGAAATGTCTGTTGTGACAGAGATATTTTCCATATGTGCTCCAAGTTCTTGAATGGGAGGCCATAAACTAAAGGGGAGGCCCTATATGTGCAAAGCATATGCTGTATCGCTGAACTACAGTCCTTCCCCAGCATGAATTCTTGTCTCAAATGCTTGCACCCATATTTCATATTATAGCTTGGTAACAGCAAGTTAACGCAGCAATGACTTCAATATACAAAGGTTATGTTTCCAGCTACCCTGAAATTACACTGAAATCAAGAATTTAATTGACTTTTCAAACCCATCCAGGAAGAAACTTGTACAGCCTCCCCTATAATTTCCATCCTGCTTGTCTCCCACACTTTTTATAACCTTCTTTTAATGCACTTTTAAAAGCAATGAGTCTCCAGGGGTTGTGTGGGGGGATCCAGGCAAAGTGTTTTATAACCCTAGAGAACTTCTGAGCAAAATGTATACTGCTAGCCATATTTCTGACAGTATTGAATGATGAGACAAGCTAGCTTTAAAGGAATCAAAGCCAGGACCTTTGGAAGTCTGGTATCTTGTAACAGATATCTTCAGTTCAATGGGCCCAAGCGATCTATGGGGATTTGAAGCTTGCCATGAAACTTCATTATTTCTGCTTATGATACTAATTGCTTACAAATCGTCCTGATACATCCAGAGAGACTTTTCAAATGTTTATTGCCTGTGTAATTCATAATGAGGTTCATTTCTGTATACATTTTAAGTCAATTTAGGCTCATTTACTCTGCAGAGTTTACCAATAATAAAACTTTTTCCCTTGCCATATTACTGTGATGCATATGGTATAACAAAAATTAATAGAGCTCTACGGAAGATGCATATTCTGATCAATATTATGGGTTATGGGGTTCAAAAATGAAATAAAAATATATTTATATCTTCTTTTTCTTCTGTTTCCCCCTAAGTGAATGGAAAGAAGACACTCAGAAGAATCTCCAACCTTCAACAATGGGAGAAGGAAGGGGATTTTTATCCCTCCTAGCCATTTACATTCCACAAGCAATGCTATCCAAATTTTGATTTTTCATTTTGATTTGACTTCAACTTCCAGAATCCCTAGCTAGCATGGTTAAAAGTTACAAAATCTGGGAGCTGAAGTCCAATACCCTATAGTATAAGCCTGAATACCCTATAGTATAAGCCACTTATTGACTCAAGCCTCTTTGGCCCTTTCTACACCGCCAGATAATCAAGATTATCAAAGCAGAAAATCCACATTATCTGATTGAACTAATTATCTTAGGTTCCACTAGTGGCACAGCACGTTAAACCACTGAGTTGCTGAACTTGCTAACCAAAAGGTCAGCGGTTCAAATCCGGGGAGCAGGGTGAGCTCCTGCTGTTAGCCCCAGTTTCTGCCAACCTAGCAGTTCAAAACATGCAAATGTGAGTAGATCAATATGTACCGCTCTGGTGAGAAGGTAATGACGCTCCATGCAGTCAAGCCAGCCACATGACCTTGGAGGTGCGTATGGACAACGTTGGCTCTTCGGCTTAGAAATGGAGATGAGCACCAACCCCCAGAATCGGCCACGACTAAACTTAATGACAGGGAAAAACCTTTACCTTTAACTTTACCTATCCCAGGGCACCTCCACACAGTGAAAAAGTCCATTTCGACCTGCACCAGCAGCAAAAGCTCGCACTTTTGCAGCTGGGTGTCCAGATGTGCTCCCGGTACCTTCTGGGAGATCACTCAGACAACCTAACCCCCTCCCGGAACCCCTTTTAAAATCATCAAAAATAAAATAACTAACCCAGCTGGTATTTCCCTTCTGATTTTCTAGGCTAAATTAGCCCAGAAAACTGCAAGAACAACAACTCCCTCCCCAAAAGCCCCCCAAACCCCTTTAAAAAGTAAAGCAATTTACCCTTCTGCCGGCCCTCTCCTGGCATGTAGGAATGATGCGCCAGGAGAGCAGGGTGGGGGAAGGAGCAATTTTCCTCCCCCCCCCCCCATGCATCATTCCTACGTGCCAGGGGAGGGCCAGAAGAAGGGTAAATTGCTTTACTTTTTAAAGGGGTTTGGGGGGCTTTTGGGGAGGGAGTTGTTGTTCTTGCAGTTTTCTGGGCTAATTTAGCCTAGAAAATCATGGGACTGTTGTCTGGACTGCAGTCCAGACAGTGGAAGTAGTGAGTTCATCCTGCGCCTTCCAAAAAGGTGCAGAATAAACCCACCATCAAATTAATTCACCACAAACCAGGGTTTTCCTGGTTTGTGGTGAATTAATTTGTGTTTTTCACAGAGATAATCTAGCCAGCCCCCTTTTTGTCTGGATGTGCCCTCAGTCTACAATGCCATATAATCCAGTTCAAAGCAGATAATGTGGATTTTATACAGCGGTGTAGAAGAGGCCTTCTATACTTCCATATAATCCATATTATCAAAGCAGATAATCCAGATTATATGATTTGAACTGGATTATATGAGTCTACACTGCCATATAATCCATTTCAAAGCAGATGAATGCAGGAAGTCAAAGGGGAATCTACAAAAATGATCTTCCCTCTTCTGCCATTAGTAAAGGCATTTCAATAAGAGCATGAGAAAAAGGTATGTTGAAATCAATTATTTAATTTCAATTTCAATAAATATTATTATTTATATAGACTTGGAGAGCTACACCTTCGTTCAAAAAATCAATTTTTATCCCCAAAGCCCTTAAGGGTCTCAGGAACATTTTTACCATTTAATATTAAAATACTAAAATTTATTAAATCTTTATATTTGACCATCTCTGTTTTTATGTTGCTGTAGAGCTGTCTCGCCGCTGATTTATTATCAGTAGATTTTCATAGAGAGATTGTCTGCCATACTGGGTCCCGGAGAAAATGCACAATACATGTCAAATAGATATACAGGCAGTTCCCGAGTGAAAGACATCCAGTTTACATCCAACTCCTAGTTACAAACAGAGGTGAGGCAATAGGAAGTGAAAGGAAAACTACCCTTTGGAAAGGAAATTTGCTACTGTAAGCATTATTATGGGGAAAAGGTGTCTCCACTGAAGCTTTATCAATAAGACTTGCTTCCATGATGTAGCAAAATGCTTAATTATAGTGTAAATTTTAGATATGATTGTTAATGTTTAAACATGACCTACCTTGCAGGGCTGGTGTACGAACAACCATTTTGTGATTCTTAGAAGGTATCACCAGAGGAGGAGCTAATTTACATAGGGATGACCTGATTGGTCATATGTAAATGAGTGGGTGCTAGAATTTGAAAGGGGAGATAGCCAAGAATGGCAGTTGGAAACGAAACCAAACATTCTAAAGTCAGTTAGGATGGGGTAAAGCGAACTGCTGGGTCATGAAAGTGAGTTGTTAATGAATATAGGTCAGGGAGTATGTTGACAAAAGATATTTGAGGAAACAGTTAGTATAATAAGTTGAAAATAGTTGAGAGTCTGCTCCTGCATAATAAACAAGTGAATCTTTCTGTGTATAAAGATTTGTATGAAGGAAAGCTGTAATGAAACAATGTTATTCAACCAAGAAAGCAATATATAAATGTAACCAACATGCTTTTGTTGCAAGATCTCAATAAATAAACTCAGTTACTGTTTCATTCTGCATGAAGACTGTTTCTCTAAAAAACTGAATAAGATTTAAAGAATCCAAGAAGAACCCTGCAATCTTGGATTAGGAACAAGTCTGAGTTCCAGGTTTAAATTGGTGACAGAGGTGGGATATAAAGGAAAAGATTTCCCCGCCTGTCTGAAGGAACCTTTGTGAAGTGGGCTTCACACATGACAACCCAAAATTTTCAAAATCCAATTGTCACAGGGAAAGAAAGGGAGGTGAAATCATCTGAACAGGGGTGCAGACAGAAAAACAAACACCACCAGGGTGTTAACATTTCCTAATCCTCCCCCCCCCCCACACACACACACGGCTGGAGTTTGACCTTAAAAATGTACCTGTTCTAATTTACATACAAATCCATTTAAAAAACAAACAAACCTACAGAGTCTACTTATTCATATCTAAGGGACTGCAAGTATACAGATATGCATAAATACAAACCAATCCTGCCTATCAGGTGTCAGTTCTCCTGCTCTCATAAGTATTAAAAAGCAGCCTTTGGCAAAATAGGCTGCAAGAATGTCATCTTTCTGTCTCTGTATATAATAGATCTCTCCCTGGAAATCCTAAACCCATCAAGTTGGAAACATTGTCCTACTATGGGAATCTTTTTCTTTGCCAGTCAATCAACAAGCATTGTTTATCAAGTTAATTCTGGGGCCAGAAAGGGGTAGCACAGATAGAGGAGATGAACTCCAAAAGTCCTCCAATAAGAACTTTATTATGTTTCCTACCATACCATGAACTGATTACAACCTGTAAATAAATGTATATTTTAACCAGTAAGACTGCGGAATATAATCTCTACCAATCAAAGTTATGCCTATTATTTCAACAATGAATATACTGTGTACCATAAGATTTTGGATCGTAATTGACACCTATCACAACAGATGTCAATTCTTTCAAATGTCTGTATGTATATGTACAGTAGAGTCTCGCTTATCCAACATAAATGGGCCAGCAGAACATTGGATAATAAGGAGGGATTAAGTAAAAGCCTATTAAACATTACATTACATTATGATTTTACAAATTAAGCACCGAAATATCATGTTTTACAACAAATCAACAGAAAAAGCAGCTCACTACACGGTAACGTTATGTTGTAATTACTGTATTTATGAATTTAGCACCAAAACATTGCAGTATATTAAAAACACTGACTACAGAAACATTGGCTACTAAAAGGCAAATTGCATTGGATAATACAGAACATTGGATAAGCGAAGGTTGGATAAGTGAGACTCTACTGTATATGTGTGTGTATGTATGTATATTTATATATATACACACACACACACACACAGTAGAGTCTCGCTTATCCAACATTTGCTCATCCAACATTCTGTATTATCCAACACAGTCTGCCTCCTGCCCAGACCCATACCTGTTTCTCTAGGCAGCAATGCACAGTTGGCCAACATACCCAACAACAACAATGCTCCCAAACAAGTGGCAGACTTATTTTAAAACATTATGTTTTAGTGCTTAATTTGTAAAATCATAATGCAATTTGACATTTAATAGGCTTTTCCTTAATCTCACCTTATTATCCAACATTTTTATTTATCCAACATTCTGCTGGCCCGTTTATGTTGGATAAGCGAGACTCTACTGTAGTACGTGCTTATCAATGTAAAGGATGTCATATTTGGAAAATTCTCCTGACAACTTGTCTTGGCCAACAATGCAATAAATCAGCTTCTGGTCCTGCATGTCTCCGATGAAACATTTGGAAGCACTTCCTGGCCATACAAGCTGTTCAGCAGTGGAACTCTCTGCCTCAGAATGTGGTGAAAGCCCCTTCCTTGGAGGCTTTTAAACAGAGGCTTGATGGCCATGTGTTGGGGGTACTTTGTTATGCTTTTCCTGTATAGTTAGGGGTTGGATTAGATGGCCCATGTGGTCTCTTCCAACCAGGGCTGTAGCCAAGGGGGGGGGGTAGGAGTTCAACCCCCCCCCGGCCCAAAAAAATGTCATGTTATAAAAAAAACCCGGTTTACTCATGAATTTTAACTGGTTAACCAAACCCCCATGAGTGTCCACTGAAGTTTATCGATGTAGCCTGATTTCTCAGTTATTTGGCATTATGGAACTACCTTTCATGGTTCACTAAAAAAGGTTTCAACACCCCTCCCTCAAATTTTCTGGCTAAGGCCCTGCTTCCAACTCAATGATTTTATGATTCTATGAATCAACCAGGTCTTGGCATGCTGGGCAAACCCTGAGATTTCAGAAAACACCCCCACCTTATTTAGAAGAATAAATTTAAAATGGACTCCAGTTGTATCACTTACTAATCCCAATTGAATTTCTTTGCACTTCTAGTTTGATCACAATGGAATTTTTTAAAAGATTGTGGGTAGAAACCAACATCACAAAGTGTAAAATAATTTCTCTCTTTCCTTTCACTGTAGCCTCTATATTTCCTTAAAATATCCTTTGGAAAATACACACAGACTTTATGGAGCAGATTTTGATGGTTCCTATGAAGATGCAGGACAGAAGGTAGAGCATATCCCCTTATAGTTCTGCTACTCAAATAGAAACATGTTCACACTGGCTCACATAACACTTATGAAGCAGTCTAAAGTTCAGAAATGTGTAGAAGGTGCAGAAGTAGAACATTCACAAACTTTGAGAATCAACAAAAGTCATTGAAAGTGAAACGTGATTATATTTGAGATTATTCAAGCTGCAATAGGTAAAAATGTTTTGTATGAATGGAAATAGCTGTTTGGTATTTTGAAATAGTAGGTCAAGGAAACTAACTTTGAGGTGCTGATGAGGTTATTGCAAGTGGCAACATTTCTATCGCAGAATAATATGAATTCTTCTTTGATGTCTGCGCTTTAAAGTCATCCCCAAGGTACATATCTTGTAGGACCAGCCCAAGGCAGCATCTCCTTTTCAAGGCTTTGTTATTCATCAAATGTTCATGTTGTGGTGAAGAGTTTATGATGTCTTGCAGGACACATCCGGCATGACAAGAAAATACGTGTCTTACAAGATCTGTTGACAAAATCAATTGATTTCAAGGGTGAGTTCCCAAATAGTGAAAAAAAAACCTGTTTAAGGCAAGGCAAGTCATAAGAGAAAAAGCATAGCTCTTGGGTGGGCAGAGCCATAGCGAGAGTAGAAGTGAGGAGTCAGTAGAAACAATGTACAACAAAGTATGTCAACTTCTTCCAACCAGTTCTAGATGAATCTCCATCTTGTTACAAGCTGCCTTAAATCCCAGACTGGGAAAAATATAGGGTATAAACAAATATAACAATAACAATAATTATATCCACAATCAATCACAAAGGAAATGTTTGAAATGTGTACGCTAAAGAAAAATGTCCCATAGTACAGATGTTATTTATAAATTTCCCCTATCATAAGATATTAGTGTGTGAATCAGTTTTCTTTATGGGAAATACCTTCCAGAATCAGATTTGTTATTTCTATTTAAGAACTAGAAGAAAACCATATTTTCCACCCAGTAATTGCCATTCTACATTTTCATCTAGGATAAGGAACTTCCCAACCCCGGTGCAGCTGTGGAAGGGAAGTCGTTTTGCCACCTCCCAGGAAAAAGAGAGGAAAGTAGATCCGGTTGGATCTACTTTGTTGGAGGAGAAGGAGCTTTAGAATCAATAGCCAGCCTCCTGCCTCCATTCTGACTTTGACTTTGACCCACCTCTCAACACTAGCAATATAATTTGGGTCACTTACTGGGGCCAGGTAGGAATCCTCCCCCCCATGTTCTGAGGGGAGGGTTCGCCTACCCTATACTGTTTTAAAAGGCAAATTGGGAGGTGGTGGTCATGTATATAGGCTGGAACAAAATTAAACAGGTATTGATTGGTTTATTGCCGTACACACAAGGCAACCCTTTAGGGTGTAGGTCATGAATGGAAACCCTCATCTGTTGTTCTTATAGCCCAGGGAGGGCGTATGGAAATGACCCAGGAACGGGAGATTCTGAACTTAATGAATCCTTGGGGCAGAATTCTCTGGTACATTTCCCTTCAAGGTCAGCCAGGATTATTTCACCCGAGGACCTGGTGTTTCACCCAAATTAAGCCAATGAGTAGGTTGGGAAGGATCACTACCTCGGCTTTAGTTCACACCAAATTCTCATTTTCACAATAACAGTAGTTGCAATTACAAGTTTTCAAGGTTTAATTAGGTAACATTCAATAAAGTTGTCCATAGTTTAACCCATATCTTTTTGTCTGTCTCTTTATTTCATGGTTGGATGGCAAAAAGCTTACATAGAAACCCAGAGCTTTTAAAAGGTAACAAGATTGCTGCGTCACTGACACTGCAATTATATGATTCAAATAAAATGTTAGTGTTTTTATTAATATTTTTATCAAAAAACAGAATAGGAATAATATTTTTGTATTCTTGATTGTATTCTACTAATTACATGATTACATGATTTTATTATTTATCAAAAGCGAATATGCCCTCAGTTTGAACTAACACAAGATATAAAATAATTCCAATTCCTTTTAAAATTAATCAATGATTTTTTCTTAATCAACATTGTCAATTTGTCCATTTTGGGAAGGTTTTTCATTTTCTTGAGGCAGTTTTCATTAGTTAGTATAACTGAATCTTTCCATCTTTAAGAATAGCATCTTCTATTGTTTTATACAGGGGATGTAACATAGAAACCTGCCATCAACCATATGTATATGATAGCTAGATCCATGTATAAGTGCAAACCCAGCAATGGCTGGATACTTTAGTTAAATAAAAATGGAAGAAAAGTCATGGTAAATTGTAGTACTGTGAAAATTTAGTAAAGTTCCAAGTGGACCCCATGCAGTTCTTCCCAGATATACCTGCACTTCTGCATCTTAGTCCCCTTTCACACAGCTGGATAAAATCCCACATTATCTGCTTTGAACTGAAATATATGGCAGTGTGGACTCAGATAACCCAGTTCAAAGAAGATATTATGAAGTGCTTTGCCTTGCTATTCTGGGTTATATGGCTGTATGGAAGGACCCTTAGATCCTATCAATGTAAAAGCAGCAGGCGTGTTGTTGCTGAGTGCCTTCAAGTCATTTCTGACTTATGGCAATCCTAAAGCACACCAATTTCAGTGTTTTCTTGGATAAATTTGTAAAGAGGGGATTGTCCTTGCTTTCCTCTGAGGCTGGGAAAATGTAACTTCCCAAAAGTCACTCAGGGCCTCATCACAAAGGCCAGAGGAAGCATCCCACTTTGCCTGGCTTTGGAGAGAAAAGAGAGGGGGAGCGGGGCAAGTCTGTCACCCTGCACACAGCTCCTTCTCAGTGGCACTTTCCCCATCACAAGGGGAAAGAATAGCCCTTCCATTGGAGTCAACACAACACAACACAGGGAGCCTCCTGGGTTGTGGGAGAAGCCTCTGGCAGTGCTTTCACCCTGGTTAGGGGCGGGACCTCCACCAGAAGTCACACAAGGCCATGTGATGGCCGGTGTGGGGTTCCGTCCAGAAGACAGGATGATTTTTAGGATGCGTTTTTAGGTGAGTGTGATAAGGTCCAACACTGGAATCCTTATGACATAGTGGGTCTCAGCAAGTGCATGCATAACCTAAAAAAGTAGGCAGAAGGAAGTGTTTAGAAACCCCTAAAGGAAAACGTTAAGCTGATAAAATCCAGGTGCTGTGTTTTAAAGACATGGTTAGGGAAACCATGTTCACTGTCATATTTCACATCTCTCAATTTTTATAAAGAAGTTTATATACTCGGCAACTTAGAATGTGGCAAAAATTAAAAGGGAATTACTAAGAAGTGACAGCTGAGTCCAAACAAGCAGACCAAAAGAATGTACAAGGTCAGAGTAAAGAGATCTTATTAACACAACAAAGAACCTGTATCAAAGCAATTGCCAGATCAATTACATCAGTGGAGGTGCCAGGAATGTATTTGAGAGAGAAAGAGGGAAGAATGATGGCCATTTCAAAGGGCAACTCAGCAAGGCAACTGATAAACACTCAACACTTGGGCAGAATTATTTCTAAAAGGTGATGCCCTATTTGTACTTATGGAATGCAGAATATTTTATTTTTGAGTAAGCAGGCCTGTATGGCAGAACGTGTCTGCTGCTGATACAGGAAAGTTAAATCGAAATTACCATTGTACAACTGACTGCTACTATTTGCTCAGCTGCCTGAAGTATATGCAGACAGGTTACTGTGCAACCTGAAGTAAATGGGACATGCATGGAATTAAATGAGAAAAATCCCTTTTATATTAATAGGAGACACACACTGATCTGTCCACATTATCTTTCTTATGGCTAGCAAGAATGATAAAAAATATTGTGAAAATCCTCATTTATCAAATTTAACATTTTAGACATTTTATTGAGCTAAATATATGTGTTTTGGGAGTGTCAGGAAGTCCCGAGACTCAAAAAGTAGCAAGAAGCTTCACATCCAAATGTTGCCAAAGAATAATTCTTGAACTATGAATAAGTCTTCAAAAGCAGGTTGCAATAATTTTCTCACAGTGGGAAGAAAATGGCTAAACATACTCATAGCTTAATTCAAAAATAAAATTAGTAAAGAATTGCATTACTAAGTCTGAGTGACAATGGAGGAGGCAAATAATACCGGAACAGCAAAATGCAACTACAGCAGATACTGTCCCTGATGCTAAATATGCATGAGATATTCAGTTATCATTTCCCCATTTTTAACAGCATGATTTACTTTAAAAACAATTAAAGATCTAGCATGATTATATAAAGAAGAAAATATATTTCAATTAGAACTGCAACCAAAAAGGCAGGAGTGAAATAAAAATGGTCATGCATATTTAGCTATTTTATGTCAATATATAAAATAAAGATGCACAGCAATGTGAATAGACTAAATTGGCTCCAATTTATTTCCCCATATTCAACACTGATTACTTCTAGAATCAGTCAGTAATTATGCCCACCAAAAGGGTCACTTAATACTGGTAATTTTTATATTCAAAAATCCTTCAGGGTGTCTGGGAATGGTCACTTGGAGCAAAAGGTTACATAACAGTCTTTAGATCAAAGTTACCTCTAATTGTTTTTTCCTTTTAATATGGCTTTATTAAATATACATTGGAAGGAATGATGAAATTTCCTCTGGCCTTTCTTTAGAATGCAATCCTGAGCAATTAATATTAATAGCATAGGAGTATTATTGGAATAATTTCCTTTTCATAATGTATAATACATGAACAGAGTCATGTGCACATTTCTTGCTAAAATGCCTTGATAGATGCTTGTTAGTTCCTGACACAGTGGTTAAAAGAGTGAACAATGAGGCAAGAAGTGACTGGTTCACACTCCACAAATGTAGCATTGTATCCATGCACAACCATAAAGAAGAATTAAAGTGAGCTACCTTATGCTCCATTATTAATGAGTCCATCAACATTTGTGAAGTACTTTTCGCAAGTGTGCTATTAAGAAATAACCATAAACTCTTGAGGAAATATGCATAAGGATAATTGTTTATATGTATATACAGTAAGTCCTCCACTTTCATAAGGGTTAGGGATATAGGCCTCAGTGAAAGTGAAAATACTACAAATAAAAAGCCTGCCATTTTTTAAATTTGAGAGAGCATCGCTCTAGGAATCTCTAGGTTCTACAGTGAGATTCCATGGTCACCTTCCACCAGATGTTGACCATATAGTAACACTGGAAGACCTAGAGATTCCTACACAGATTGTATTGATTGAATTGGTGAGTTACCAATTGCACAAAAGTTAAATCTACAGTTGTGGAGAGATGTTTCTGGTACATTTATATCTTGAGCTTTCTCCAATCAATTCAATGAGGTGAGCTGGCCCTGAATTGAGGTATCTAAGAGTCTCCTACACTCTGCTTGATTCTATCAATCATGTGAGGTGAGTCAGATCATAAGAGAGTACTGGTCCAAGTCACTCAGTGAGACTTCAAGGGGAGTGTGTCCCCGTCCAGCTCAGGTTGTAATCCTATTCCCAGATCCAACTTATGCGAGACCAGCAATATTTCAGTCTTGTCTGGATTAAATTTCAACTTGTTTACCCTCATCCAGTCCATTATTGACTTCAGGCAATGGTTTTAGGTGCAGAACTGCTTCCTTGGAATTCAGTGGGAATGAGTAATAGAGTTGGGTGTCATCAACATACAGATGATACCGAACTCCAAAACTCCAGATGATTTCTCCCAGCGGCCTCATGTAGATGTTAAATAACATTGGTGATAGTGATGAGCCCTGTAGGACTCCGCAGCTCACCAGCCATGAAGTCAAGCAGAATTCCCTCAGGACCACCTTTTGGATTCGGCCTATGAGAAAGGATTGGAACCACTGTAACGCAGTGCTCCTAACCCCATCCCCTCAAGTCTCCCCAGAAAGATACCATAGTCAATGTTATCAAACGCCACTGAGAGGTCCAGGAGAGTCAACAGGGTCACACTCCCCCATCAAGTGCTTCACATAGATCATCCACCAAGGTGACCAAAGCTGTTTCTGTTCCATATCCCAGTCTAAAGCCAGATTGATATGGGTACAGATAATCAACCTCACCCAGAAATCCATGGAGTTGTTTGGCCACCACCTGCTCCAAGATTTTACTGATAAAAGGTAAATTTGAGACCAGCCTGTAATTGTCCAATATGGCTGGATCCAGGGACTATTTTTAAGTAAAGGTCTAACCACAGCTGTGTGTACTGTGTCTTGATGGAGTGAGGCATTAATCAATTCCCTAATCCAAGATATACTCCCATTGACTTGTTTGATAAGCCAAGAGAGACAGGGATCAAGGATATAAGTGGTGACTCTGTCAGCATCCATGGGTAATACAAGTTGAAACAAATCCGTAAGAACAGGACAAGGCAGGGCGATGGGTACACCCATGGGAGTGGTACTAACAGTGGTATCCAAAACCATGCGAATTTGACCAATCTTAGAAAAAAATGGCTCACAATGGGCACTCGAATAAAACAGATGGTCTTCTATTCTCAGGTTCAGGAGCCCTCGAACTACCCTGAAAAATTTGGTGGGTCTATCTTTTGCAGCCACAATTGAGGTGGAATTTAACATTTTCTTAGCAGCGTCAATGTCAGTGCCATACATCTTTTGATGGAGTCTAGTCTTTTTGTGGTCAGATTCATGCCGATTCTCCGCTCGCACTCTAGTCTCCTCCCCATCTGTTTCATTGCTAGTAGCTCCTTGGAGAACTAGGGAGCTAGCTTAACTCCACATCTGGGAAAGGGATGCTTCAAAGTGATGGTATTTATTTCCCTGGCCACCTCCATATTCCAGAAGTTGTCCAAGGCCCCAATAGGTTCACCAACTCTGGCAGCTGGAAATTCCCCAAAAGACCTCAGGAATCCATCTGGATCCAGCAGTCTCCTGGGGTGGACCATCTTAATGGGTCTGCCATTCTGACTCATAGATATTTTGACTCTGAATCCTTTATCAGATTACTTTTCTACATTGTAAATCTTTGATATGCATAAGTATGTAAAGATAAATATTACTGATTTCAGTGATCCGCCAACCATTTCATGCACAGACAAGCTTTTTCTTGAGATTATGATGGCATCCATTATGCAGTAAGAGCCACTATGTGACATGATGTGCCATTGGAATGATAATTTCTTTGGGGCATGGATCCATGGTCTGCTTCTTTGAAAAGTCACAATAGTCAAAGAAAACTCTAGAAATCTTTTCAGTCATTCTGAGCAGGGCATTTAGCATGGTTTTATACATTACACACCATTCAGGTTTCTTCCTTCTGATATCATACCTACTCAGCAATGCTTATCTTTAGGTACACATTAGAGATTAAAACTATTTCCCCAAGCCTTCCTTGTGCAAATTACACTATTACCTGCTTTATGGGCAATGTGGTTATGCTATTACATCTTGATTTTATTTGGTGTGTTTTCTTATACACCACGTTTAAAGCTTCATAAGTAAAAGTTTTATCTGTATATTCATACAATATCTAGACTGAATACTAAGGTTTTAAGCAACAATATGACAGATCTGTTCTGGGGTCTTTGTGTGTAATATCAGGGCCAGATGGTGGCTCTGAGGTCAGATGAAAATTTTGTTCCAGTTTTGACTTGGATTTTTATGAAACTATCCAAAGTTTTGGATCTGTTTTGGAGATTCAGCACCTTGGATAGATCCTGGCATCTATATACATGCACACAAACACGCACAGAGACACGTACACATGGCTAATCTCTGCCATCCTCCCACAGAGTTTCCTTACAACATTTGGCAGGAGAGTCAACTATGATCTTCTGCTTGCAAGTGCAGTTGAATTTTAGCAGCAACCTGCAGAATGAGAAGGGAAGCAGGATGTTAAGCCAGCAAATTTCATTTTAATGAATAAAGATAACATTTCCTCTGATGCTCTCCTATCTCATTACATCCTTTATATCCTTTCAAGCCTGATTTAGAAAAGTGTTAAATGCAAGCCATGCTGAGGCCTCCCCCTTTTCCTTACACCAATTATAGCTGACAGGTTCAGGGATGAGTAGTTCAGAGCAGTTCTAAAATACTGGGGTGGTCTCTGGACTGCAAGCTCAATACAGCACCAGGGAAGCAGAAGGCACAGCAGGAGAAGGCAGAAGGAAGGGGGGAGATTTATATCTTTTCAATGTTTTCTTAAAGCAGGGCTGGAAATAGGTTTCTGCCCAGAAACCAAATCATTGCCTTATAAAATTCACCATCTGTCTCATTATCCCTCCAATGGTGGTGTGAACTTAACGTATACTACTGGTTTAATTCTAGCCTAACCAAGCATAGCATTGCAAACTACAAAAAGGAAAGGAAAATCAAAAGGCTGCATAGCACCTTGATACCATCACATTGTTTAGGCAGGAGGTGTTGGCCACAGACTGCAAAAAAGTTTCTGTTCTAAGGGAAAGAGCAAATGTAGGAACAATGGGGAATCGGGAATAATAAAGGGTTATAAAGAAATTCAAATTTGGCTGAAGAAGTAGATGAAATAACCAAAGAATTGGCAGCCTATGTCAAGTTCCTTTGGAGCTCTCCAGTCAGTATAGTGTGTGGTCAGAGATCTGGTGGTCTAAACTGGGGGTTGTCAAGGAGATGCAAATCTGAAATGACTTAGACCCTATTCATGTGCACTCCTGACAAGAAGTGAAAGAAAATACCGAGACGGTATAAAAACAAATGGGTTGTCTGATTCTTCCTTTATTGTGACATTTCATTTAATTAAACAAGAAGCAAGAGGAGGAGGAGGCTGAAGGAGAAGGAGCCACCACCACCAACAGAAACCCAAAAGCAGGGAAAAATCCTTAGATCCCTCACCATTAAGTAGCCCTTTTTACTGCAGATGAAAAACAATCTGTTTACTTAGCTGCATAAATTGAAAAGGATTAACCAGAAACAAACAGTTGCTATTTGAGAGTTCACTGGTATGAAAACTTTACAGAGAAATACTAAAAGGGGGCTTATATGGTTTTAGAGAAAGATCAGTGGGGTTGTTGTCCCTTTTTATGTTTGCCACTGGCTTATTATTGCTTATTTAAGATACCTTTACCCATGTCTCTGTGATATGAACTGCATCAATAATCTTTCACTGGACTTAGTGCCTCCTAAGAAGAAAACTAACTGGGATTTCAGGTATTTGTAGTATTTGTTTGGTTAAAATAGGAAATGCAAAAGAAATTTAGGATCACAGATAGTCTCCCAAGATGTTTTGGTGGGTCTCAAAACCCTCAAAATATGTAGGGGAAAGCAAAGAGATGTTCAGAATGAAAAAAAATGTCCTGAGAGAATAATCATTTAAAAGAATAAATGGGGATTTCTCTCTTATTGTCACGACCCAGGCTACAGAGCACCAATAACCATACGCAGAAGCCAGAATCTATCTAATATCTTTATTAAGGAAATATATAAAGTTAGTAAAAGCAAATGTAAAAGATAGTCCAGAAGCAGACCTTTCAGGAAAGGTCAAAATTAGTCCAAGGAAATAATGTCCAATATGAAATATTAAGGTCCAAAGTTGTAATCCAATAACCGAAACACTCACTTTGCCAAGCAAAGTGAGGGGAGATGACAAGGTCCTTTAGTCCATAAAACTTGAGCGTGGCTAGGAAATAACTTGATACTTGAAACAAGGCTTGAACGTGGAACAAGGTAACTAAGAACAAGAACAAGGTCCGTGGAATAACTTGGTAAAATCCGTGAAACAAGGCAAGGATTAGTCCTGGGAAACAAGGCAAGGTCCGCAGGTAAACAAGGCTGGGAAGCAAGGCGAAGGCTGGATAGCAAGGCAAGGCTTGAGCAAGAGCGAGGCTTGAATCGGAACGCGCTGTCCAGACACGACTCGCTCCGTAGGCTGACGAATTGACTCCGCGAAGTTGCTACGCGGGCAAAACACCTATATAGAGTCCAACTTTCTCACCAAAGCGGTTCTCTGGGAATCAGAAACGAAAGCTAAACTCTGAGACCAGATGTTAAACTCCTTAAAGATTCTCACGAGAACCAGTGTTAATTGGCAACATTCTTAGCTGCTATCCTCGCACTCCTGCGCGAAGCTGAATCCAAACTTCTCTGTTGTTTACAAAACTCCCGGCGCAAGAACACGGGAGAAGTAGGCTCTGGGGTTGTTTGACATACTTCTGGGGCACAACTTTCTTGCAGGTGCAAGGTTCCCAGATCTGCCTGGGAAAGATCTGGCTGAGAGGAATCCAGTTCAGACTGGGAAGGTAAAAAACCCAAGTTTTCATCTTCATCAGGAATTACAATGTCCTGAGCAGGACTACAAGGCCCATGGTTCATCACACTATCCCCCTCCTCAGGGCCCCTCCCAAACTGGGATCCTCTCCCCGAGGCGCGAGGTCGCGGTTTGGTGGGATAGGTCAGATGAAAGCGACGGGTTAGATCAGGAGCATGGACTGTGGAGGCGTCTTCCCAAGAGCGTTCCTCAGGCCCAAAACCCACCCAGTCAATGAGATATTGTAGGCGGCGGCGATGAAAGCGAGAATCCAAAATGTCCTCAACCTCGAACTCCTCCTCCCCATTCATCAAAACAGGAGGGGGGGCCGGTTGGTCTGTATCAGGACGCACACCATCCGCCGGAAGGAGCAGGGAACGGTGAAACACTGGGTGGATGCGCATTGAACGCGGAAGTTGGAGTTTGAAAGTCACGGGGTTTAATTGCGCCACCACTGGATAGGGGCCGATGAAACGGGCATCTAACTTCCGGCAAGGGCGGTGGGAGGGCAGAAAGCGAGTGGACAGAAAAACCCGATCTCCTACCTTGATTTCAGGGCCCGGCTGGCGGTGTTTGTCAGCGTGGCGTTTATAGTCCTCTTTGGCTTGGTCCAGTTGCTGGAGCAAAAGTTGTTGCACCGCTGTGAGTTCCTGCAGCCAATCCTCTGCTGCGGGAACTTCTGAAGTTTCAATGACAGGGGGAAAGAAACGTGGATGGAAGCCGTAGTTTGCAAAGAACGGCGTTTCTTTTGTAGAAGCTTGAACTCCATTATTGTAGGCAAACTCAGACAGTGGTAACAGAGAAGCCCAATTGTCCTGTTGGTAGTTTACATAACAGCGAAGATACTGCTCCAAAGTGGCATTGGTGCGCTCCGTTTGCCCATCTGTTTGGGGATGATGAGCTGAAGATAAGCGAGAGTCTATGCCCAGTAGTTTTTGTAGTGCCTTCCAAAAACGAGAGGTGAATTGAGATCCACGGTCTGTGACTAAACTCTTGGGCAATCCATGTAGTCTGAAAACATGCTGAAGAAATAGATCCGCAGTTTCTTTGGCCGTGGGGAGGCCTTCGCAGGGAATGAAATGGGCTAACTTGGTGAAAAGGTCCACCACCACTAAGATCGTGGTGAATCCACAGGAAGGTGGTAGGTCAGTGATGAAATCCGCGGAAATTATTTCCCATGGGCGAGATGGGGTAGGAAGGGGGTGTAAAAGCCCTGAGGGCTTTTCCCTTCGTATCTTGGAGCGCTGGCATACTGGGCAGGTGTTGACATATTTTTCTACATCCTTGCGGATCTTGGGCCACCAAAAATCCCTTAGGATCAAATGCATAGTTTTAAATAGTCCGAAGTGTCCTGCTGGTTTGCAGTCATGACACAGGCGAAGCGCTTTTTCCCTGCCCGGTCCGGGTGGGATATAAACATGATTTCTATAGCAGAGCAGCCCATCTTTAAGCGAAAAGGGAAAATGCAGACCTTGGCGAAGTTGGTCCTGCGCCCAGGCATCTGCTTGCTGACTAGCCCTGATTTCTTGAGCACAGATGGGTCCTGGAGTAGGGGAAGTTGAACCAATGGGAATGGATTTGGTGTTCCCCACCGTGAGCGTGGCAAAGTTCTCGGGTTGTAGCAGTTGGGATTCAAAGGTCTCCTTGCGTCCTGCAGCGTATTCCGGTTTACGTGACAGGGCGTCTGCTTGCTTGGTTTGGGCTGGGGTCACATAATGGATCTGGAAGTTGAAACGTTCAAAGAATAAAGCCCAACGTTGCTGCCTCTGGTTTAGTTTGCGGGCAGTTCTTAGGTGTTCTAGATTACGATGATCAGTGTGGACTTCAATGGGAAATTTGGCCCCTTCTAGCCAATGTCTCCAAGTTTCAAAAGCTGCCTTTATGGCCAGTAGTTCTTTTTCCCAAATGGTATAATTTTTCTCTGGTGTGGTTAGTTGACGGGAGTAAAAGGCACAGGGATGAAGGTGGTCTCCCACCGGTTGTAAGAGTACAGCCCCAATTGCCACATCCGAGGCGTCCGCTTGCACAACAAAAGGGGTTCCAGGATCTGGGTGCTGTAGAATTGGCTGGGACGTGAATAATTTCTTTAGTTGCTGGAACCCTTTCTCTGCTTGATCAGTCCAGCGGAAGGGCTGTTTTCCACGGATGCAGCTAGTGATTGGGTCAGACCAGTGGGCAAAATCTGGAATGAACTTGCGGTAATAATTCGCGAACCCCAAGAAACGCTGCACCTCTTTCTTGTTAGTTGGCGCCCGCCATTCCAATACTGCTGAAACCTTGGCTGGATCCATGGAGAGCCCTAAAGGCGAGATGCGGTAACCAAGGAAATCTACCTCTTGTAGATCAAAGGCGCATTTTTCCAGTTTGGCATAAAGTCCATGATCCCGCAATCGTTGTAACACCATTTTGACGTGGTTCTCATGTTCTGATTGTGATCTAGAAAACACCAAAAAATCGTCCAGGTAGATTATCAAGAACCTGTCCAGATAGTCCTGAAAAATGTCATTGACAAAATGCTGGAACGTTGCGGGGGCTCCGCATAAACCGAAATTCATAACTCGGGACTCGAATAATCCGAATTTGGTCTGGAAGGCGGTCTTCCACTCGTCCCCTTCCCTGATGCGAACTAAGTTGTAAGCCCCCCGAAGATCCAGCTTGGTGTAAACCTTGGCTCCTCGAAGCCGATCCAGTAGATCCGAGATTAAGGGCAGGGGATAGCTGTTCCGCTTGGTGATATTGTTCAATGCTCTGTAGTCCACCACCAATCGTAGTTCCCCTGACTTCTTCTTCACAAACATCACTGGAGAGGCAGCTGGGGATTGAGAGGGTCTGATGAATCCCTTGCGAAGGTTTGTCTCTAGGAATTCCCTGAGAGCTTCTTGCTCTGGTTCAGTCAGGGAGTAGAGATGCCCTCGCGGGATCGGGGCCCCCTCCACCAAGTCAATGGCACAGTCATAAGGTCTATGTGGGGGTAATTTCTCGGCTTCTTTCTCATTGAATACATCCCAATACTCGGAGTACTTCTTTGGCAAGGTGATGATGGGCTCGGTGTCTGTGGCATGGCATACCTTGGCTACGAGGCAATGGTTTTGGCAGTACGGTGAAGCAAACTGCAGTTCTCTGTTGGACCAGGAGATGTTAGGGTCGTGGAGAGTCAGCCATGGAATTCCCAAAATCACAGGGAAATGGGGAACCTCGGTAACAAAGAAGGAAATCTCTTCCATATGTTCTCTTATCCACATCCTGGTGGGTTCCGACCATTGACTTACGGGGCCCGTCTTGAGGGGGCGGCCGTCTATGGCTTGCACCACACGGGCATTCTTGAAATCATGATATTGTAATCCCAGAGAGTCGGCATACTCTCTATCAATGAAGTTGTTGGTAGCTCCAGAGTCTATCATGGCGTGGATCATGACGGGTCCCCTTTTTGCTGACCATAATGTGACCACGAGAAGGAACAGGACCCCGGTTGGCGGCTCTTGAATGGATTTTTTGACCGGGTTGGCGAGCCTCTCTACACCCGGTCGTTGGCTTCCCCCGCCGGCTGTGTGCCAGTCGGCTCAGACGTCTTCGTCTCCGTGGAGGACGCCGCCGCAAGCCGGGCGGCAGGCTTCCCCTTGGCTGGGCACTCTCTGGCGAAGTGGCCCCCGTTCCCGCAGTACCAACAGAGGTTTAAGCGTTGACGACGGGCCTTCTCGGCGGCATCTAGTCTGGGACGCACATTGCCCAACTGCATCGGCACCTCCTCGCCTCCTCTGGGGTATGGGGTTGGCGGTGGGGGTCTCCACACTGGACGTGGCTGAACGCTGGCGGGAGCGGGGGGTTTTGCCCCGGCTCTACTGCCCTGGCCTCGAACCCACTGTTTCCTGTTGGCAATCATGACTTCAGCCCGTAAACATTGATCAATGAGTGCCTCGAGGGTCTGGGGAGGATCCACCTTGGAGATTTCTTCCAGCATTTCAATGTTGAGACCCTCCCGGAATTGTCCTCTGAGGGCTACATCGTTCCAGCCGGTGTTGTGGGCCAGCACTCGGAACTCGGCTATATACTGAGACATAGGTCTGTCTCCTTGGAAAAGGCGACGGAGTTTGTGGCCGGCTGCCTCCAAATTGTCCTCGATTCCCCAAGTCTCCTTGAGGTGGTCCAAGAAATGTTGCGCTGATCTTAGGTGTGGAGAGGCTTGGTCGAACAGTGCCGTCGCCCAGTTGGCCGCTGGCCCGTCTAGAAGACTGTAAACCCATGCCACTTTGATGTCTTCTTGGGGAAACTCGGCATCACGGGCCTCTAGATAAGCTTGACATTGGCGACGGAAAACATGAACCTTGGAAGCTTCTCCAGTAAACTTGGTAGGCAACGCCATGGCCGGGAGGCGGATTCCGCGCTCCCGCAAGCCCTTTATTTCTCCATCCTGGGCGTTGAGTCTGTCGCGGATGCGATCCACTTCGTCCTTGCTGATGGTGTAGCTCAGTGGCTGCCCACCGGGTACGGTTCCGGTAGACATTCTGGCCAAGGTTAATTGGTGCTTAGGGTGGCGGAGTCAAACTGTCACGACCCAGGCTACAGAGCACCAATAACCATACGCAGAAGCCAGAATCTATCTAATATCTTTATTAAGGAAATATATAAAGTTAGTAAAAGCAAATGTAAAAGATAGTCCAGAAGCAGACCTTTCAGGAAAGGTCAAAATTAGTCCAAGGAAATAATGTCCAATATGAAATATTAAGGTCCAAAGTTGTAATCCAATAACCGAAACACTCACTTTGCCAAGCAAAGTGAGGGGAGATGACAAGGTCCTTTAGTCCATAAAACTTGAGCGTGGCTAGGAAATAACTTGATACTTGAAACAAGGCTTGAACGTGGAACAAGGTAACTAAGAACAAGAACAAGGTCCGTGGAATAACTTGGTAAAATCCGTGAAACAAGGCAAGGATTAGTCCTGGGAAACAAGGCAAGGTCCGCAGGTAAACAAGGCTGGGAAGCAAGGCGAAGGCTGGATAGCAAGGCAAGGCTTGAGCAAGAGCGAGGCTTGAATCGGAACGCGCTGTCCAGACACGACTCGCTCCGTAGGCTGACGAATTGACTCCGCGAAGTTGCTACGCGGGCAAAACACCTATATAGAGTCCAACTTTCTCACCAAAGCGGTTCTCTGGGAATCAGAAACGAAAGCTAAACTCTGAGACCAGATGTTAAACTCCTTAAAGATTCTCACGAGAACCAGTGTTAATTGGCAACATTCTTAGCTGCTATCCTCGCACTCCTGCGCGAAGCTGAATCCAAACTTCTCTGTTGTTTACAAAACTCCCGGCGCAAGAACACGGGAGAAGTAGGCTCTGGGGTTGTTTGACATACTTCTGGGGCACAACTTTCTTGCAGGTGCAAGGTTCCCAGATCTGCCTGGGAAAGATCTGGCTGAGAGGAATCCAGTTCAGACTGGGAAGGTAAAAAACCCAAGTTTTCATCTTCATCAGGAATTACAATGTCCTGAGCAGGACTACAAGGCCCATGGTTCATCACACTTATTTTGGCAGAAAATTTAGTTCATTTCCTTTCAACTGAAAGAGTTTTTTTTAAAAAGAAGAAGAAGAAGAAGAAGAAGAAGAAGAAGAAGAAGAAGAGAAGAAGAAGAGGAGAAGAAGGAGGAGGAAGAGGAGGAGGAGGAGGAGGAGGAGGAGGAGGAGGAGGAGGAGGAGGAGGAGGAGGAGGAAGAAATAATTATCTTCCAGACACATGTCATTTTATTTGGAGGAGTTAGTGCAATTTTTGAAATATCCTGGGAAAGGAAAATCATTCCTCCCATACTCTTCTTTCGGCAAACCCTATCCAGCAGTTCTTTTCCTATATATGCTCTACAGATAAGGAAATCAGAGATGAATGTGCTAGTTCCACTACCTCTTTCACCGTATTGGCCATCATTTCCTGTCTGCATATTTTCTAATATCTAAAAGAGAGTCTACATAGTCAGAGGCTTCATTTATACAGTAGAATTAGTGCAGTATGACATAAATTTCACTGACATGGCTCAATCCTATGGAATCCTGGGATAGTTTGGTGAAGCAGAGAAAGCTAAAGACCTTGTAAAACTAAAACTCCCATGATCCCATTGAATTAAGCTATGGTAATTAAAATGATGTGAAACTGCATTAAATCTCTCCTCTGAGGACAACAGAAATGGGTTGTTTTCTCCTCCTGGTGGGAGGAGAAAGGTGCTTCTGAATCAAAAACCAAGGATTTTATCACATGAAGCTGACTAAACACAAATTAAGTATGATGGTTGCAAGTGCCAGAGGAATTTGTCACAAAGCATCATACTCACTCTTAGTGGCTTTGCTTTTGCATCCTCAATAGCCCAAATAACACCACCATAGCACAACTAAACCCATGTGCAATGGCTTCTCCTGTAGTCATAATATTTCAGTTAGTAGATGTGATTCTCTTCCTCTCTTTGCATAGTTGTGCAATTGTGGCAAAGAAAAAAGGTGCATGTGCTAGATAGGGACACACATGGAAAGAAAGCTGGAGTCAGCAATATTGTGTGGTACATTGTAGCAGGAACAGTAATAAACAAAACAGTGCTAAAGCATTTGTCAAGAGGAAGGGTAGAAGTGAACATTTCAGTACTGGTATGCTTCTGTTTACTTTAATAACATGATGGTTGCAACAGAACAGCCTTGTGTGATGAAGTCCATATTATCAGGTTGAAGAAATGTAATCATAGATATTTTGCTTACATATTTGGCACTATAACTGTGAATGCTGCTTTAGAAGTAAAAGAACCACAAAAAGTACCTTATCCTTAGGTTTACAATTGAATTGTGACATGACAGAAAAGGAAAGGGGCAAGACAATTTGGGAAGAGATTAAGACCTCCCTCTGAGACAGATCAGTGGCAGTTGGGATAGAGGTATAGCCTTTCATCTGCTTCTGGATCTAGGTATGGTTGAGTTGGGCCTACTTTTTCTCTTCACCCTCCAAGACAGGATATTAGCAGTTGGGATGGAGGGTGTTTCATTTCCTTCTGTGCCTAGGTATAATGGAGCTAGGTCTGCCTCTTCTGATACAGAATGCAGAAGGAATAAATGGAAGCAACATGGCTCCTAGAGCAAGAATCTGAACAAGAAATGCCATTGGCAGAAATTGTACTTTTAAGATTTTGGTATCTATCCTTTGAGCATGAAAACTCTGGTCAATCCTCTTATAGACTATCCAGCACAGTTGCTAAATTCTACAGTGTTTTATTATGCTAATTGATAATCTAGTGTGCTCCAAAGATTAAAGAAAAATGAAATTAAAGCTACCAAATCAAAGGGTAACAGCTTCATAATGCCTCTTTAATTTAGGAAAATACAATTAGAGTCACACAGAGGCAGAATTGACTATGAAGACCAAGAAGGATGTAATTGACAAAGTAAATGTTACAGACAAAAGCATAAAAGCAAAGAAAATGTCAATAAACTTCAGTGCCACTGATTTGCATGAGTGGAACCCATTCAGCATAAGAAGTCCACAAGTCCTCAGGGACATGCAATGATATAGCAAGCTGTAATGACTGTGTGTGAAATTCATAGAACGTATTATGGGACAATTCAGTGGCAGGCAATTGTTCCAGGCCGTTCTTCCAAATTCTCTTGGCTTGGAGAACAGTTCTCCTCTCCAAAGCTAGCCGTTCAAAATTCATTTTCCCTTCCCTGGTGCCTCTAGTTTCCTTGCAGTTCCTGGAGTGTTCACTTTTTTGTCTTTCAACTTTAAGATAATTAGGCTGGTGGAGGACTAGGGATATCAGAACTATACCAGGCTTCACCTATTTCTTTTCAAAATCTGAAATCCTTCAAAAATTGTACTATATATGGTTCCATTATGACTTGTATGGAAATAATACCTCTTGGTGCAAATGGAAAGTTCCCAAAATACGACCATGATTTCTTGAAATTTAAAATTGGCATATTTATGCAAAACTGCCATAGAAGCTCTCAAAAGACTTATGGGTCCACAGAGGGGTCATAAATTAAACCAAATAGGTGGTTCATGCATTGGGAGTTCATTTTTTCCTCTGGATTCTTTTTTATTTCCTCTGACTTCTCATTTCTCTAATCTATTATCTCATCTGTTCCAATTTATTTTAATTATCATGTTTCATTCCTTGATAATATGCTAGATTAAATGCTAGACTGAATATATCTTGAACTATTTATCTACATCAAATGAAATATTTCAATTTACAAGACTGTTCTAGCAATAGTTTCTCTAAATGCTTGTAGGTTCAAGTATAGTATTCATTTGCCCTTAAATAAATGTATTCATAAAATTAATATATAGAGACAGGCAGACACACACACACACACACACACACACACACAGAGAGAGAGAGAGAGAGAGATGCCTTGATATATGAATTGAATTCGTTCTGTGACCAAGCTCATAAATCAAATTGCTCATATGTCAAGTCAATTTTTCCATTGAAATGAATTGAAATGCTATTAATCCATTCCCTGAAGGGACTTCCCAGAGAAAAGGCACCCCTCTTCCTCCCAGGCCCCACTGTCAGCATTCCCAGGCCCCATTACCTACAATTGGAAAGTGCTCTCCTTCTCCGGCCTCTTTATTTGTGTGTGTGTGTGTGTGCGCGCGCGCGCGTGCATGCGTGCACGCAGGAAATCAGGCTTTTCTTTTTCCATGCCCTTGGCTTTCTGCCTCCCACTATCTGAGCCCACATGGAGGAGGGGTTCTTCCTCATCCTCTGCCATCCCCCAAATAATGCCTCTGTGCGTAGCTGGCCATGTGCTGTCACCATTCACCTTCTCCTCCATTCTCTTGCCAGTCTCGAGGTCTGCTTGGCTACAAAAGTCATGGGCATTGGAAAAATGGAGAGGGGATAGGGAAGAGGGGGCAGAGGTCCCCACGTAGGCATACTGATGGGGAGAGGGTGGGGGTGCTGGCTGTGCAGGGCCATTCTCGCACTCCCTGACTAGCTGGTGCAGGGGACTCAGTGCCGGAGTGTCTTCTCTCTGTGTGTCTGTCCCCCACCCCTTCCTTCTCTGAGGAAGGGAGCTAGCTTGTAAGTCAGATCTCCGTTCATATCTCCAATGGAAAAATGAGCCGAGTGATGGCTCATATCTCGAAAAGCTTGTAAGTAGGAATGCTCATAATTTGAGGTTCAATTGTGTGTGTGTGTGTGTGTGTGAGAGAGAGAGAGAGAGAGAGATTTGCTAATATACTTTCAAATGTTTTCAACATATGGAGCATTTATGTCAATCTATCTGTAAATGAATGTCGCAACTGTAATATTGCAGTGATGCATCCTCTAGTCCTAGGAGTGTTCCAAAATCCAAATAATATTACAGAATTTGTACTTTTTCAAGACATTCACCATAATAACAAAATAAACACAAGTAATTTTGCAAAAGTACCCCTTTATTATCTTTCTCAAATACACAGAAAGAGAGAAGAGAGAGAGAGAGAGAGAGAGAGAGAGAGAGAGAGAGAGAGAGAGAGAGATTATCAAAAGTGTTTGTAATAGTTTTGGCTTCTTATAGATGCTCTTATTTGTTTTTCTCCAATTATTATTAAAATGCAAAAAAACAGAAAGAAAGGGCGTACTCAGCAAAGTAAGTTTTTGGAAGCTAGAAAGCAAAGCTAATTCAGCACATATGTGGCATGGAAGTAAAAGAAGAAAAACGTACGATTTTAAGAGAATATGCTTTAGCCAAAATATTAATAATTTTAACCTTGATTGATAAGAAGAGGAATAGCAAAAGACTTTGCAGAAATATGGAATTTATGTATATCTAATGTTTTTGATTCACAGTGGATCAAGGTCCCCCATCAGCTCACTGGATTTTTTTTTAACATTTTTAAAATATCAGACCTGTAATATTCAAATGAGGCCATAGGTTATTCAAATAAGACTGCAGTTATATAAATTAGTATTGTTAATGTAGTCAAGAATTGCTTTTAAAATTGCTAGTAAATGCTGGGGCCAAGAAAAACTGTGCATGACACGGAGGTCACCATTGTTGTTTACAAGTTCACCCACTGTAATGATCTCAAAGGGTTGCTTTTTTTTTTTACAAGTGACTGGTTCTAGCAAGTGATTTACCCTTCCTCTCTCAGCCTGTTTATGTGGAAGCAAAAGGGAAAAAAGAGGGAAGCAGAAAGGAAAATGGAAATTATGTCCACAATTTCACTCACCCACCCCCCACATGTAGTTTTTTGGCTTCACCTCAACTCATCATAAATGCACACCTTTCAGCACACTGTCCTTGATTAAATGTGGCTTCAAACAGCAGCCTGGCCACCGCATTTTGGACCATTCAGATCTTATGGGTTTTTGTCTTCGGAAGGCCGGCGTATAAGGTGTTACAATAATCCAACCTGGTGGTGACTGTTGCATGGATTACCATTGCCAATGATTCTGTCGAAAGGTAGGATGCCAATTTCCTTGCCTGGCGAAGATGAAAAAAGGCCTGCTTACTTATGGATACTTCTCGTATCCAGGTTTCTGTAATGCATACCACATCTGTCTTCTGATCAAGAATAAAGTCTCGAAGGGTCACTGAAAGAATCAGGCTTTCTGTCTCCATTATTATTATTATTATTATTATTATTATTATTATTATTATTATTATGCATATGTCTGTCTGTGTGTGTGTGTGTGTGTGTATCTATCTTACTTTTTTATATATGCAGAGAAAGGATTAGGCTCAGGCTTCTTATGTGAGAGAAGGAGCGTGCACACACAGAAGCCACAAGAGTCAAAGCGGTGAACAACAAAAAACTTTCAGAGGCTCAAGGGAGTCACACGATCCCCTCCCTTCACTAAATCAACCCAGTGTTTAAACAAACACCCTGCAAAAAACACCCTTTCACAGCCCTCCACCAAATGCATGCCCATCCTCACTTCTTTTGTGATTTTTTTTAAAGAAGGACTGAAAGATATTAAACTAAGAAAAATTAATTAAATTGCCAAAGGAAAATAATTGTGGCAAAAGCAGCTATAGCACCGAGAGATACCATGAAGGGAGCTAGCTAGCACACCATCTCTCTCAACAGCCAGAATGCCACAGGAAAATGGAGGTTCTCGCCCCAGTATTTATAACCACCTTGGCTAAAGGACACATGAGCGGCTTTCTTATTCTGATTGACTCAGGCAGCAGGACTCACAGGGAAACCCCATGTGTGTGAGCGGCTGCCACTCCATGCTCAACATGTAGCTGAAAGAAACTGAAAGCAGCTGTTTTAGGATGCCGCGTGTTTTGTTGTGGCCAACACCTCCCATGGCGTTGCAGGTGACCCGGCACCTGAAAATGCCAAATAATCCATAGCCCATTTTGAAAAATGGAACTGTGCACAGCCAAAACAGAGAGGGACTCCTTTAGATATTTGCATCTTAAGGTATCCCAAGTCTAGTCTAAAATGATATATCAAACAGTATGCTTCACATCTCAGTATATGAACTGGCTTTTGTGTTTCAGATGCTGTGCAGTACTTTGTATATGCTACCTAATTTTGATGATGATGATGATGATGATGATGATGATGATGATGATAGCAACAGTGAAAACTATTTCGTGATTGGGAAATTTAATCTCTGTGAACTTTTAAGTGATCCAACATAAACTGTATATTTGGAAAACATGTGATTGCATGGATTTTGCATTCCACCAGTTTTCAAATCTTCCAAACATTCCAGCATACTTCTTGGCTTGAAAATAAAATGCATGTTTCATGACAAAATAATTAATTATTTAATCACAACATGCATATTAATACAGACATTTGCACTCAAAAACACATACTACGTAGAAATATAATGATCGGTCAATTTGTAATAATGTTTGGGAGTACAAAGATGTTTAGCATGAATTATAGAGCTTCTTTTTCTTTCTTTCTTTCTTTCTTTCTTTCTTTCTTTCTTTCTTTCTTTCTTTCTTTTTTATCACCTTCACGTGTTTTGGCACAACTAACCTGATCAGATAGCTAAATTTTGCACAAGTTAAATATAAAAACACAAAGAAAACCTAGGTACAATTTTCAAAGCAAGTTTTGGCTGCATTCACTTAGTAAACTCATTGAACTTAATGAGATTGAAACATGAGTAGATATGGATAGGGATGCTCCATTAGAGTCCTAAAGCTTTTAGCTTACCTCCCAACTTGGTGCTCTCTAATAATGACTACCCCAAAAAAGCCTCAAACTTCAGTATTCTGTTGCTTCCTCAATTTTACAACCTATGAAGACATTCTGAATGAAGAAAATTGTTAATGTGATACTATGATTTCAGGGATAGTAAACCAGCATCAAAGATTAATGCACAGTCTATGGGGATGCATAAAAGAGCACACAGCAGAAAGCTGAAAAAGTACAGTTTCTTATCCAAGTGGCCTTTCAATGCTTTTTTAGTATATAAACATATATCTGGCTGAACAAGATCAGGAATGCCTAATATCTGGGGAGAGCAATGTGAATGTTATTATTTTGTTGATTGCGAGTGCTAGATAGATATACTGATCTCTGATCTTCAAAAGATAGAATATTCTGCTCTCATCAACTTTTTCCTTCTGTTGTTTTTTCAAAATGCATAACATTTTAATGGAAACATTAACACCATGCACAGACTCTTTAGATACATAAGATTAAGCACATCTCATTGTTCAGGACTGGGGACAGAAACAGCTTTCTCACTATAAGAAAACAGCATTTCTGCAAATGGCACAATTAATCCAAAGGAGCACTAATTTCAATTTTTTCATTGACAGTTATCTCCACAGAGATACAATGAAACATCGCTAGAGATCATGAATTCTTTAATGCAAATTTACACACCGGGAGTCAAATAAAGCATTTCTTAGGCATCAGCCAGTACTGTGCATCAGGTACCAGACACTTGTCATATAATAAATAATTCATCTTGCACAGCTTTGCGCCATGCAAATGATGGTGTAGATCTATTACACCACTTAGCACAGAGAATAAAATGGACAGCCAGGGCCATATGAATATCACTCAGGCCAAATTACCATCATTCTTTCTTCTGCTATTTTTTCTATTCTTCACTTAAATATCTACAGATAGCCTTAAGAAAACTTGGTGTACCTGTTCAGAAATCTTTGTTTTTTTAGAAAATGAATTTATCCCAAATCTATGTAATATGTTTTTCCCATGGAGTAAACAACAAAACCACTGGACCAAATCACACCAAATTTGGCCACAAAAGACATAGTCCGCCAATCTGTCTTTCAATCAAATAAACTTAGAAAAAAAGACCAAATAACAAAACCACAAAAAACACACAATTGCTTACCATGCATATGTAGAGCCCCCCCCCCCCGAACTGAAACAACTATATTACCCAGAGGACCTTGCAGCTGTGCGCGGAGCCTATCCCCACTTTCTCAAAACGTTGCCATGGTGGGTAGGGCTTGTGGCTGGCAACCTCACCTCCTTTCCCCCTCAGAAGAGAGAGCGTTTGCGGCTGTACTATTGCTGTAAGGGATGTCCCCAGGAGAGAGAGCAGCAGACAGTATTTATACATGGCTGTCATGTCTCCTTTCAACTTTCTCTTCTGTAGGTAAACAGACCCAGCACTTTAAGATGCTCCTCAGAGGGATTATTCATCCTTTCAGTTGCCCTCTTTCTCTAGACACCCCCCACCTCAGAGTCATTATTATTACTATTATTATTGTTAATATTATTATTATTACAATTATTGTTATTGTTGTTGTTGTTATTATTATTACAATTATTATTATTATTATTATTATTATTATTATTATTATTATTATTATTAGGTGGCTGTAAATCATGAAAATGAACAAAACCTGGCACCCAGAATTACAAAACACTACAACCAGGACAGTAAATTAAAAAAAAAAAACACTCAGAAAACAGGGCAATTCCAGACAGGAAACAATTAGGACCAGGTAACATCTCCCAACAAATGATTCCCCCAGGGAGGAAACAGCCAGGCTTTGAAACTAAAAGACCATTAAATGATAATTTCCCTCTTTCTCTGGACATCCTCCACCTCAGAGTCATTCTTATTACTATTATTATTACTATTGTTAATAATATCATTATTGTGTTGTCGAAGGCTTTCATGGCCGGGATCACAGGGTTGTTGTATGTTTTCTGGGCTATGTGGCCGCACAGCCCAGAAAACATACAACTCAATATCATTATTATTATTATTATTATTATTATTATTATTATTATTATTTTGCTGTGAACCATGAAAATGAACAAAACTTGGCACCCAGCATTACAAAACACTACAACCAGGACAATAAATAAAAAACACACTATGAAAACAGGGCAATTCCAGGCAGGAAACAATTCAGGGCCAGCTCACCTCCCAACAAAGGATTCCCCCAGGCAGGAAACAACCAGGCTTTGAAGCTGCAAGACCATTGCAACATTCATACTTACTTCCACAAACAAAACCCCACTAAGGATGACTCCACAGCAACGCGTGGCTGGGCACAGCTAGTCTTTTTTAAAAACTGTACATACTCCATATATAAGTAAATAACTTAACTGAACAGTGATAGTTTTAAGCCTGTTTAGTCCAAAGGCTTACACTTGAGGTATCCAATTAGTGCTTAAATGTCTAACTTTATAGACTTCAGGGTTATTCCAGATTGGTGTAAAGAAGTGCAGTTTCTCACAATATAGCTCCTTGATTTTTTTTTATTGTTGTGCTCATTCAGAGAGAGACCTGCAAGCCATTTTAAACACCTTTGCAAAAGCCTTGGCAGCCACCTCTCCACAAAAGCCCTCATCTATACCAAACACAGCCTGAGCTGTGTGAATGCAGCATTTTTTTCAAAAGAAGCAGAGTGTTTGAAGATTGGGACATTCATAGGATTACCAAGAAGCTTGTGTGTAAAGCTATTGTCCTTCAAACTCTGTTGTACGCCTGCGAAACAGGGACCATCTACAAATGTCACTCTGGATTTCTGAAAAGATTCCATCAGCATTGACTTTAACTAATCTGTTGAGAAGACAGGCAGACCAACATCAGCATTCTGGAAGAAGCAAAAATCACTAGCATTGAAGCAATGATTCTTCACTGAACTGGCCACATTGTCCGAGTGCCCAATCGCTGTCTCCCAAAACAGTTACTTTACTCTCAGATGGGCCTAAAGCTAACCTTAAAAATGTGGCATTAACACTGAGAACTGGGAAGCCCTGACCCTCAAGTTCTCTAACTGGAGCTGTTGTCAACAGTGCTGTGGATTTTGAAGAGGCGCAAATAGAGGGCACAAGGAATAAACATGCCAAAAGGAAGGTGCATCAAGAAAACCCTTGTCTGGACCACCTTCCATCTGGAAAACTATGTCTTCAGTGAAAAAGCCCATGCAGATACAGAATAGGTCTTTACAGACATTTGCAGCTCCACCAGTGAGACTCTACACTTGAAATCATTCTCAACCACAAGTGATAGCCTATAATAATGATTGTGATGATGATGATGATGAGCTCCTGATCCACTTGCTTCATTTGTTGGATGTGAACAGTTTCTAGTGATTGATTGGATCATACTAAAGTGCTTCCAAAGAATTTGAATGGTAATTTTTCTCCTCTTTTTCCCGTTTTTTTCCCATAGTTATAGCACAAAAAGTGCTATTATACCACTACACTATAGCGCCATATTATCATTTATTAAAATAGCAAAGAGAAAAGAAATATTGTTTTGTTACATCTTGAAATCTACTTGAAAATGTTACAGTTGGTATTGTCAATTTCACAACTCTGAGAAATATTGGAACCAACAATGCATCCTCCAGATATATTTGCTCTGTCTGGAGGAGCCCTTATTTGGATTTTCACAAAATAAGTTAAAATCAATTAAATGATATCCAACCTTGTCTACTATGAGGATAGTAGCAGTTAACATTTTCTACATGGTGAATAACATTTCCTACACAGTGGCCACAATTCTGTATCTCCTACTTTGCTACTTAACCACATTCACTACATTTCTTATTGTTATTGCCTGCCTTCAAGACAGATGGTGACCCTAAAATAAAATTTTCAGAGGATTTCTTTGGAAAGATTTTTTCAGATGCAGTTTACCATTGCCTTCCTCTGCAGCCGAGAGAATGTGACTTGACCAAGATCACCTAGGTTCCAGAGTTGTAGCTAAGTCATGTCTCCCAGCCAAATACTTTCAGTGTTCACTTACTGGGCAACAGCTCCTGTGAGCCACATGGATCTGTTCCCCTGCTGATCAGGAAGGAGTTGACTGATTTTTCTTCCATGGGTGATCTCCAATGTGATAGTCAGAAACAGGGCTGCTGTCACCATTCTTACTGGAGATTGTTCATGGGAATGAGTAGAAATGTCAATCAGTCACTTCCCAATTGATAAGTTAACAGATCCTTGTTGCTGACACTGACTGCTGCCTAGAAAATAGATATTGGAGGACTTTCAGAGTTCCTACATATACCCCAAAATTGATGACATAGGAATTGTGAATATGAACTAGTCACAGAGGTTACTTTTTTAATTACCCATGGATTCTAGTCCACATTATTTTCTGCACAGAAAGAGCTGTTTCCTGTGTGAATTTTGTATGGAATAAATTCTCATGTATAGTATTTTCTGCATGTAAAACAATAACTGCAAAAAATGCTGTTGTTGCACAAAAGAACACGTTAAATTGATGGGTTGATTAAGTGCATGAATGAATGAATGAATGAATTTATACCACACCTTTAACTAAAACAAGATGAAGTAAAAGTCTTCTTTTATAAAAGTTAATAAAAATTTAAAAACACAGCACACTACATCACACTCACCTCTGCTACATAATTTAAATCTCAAAGGCATGCCTGAATGAAACAGTCTTCACCCACCTGCAGAAAAAGAGCAGTAAGGAAACCAAACATCCCACCACCACCATAGAAGGGAATTTTGCACAGAATAAGTCTTGAACTCAGAATAATCTTCAAAAACTGCACCAGGTTTTATGAAAAAAATGGACAGAGATAAAAGATAAGATGAAAAGATGGAGTAACCTAAAATTGTCTCTTCTAGGCAGAATTGCTGTAGTGAAGATGAATATTCTTCCAGAAGTCCTATATATATTCCAAACAATACCAATATTAAGATCTAAAAGGATATTCACAAAATGGGATAAAGATATTAAGAAGTTTATTTGGGAAAATAAAAAAGCACGAATAAAAATCTCAAGCTTAAAAGTTGACAGAAAAAGAGGGGGACTGGGACTTCCAGACCTAGAGTTATATTATGAGGCGGCAGCATTGATCTGGGTGAGGGACTGGGTCACATTAGAAAAGAAAAAAAAATCCTAGCATTGGAGGGCATAGAGTTGAGAAGGGGATGACAATAGCTATTTATGGAAAGATCAAAATAGAAAAAAATAAATAAAAACCATTTCATAAGAATATGGGACAAATACAAATTGAGATTTCACACCAAAACTCCAATGTGGTTCTCACCCACAGAAGCTAACCATAGAAGAGAATCCTCAGCTGAGCAATGGCTTACATATAAACAACTATTAACATTCACTGATCAAGAGATAAAATTAAAGTCACATGAAGAGATAAGAAAAGTAGACCCAAATAGTAGCTGGCTTCATTACTAGCAAATTAGGGAAGAATATAAAGAAGATAAGGAGAAAGGATTCGAAACAACAGAAACATTTTGGGACAAGATTTTGAAAATAAATACTAAATTATTAAGAATAATTTATAAACAATTACTTATCTGGGCTCTCGAGGAAAAACAAATTAAAGAAGTGATGATAAAATGGGCCAGAGCGGTAGGTCACACAATTAATCTTAGTCAATGGGAAGAAATTTGGGGGGGGGGGGATTGAGGTGGGCATATGCTACAGAAATTAAAGAAAATTTGTACAAGATGTTCCATATGTGGTATTTAACACCAAATAAGCTAGCCAGATACAGTAAAGGGAAAAATAATGGAAATTGTTGGAAGTGTGGGAAACACTCAGGCACTTTCCTCCACATGTGGTGGGAGTGTAAGAAGATCAAGAAATTCTGGTATGAAATTTATATATAAAAAAGATAAAAATTATACAAAAAATATTTAAATTCAAGCCAGAATGTTTTCTACTAGGAATTATTGACCCACAAATAGATAAGAACAAAGACAGACTAATATTTTTTTCTAACCACGGCGGCAAGAATAGTCCTAGCACAAGTTTGGAAAACAGAGGAAGTGCCTATTATGGAGAAATTGATTAATAAAATAATGGATGTGATGAATATGGACCTACTGACACAGAGGTTAGCTCAAGACAGAACTCCCAAAAACAGCAAGGACTGGAGACCCATGAAAGAATACTTAATAAAAGAAAAAATAAATATTCACATAGAATTGTTCTAAGGAAACTTCCTGGGGAAATATTAAGAATAAAAACAACAGTAATAATAAATGTAGTTAAACCTTTTCTTTAAACTATAAAAGTAAATCATATGATTATTGCGAAAAATAAAGAGGACCAATTCCAGAGCTCTGGAAGTCATAGAGGCTTATAGCAACTGATAAATGATATGTATATATCTACTGGTAGTTCTTTTCTTTTTTTCTTCCTTATTTCCTTCTTACTCTTGGGTTTCTCCTGCACTTTATGTTGGTATTTGGGTTATGGTATCTATGAGGTGTTTTTTTTTATTCTAAAGGGAAAAAAACTCTCTCATTTACTGGTTGTAATAAGAAAGATACAAGTTGCTTATAAAAGGCACAATAAAAACATTTTTTTAAAAAAACTGCACCAGGTTTGAACTCTTGTTCACAGTAGGAGTTAAAAATTTAGAAAAATAAAACATTCTTTCTCACCCAATCTTTCTTGTTCTTAGAGAAGTCAAAAAGGATAGAACTTCCTGCACTTTCTCATCTGGTGTCTCCCCATTTGCTCTTCTGTCCATTGAAATATATTTCCATAACTACCTTCATGTATCTAAATAATTATACCATTTGACTCTGACAATTTCTAGAATCAATGATCATATTGTACATCCCCCTGAAGAATGTGATTGAAATAACAATTGCTTTTTAGCATTGTCCTACATCATCTTTTTGACTTTGAGGATTATCAAACTGTGACATATACCCGATTATGACATTACCCTCATGCAAAATCCATTGGAATACTGACTACATTTCCAGAGTCAGCACTAAAGTGGTATCTATCATCCAAAAGCAGTTATGAAACTGGTTGCATAAGAGATAGTCCAAAACTATGTAAAACCAATTGTACAAATAGATATAAAAGTAATCACTTCTTGCACAATGATTGTGCAATGGCTTAAAAACTTATTTCGCCATTGGTTTATAAGATATAATAAAATTTTGCTCATAGATATTTTATCCCACTAGCACTTAGCTGGAGATAAGCCATTATTTTGATATTAGTCATTGTAATATTAGTTTAATTATTTGCTCTTCATTTCAATGTTTTCTCACATTATTTGTCAGCCTCTTTTGAATTCATTTATTTGTTTACATGTTCTGCTCTCCACTACTTTCACAGGAAGTGTTATCTCGTTGTATCACGTGTCTTGTTGGCTGCTTTTTAAAGATTCTGTTATTTTCATTGTTCGCACACCCTTGCTGTTACAACTAAGCTTTCCAACATCTTCCAAAGATGGTTCTTATCAATACAGCTTTGTAGAATATTACTGATAATGCTTTATTAAATGTTACAGTGAAGCTGAAATCTCACCCAGCAGGTACCACAAAATCATTACTGTTTTGAATATGATCACTACCAAAATGATAATGATAAGAGCACAGTCCCCATAGGGACTCAACACTTATTACTGAATCCTCAGACTCCCAGAATTGGTGATAGATTTTTCCCCTTTTACCACAACTTTTTTTTGTCTTTATATGGTCAGTCATGGGTGGTATAAAAGCCTTGAGGCTTAGATAGATAAATAGTCCTAGAAATATCTTATCACATAATTTCTTGGTTTTATAGAAGCTTTGTGCTATTAATGTGCAAAGTGTATCAATCAATCATGTGGTGAGATCCATGCTGCAAACGTACACTTTTTTAAACACTTGAGGATTTATTGCATTCCCATATAGAGATGCAGAAAGTTATCAAGCCCCTGCTGTAATGTGTTCCTTTGTTAATGGGAGAACCACAAGGTGTTTTTTTTTCACCAGCCAAATTTCATCCCAATCATTTTCAAGGGCAGTCAGGAAGGTCAGCATGGCTGCGTTTTACAACAAATCACTGGCTGGATCTATCATTCCCTTTTTCCCAGTTTAATACATTTATTGAACTGCAGTCATCACCACAAGATTCCTTCTCCTCAGCTGCATGTTATGATGGCCGTGATTTTTTTTCTCCTCTTTCTCGCACAAAGGCTAGTATGTTGAAAACCCCTTTCAGTCTATTCATTTATTATTTAACCCTGAGCTTCTGTCACCTATTTCACTCCCTCTTTTAAAGTATTTTTTGATTTTCAGCCCAATATGGCCAACTGTGTTTACTACCAAATGTTGTGATGTCATTGGGCTGAACTCCTGGAGAAGCTCAACAACATGGAGCAGTTTCTTTATTATGAAGATAAGTATGAAGCTGTCTCACTTTTTGTCAGTTACACTTAGGACTTTATCATACCAACCTATTATTCTACTACAGTTATGTTATTGTAGATAATTGCATAATTGTACTGATTTACCATTCCATGCTCCTGCAATCATACTTCTGCACAGCCTTGTAACCCTGCCTTCCTACATTTCTGTGATTACTTATTTATTATTATTTTATGTATTTTATTACTATTTTTATTTTCAGCTCAATTGTACAATGTCAGCATTAAAACAAAAAAAAATACAAAGATATGTATGAAATAAAATGAACCAGCCTGCTTGTCAATAGAAGGAGGGAGGGGGAGAGGGAGAGAATCCCATCTCCAAACATCATATTACAGAAGTGGAAAGGACTCGTTGCTCTTAATGGTTTCTACCCCTCAACAGCTTAGGATAGTAAAATCCTGGGGTGCAAATGGGATCTTAACAATATTGAGATGTTCACAGCACCATGTGATAGGAACCGTCACACCATCCAGCTGCAATGCCAGTTTGCCTACTTTGTGTGAAAAAGGCCTTGGTATCAGCTCTTAACGCCCCTTCATCTCTAACCTACTCTCTCTCTCTCTTCCCTCCCTTCCTTCTTCCACACACTCTTCACTTGCAACTCCCACCTCATTTTCCAACTGCTATTAAACTATCACCTCTTTTTTTCTCTTTCTCTTCTTTCAAATATTCCAATGGTTGTGATATCTTGAGGTGCAGGATGGGATAGGGCGATCACTTTTGCTGTCCCTCATATCTAGCAATACAAAGAACTTGCAGCCTGTTATAGCCTCATCACACTAGAGCATGGATCCACTTTAAATCCTGTTTCTGCCTCCTGAAGAATTCTTGGGTTTGTAGTTTAGAGAGGCTCAGGATCTGCTTGGCTGAACAATTTAAAGGCCCTTCCCTAAACTGCAAGCCCTAGAAACTGGATTTATAATGGATCCATGCTCTAGTGTGGTGAGGTCCTTAGTGACATGCATGAGTATAAATGCATCTTACATATGTTGTAGTTTTTTTGTATGAGGCCATATTATTTATTTGCCATTTCACTGTCTTTTGCCTGACAAGCCAGAAAAATAAATTAAGGATGTGTCTTAGGAATTCCCCCCTCCCCCCATGTATCAGGTTTGTACATCAGAAGGTCCATGTTATATTTAGCTCTTTCTGTCTGTGGTGGGTTTAACCAGGCAGAAGGTTAAACTTGGGCTTGTGGGGATGTTGAATGCATCCTATTTCACTAGTAGAAGTATTTATTCAAGCATTTCTAGTCAAGACCATTTTGTTTTCTCTAGCTTTCTATTGTTCTCATGGTGTAATCTGCCCTGTTGTTGTTTAGTCTTTGAACAACGATTCTGAGTATTCAAAGTGCTTCACATATACACTATATCATTTTAATCATTACAACAGGGATGTAAATTGTATCTACTGCCAGACGTTTTAGCAGTGCAACTCTCAGCAGACTTAGCCAGAAAATGCAGTGGAGGTGAATTGTTGAGGTTGCAGTCCAACAGCATTTGAAGGGTCAAATAATTTCCATCCTTGCCTTACAACAACCTTGCAAAATAAGTCAGTATTGTTGCTCTACATAAAGGGAATGAGAAGTAATGGAATCACTTAATCTGTGTAGTGGCAAGATGAAAAATAGAGAATTCCTCACATATAGGTAGATGCTGTGTTAAACACTTTGACCTGAATATTACTTTCAAGTCCGAATTATAGCAGTTCTACTGAATTAATTGGACTGACCTATATGTCAACATAATATCCAACCATTTGTAGGATTTATGTAGTCTAAGTGCGCATCATTTGTGAAACAGCTTAAACCCTTTCCCCAAACACAGTGGTTCTCAACCTGTGGGTCCCCAGATGTTTTGGCCTTCAATTCCCAGAAATCCTAACAGGTGATAAATTGGCTGGGATTTCTGATAGTTGTAGGCCAAAACATCTGGGGACCCACAGGTTGAGAACCACTGACTAAACAGGTTTTCCCCAAACACGCTCCCAACTGAGAGACCTGTGGAAAAAAGAAAACACTCTGCTGCCCCAGTCTTTAATTTTAAAATTATGATCAAATTTGGAAGAAAGTGAAATGACAAACTGCATGGTGCAGTGGCTTGAGCATCAAACCATAACTCTGGAGACCAGGGCTTAATTCCCTACTCCCCCGGGTGACCACACTCTCAACTTCAGAAAACTACATGATAGATTAACTTTACAGTTGCAGTAAATTGGAAACAACAGCAGTTGCAATGTCTCCTTAATTGGAGGAGGGTGTAATGCCTTCTGAACTAGGAGCACAGGAGGCTTAACCTTGACACATTTCTCTAGCCAGGTCAGGAATGTAGCAGCATAAATGCTAAACTGCTTCTAATCACAAACTAGTTCAATAAAGAGGATTTTTCAATATCTGCCAACTTCTGTCCACACTGCATCCAAGTATACAACTGTCTGGCATAACTGCATGTCTTGATTACTCAAGGAAGATTAGCCAGCATATCAAACAGATAGGTTACAGATAATCACCATAACTGCATAGCTTTTGCATTAGAACCCTTCAGTCCTTATCTGTACAAATGAAATGCTCTTTTTAGAAATTGTAATGCTACTTACTGTGTAAACTCTTTTCAAGATCAGACAGTTTAAAAGTGTGTGCATATGAAAATCATGGGATTAGTAGTGTTGATTCGCATTTCCTTTAAGAAGCTCACAGCTTAATACATTCAGTCTCTAACTCATCATTTATTAGTTTTGAGAAACATCTAAAACAACAAACATGGTGTTTAGATAAGAGTATGACTCCCTGTGAAATATTCATGTCATTTCAACGGTGGTGATTTGAATAAGCCGTAATAGGTTCACTTAAAAATGCTAGGTGAGTTATCTGTAGTTAAATACAGCATTCTAAAATTCCAGTATCTGTACTTTATGTAGTTGAAACCAATAGAATTTATCTCTCAATAGAGTTCACTTGTGAATGATGGCATGAGAGCAATGAAGTCCAGGTTTGCTATAGTGTACATTCAACATTTGTCTTATTGACCAAACTCAGTGAAATCAGGTTATCTTAGTTGTGACCAACAATTCCATTTATTTCAGTTGGTGTACCCTAAATAGGATCCATGTACATTGGTTTGCTAACTAACTAGGAGTAGGGGGAGCATCCTAATGAGAAACCATGGCTTAATAAATGACAGCAACAGTGTTGGAGTGTCTTCTTGTGTGTGCACAGGAGAACGGAAAGTGAGATGAGTGTGTAAAGCGGAGATCTCTTGCCCAAGTTTAGTTGTTTGTCCTAGTTATTAGTGGGGAGTCCATGAAAGAGTGAGAACAATATATATTAAAAATGAAGTTCTGTTTCTTAATCCTATAACCAGTTATAACAACACATTGCACAAGTCTTCATTAATAGTGAAGGATTTCAAATGATGAACAGAATAGAGAAGAACATATCTGCTCCTATTCACAATTAAGATGTAGCAGCTAAAGTGAGTCATAGTACAAATTTGCCTATCCTCTTAGGAATGCAAATTTAGAGTGCATGCATTTAGAAGGGAATAATTTGAGGCTTGGATGGCATGGATATTTATGGTATGACAAAGTTACACTGAATGCCATATTAAAGCTATGGAGAAGATATAAACCAAGATTATGAACTAAATTGTCATTACCATTTTCACCATAAGAAGCATTGTACTATGGCTTTCTTTGAAATTGACCAAAAACATTATTGAATCTGCCAGTAATGATCAATTGCTGACAGAAGGTTATACATTTCAGTAGGATGCTTATAGACAAGTATTTGAAAGATTAGTGCGGTTAAAACATGCATTTGAACTGAAAAAAATCAGAATCTGATATAGTGTGTGGCTGTTAAATGTGATAGGTAAAATTTATAAACCTTTGTTAAAAATGGAAGTAGAAGAAATAAAATATTGTATGATAAAATGGGCACAAAATAATAATAATAATAATAATAATAATAATAATAATAATAATAATAATAATAATAATTTATTCTTGTACCCCGCCCCATCTCCCCAAAGGGACTCGGGGCGGCTCACATGGGACCTTGCCCAACATCACAGTATAAAATCAAAACAAAAACACAAATTTACAACAATAAATCAACAATATCGGTAAAACAATCGAAAAGGACAATCTTACAAGATAAAATGTTAAAACATGTATATCAAACACAAGTCTGGGCCGAAAGGTGAATGTGTCAAATCGGGAGGAGATAGTTACACAATTGACATAGTCAATGAAGTACTATAAATGACAATAGTGACAATAAAAGGGCAGATCAGTGGGTCTATTATTACATAGGCAGGCATCATAAACCAACAAAAGTCACTCATCAAAGGCTTTCCGGAAAAGCCAGGTTTTCAGATTCTTCCGGAAGGAGAGGAGGGTGGGGGCCAACCTAATCTCCCTAGGGAGCAGGTTCCAAAGCTGGGGGGCCATGACAGAGAAGGCCCTCTCTCTCGTCCCCACCAACCGCGCCTGCGAGGGTGGTGGGAGCAAGAGGAGGGCCTCCCCCGACGAGCGAAGAGATCATGCGGGTTCATAGGGGGAAATGTGGTCTCTAAGGTAGGCGGGTCCCAAACCGTTTAGGGCTTTGTAGGTAAGAACCTGCACCTTGAATTGGGCTCGGAAAGTAAGCGGCAGTCAGTGGAGCTCCTTAAACAGAGGCGTTGAACGTGCCCTGTAATTTGCTCCAGTTAGAAACCTGGCTGCCGTGCGTTGAACTAATTGCAGTTTCCGGACCGTCTTCAAAGGCAGCCCCACGTAGAGCGCATTGCAATAATCCAGTCTAGAGGTAACTAAGGCGTGGACCACCATGGTCAGATCAGACTTCTCGAGGTATGGTCGCAGCTGGCGCACCCAGCTTCGTGTCCCCCAGCTTCACCATCTGGGAACGCCCCTCTAGGAAGGACTGGAGCCACTGCAGAACAGTACCCCCAAGGCCCATCCTGGAGAGACGTCCCAGAAGGATACCATGGTCAATGGTATCGAAAGCCGCTGAGATATCCAAGAGAACCAGCAGGGTCACACTCCCTGTCCAGCTCTCTGCGGAGGTCATCCACCAAGGCGACCAAAACCGTCTCGGTACTGAAAACAGGCCTGAAGCCAGACTGCAATTGGTCCAGAAAATCCGTATCATCCAAGAATCCCTGGAGGTGAGAAGCAACCACCCTCTCCAAGACCTTGCCCAAAAATGGAAGGTTGGAGATTGGTCTGTAGTTATGCAAGTTGGTCGAATCTAGGGAGGCCTTCTTTAAGATAGGTCTCACCATCGCTTGTTTTAGATTAGATGGAAATCTACCCTGCTCCAAAGAGGCATTAATTATTCTCACAAACCAATCAACCAACCCACCACTGGCCTGTTTTAAAAGCCAAGATGGGCAAGGGTCAAGGGCACAGGTGGTCGCCCTCACCGCTCCAAGAATCTTGTCCACATCATCAGGCTGCACAAGCTGAAACGAATCCCACAAGATCGAACAGACAGAAGCCTCGGTTACCTCACCTGGCATTGCAACAAGGCCAGCATCTAAGTTGGAACGAATCTGAGCGACTTTGTCTGCAAAATGGTGAGCAAACTCGCTACACCGAGTTGCCAGGATGTCAGGTGCCCTCCCAGCCTGAGGAGGGTGGAGGAGCTCCCCAACAACCCGAAACAGCTCTGAGGATCTAGTTGTTGCAGACGCGATGCGGGCTGTCGAGAAAGCCTTCCTGGCTGCCCACAACGCCGCGGAATAGGCCCTAATAGCGGCTCTAGACCGTGCTCGGTCAGATGCATCATGAGTTGTCCGTCAGCGGCACTCTAGTCTCCTCCTCGCACGTTTAATCTCCGCCAGCTCCCCAGTAAACCAGGGGGCTGGGGCAACTCCACGTAGCGAGAGGGGACGTTCGGGAGCGATCATGTCTATTGCCCTGGACAACTCACTGTTATAGCGAGCGACCAAGGCATCAACAGGATCGTCAGGCTCCATGGCAGACAGGTCCCCAAGAGACCTCAGGAATCCCTCAGGATCCATAAGTCTCCTGGGGCGGACCATCTTAATGGGTCCACCACCCCTGCAGAGGTTTACGGGTGTGGTGAGTCTTAAACTGATCAGATAATGGTCAGACCATGACAATGGAAGGATAGTTTGCTCTTCCACTCCAACCAAACCATCGCCCGCAACAAAAACCAGGTGGAGTGTATGTCCAGCTTGATGAGTGGGACCCGATATCACTTGGGACAGTCCCATGGTCATCATGGTGGCCATGAATTCCTGAGCTGCACCTGTCAAGGTGGCCTCAGCGTGAATGTTGAAATCTCCCAGCACCACCAGGTCCTGGGAAACCAGCACCATGCTAGAGACCACCTCTGCTAGCTCAGGCAGGGAGACTGCTGTGTCATGGGGTGGACAGTACACCAGCAGAATCCCCAAACTGTCCCGGGTACCCACCCTCAGGTGGAGACATTCAAACCCGGCAGGTTGCAAAGCGGTGCATCTGACCAGGGCGATGGACTGCCGAAAGACCACCGCAACCCCACCTCCCCGCCCTCCCGGCCTGGCCTACTGATGCACCTCGAAACCCGGAGGACAAAGCTGGGAAAGACTAACTCCACCCAGTTCATCCAGCCAGGTCTCGGTGATGCAAGCCAGATCCGCCTGCTCATCCAGGATTAAATCCTGGATAATAGATGATTTACCCTTGACGGATCTGGCATTGAGCAGCAGGACCTTCAGCCCGGAGGGGCTGCCATCAAGGCTACCACACCTATCCTTCTCCAGGGTCGCAAGAACTCTGTTGTGCTTCTCCCTGGGAATCCATCAACTGCAATTCCTCCTCCCCCACATGACCTCGATGGAACCAAACCCCACCCGGTTCCCACCCCCCAGGGAATCTGGCTCAATTGGAACATCGTTTGGAGAGTCTAGTCAACTCCCCAAGTCCAAATGACTGCTGGAATTTCCAACTAGCCTAGCTTCCAAGAAAGGGGACAAGTGGGGCCTACCGGAAAATCTTCGAGGAGTAGGGGGAGGCAATGATTGCTGGTAAGGGACTGAGAAGGATTGGGCCAGAACATCTAGATGTGACTTTTCTGAGGGAGGGGACCTACAGTGAGGATTGAACATCCTATTATCATTGGGCCTAGTAAGTGCTTGAGTATATAAAGACAAGTTGGCCACAAGAGGACAAATCACAGGGTCTACTATTACTTTTCTGATGGTGATGCCCCATAATAGCAGCCAGGACCTAAGGGCCCATAACTCCTCTATAATAAACTTATCCTCAAAGGTGGAAATGAGGCGTATAGAGCGATCATGCGATTGATAGTCCTTCTGGAGCCACGTAATGGTCTTAATCTTGACTGTAGTCAGGCTCCTTGATAAAATTTGAACCAAGAACCTCTGGATCGCTCTTTTCGAGGTCCATCTACCCCTATTCCATGTGGAGTCTCTAATTAGAAAGGCCAGTTGTTTCGTTTGCAAGGTATGGCCATGGCAGCACTCAACATGAGGAGGAGAGAAATCCCCCTCCAATGGAGCCTTCGTTGACGACTTCGCCACTCCCAAACCTATATCCATATCCATATCTTCCCTTCTCGGGCCAGTTTGTTCAGCAAACATATCACCCATTCCCTCAATATTCCCATTATCCAATATTAACTCCTTGCTGCCCTTTTGAAACACAGGTATTCCCTCCCCCCCAAAAATCTAAATGCCAACTGGATTCCCTCGAGTTATATCCAATATTATTCTCATCCTCAGGAACATCTTGATGTCTAGTGGCATTTGCCAGTTGCGAAATCCCCTTGATGAGATGATCTAGTTTCTCATTCATAGTTACAAGCTGTGAAAAAATGAGGCTAAAAGATCTGCCCATAAGGTGGCATAGCTGGGACAGTTTGCAGATCCCATATGTATCCAGCTGATTCATTTTCCACTACAATATCAAAACCGTAGTTAAAAAACCAGAATACTAATGGCCCAGAGCAATTAAGAAGTGTAGGTTGAGTATACTCTATATACTTACACAGCTAAAATAAAATAACATAGAATTTTAAAAGGGACGGGAGAGAACAAAAAGAGGAGAAAAGGACAAGTGGCGGCAGCAACCGGTTCGTCTGATAAGGGAGACACTCATACAAGGACAACAGGTTCCATGACAAAGTCAGCAAAAAATAATCAATGGAAGGCCTCCGGTCTGGCGAAGACTTTCCAAGTGGATCTTCTAGGGTGGTGAAAGTGCTGACTCCAATGGATGCAGCTTCTCCCTTGCCTTCTCTCACTGAGGCCCAGATGATGTTCAGTCCAACAGGAGAAGGGAGGAGGGAGTGGAAAGGAGCTCTCACCTCCAGAAACGCTGTAGCTTCTCCCTTGCCTTCTCTCACTGAGGCCCAGGTGATATTCAGTCCAACAGGAGAAGGGAGGAGGGAGTGGAAGGGAGCTCTCACCTCCAGAAACACTGCAGCTTCTCCCTTGCCTTCTCTCACTGAGGCCCAGGTGATATTCAGTCCAACAGGAGAAGGGAGGAGGGAGTGGAAAGGAGCTCTCACCTCCAGAAACACTGCAGCTTCTCCCTTGCCTTCTCTCACTGAGGCCCATGTGATATTCAGTCCAGACTTCCGGTGGCGTGGTGATGGCGACAGGCTGGGTCCCTTCAGTGCTCTGAGGGAACCAACCGCAAGTCTGACCAGGTAGAGCGGTAGCTCCCTCTCCTCCCCAGGATCGAATTGGGAAGAGACGCTGGTACCTTTGGCTCGCCTCCGACGGCCCCAACGAACCTTGCCCCTCAAGGGTAAGGGTCTAGTGGGTCCGGAGGTCCAAGACCGGCGGGTCGACAAGCGGGAAGCGGGGAAATCAACCGTATTATCTGTCTGCCTAACCACGGCATACTTGTAGAAGCGAGAATAAAAGGTAAGCTGAGGGCTACCTTATGCCGAACAACTCGAAAAACGATCGGTATTTAATAGTCAGTGGCCACGGCTACTTGGTGGGTGGGCGGCTATAAACATCTATCGTGCAATGGAGCAACGGAGCAACGGGCTAGCAGCTATCTAATTATCTGATTAACAAACTAACAAATATAGATATAAGCAAATAAAATAATCCCAGGCAGCTGCCCCCGCCAGACGAGAGGAAAGAACCGATGGAAGGAAGCCCATAGGTGGAAGTCACGGTGGTCGAGAAGAAGAGCTCTCACAAGGGATGGGTATTACCTTGGGAAGATAGGTGTCCTTGGCGCCATGTTGTTGTGTCTAGGGGGTTCCCTTCTTTAAACAAACTACAGGAAGCGGAGTCTGATGCAACAGCTAAAGAACCGGAAGGGACAGAAGGGATAGAAGGGAACCTAAGGAACGGGCAAGTGCTCCGGGAGGACATTTCTTAACGAGGCGCAGTGCAACTACCAATACAGCCCTGACCAAAAAGGGGAAACAAAAATAAACTAACTCAGGCGCCGCTCCCAGAGCAAAGTATCGTGGATTGAAATAGAGGGGGGAGCGGATAAAAGGCTGAACGGATAGGTCTGATCAGAAGGAGAGCGATAAGGGAAAAGGAACCAAAGAGACCTCAACTCAGTCCTGAACCAGTAGTGCATGCTGAGGGCTAAAATAGCGGCGGAGATCACTTATAAGCAACGGTGAGGACCACTTACTACCACGTACCACGTACCACCAGCCATATACAAGGGGAAGAGAACGGAGAACCCTTGCCATATCGGTAGGACTAATAGCTATTAATGCTAGTTGGTATAATCGTGACAGGCTAAAATATTAAGTGACCATCTCGGACTATCCCCCAAAATCAGCAAATAGCATTCATTGAGCTATATAACTTGAAGCAATGGCAATCCCTAAATGGAAAGTTGAGAAAGATAGAATGGACTCCAGATTAAATGTAAGGAGGTCCTCACTCCCAGAGGAGGGAAGTCTAAAAGATATCTTGATGGAGATTAGGAAAATCTCAGAGAAACAGGACCTATTGCAAAATGAGGTTCAAACGATGGCCAAAAAACAGGACCTGCAATATAAATCATTTCAAGAAGAAATGGCAGGTCTAAAGAAAGAATGGAGAGAGGAGATCAGTGCAATGAAGAAAGAAATTATAAAAAACTCTAATGACATTAGTGACCTAAAAATAGCAAACAGGACGAATGATAAAACGCAAAGTAAGCTGCAAGAAAAGATTGAGATCATGGAAGAAAAGGGATTAAAACTGGAAAAAATGCAAGAAAGACTAGAGTACCAGGCCCTGGAATTTCAGCTGAGATACAGGAATGTGCAAGAAGAAGAAAAGGAAGATATAGGGTGGGTGATAACCCAACTAACAGCCCAGCTTTTGCAGTGTACTGAGCAGGAAGCATGTGGGCAGATCGACAGAGTCTACAGAGTGCAGTCCAACTACACCAAGAAAAATAAAGTAGTTAAGGATGTTATTGTACATTTCCTAAAAAAAAACTACACGCGATGAAGTCCTTAGAAGAAATGCGCGGAATCCAATCTGGTACAAGGAGAGGAAAGTGATTATCTTAAAAGAATACCCAAAGTCAACATTAAACAGAAGAAGGAAGTACTATTTCCTCACGGACGAACTTAAGAAGAGACAAATTAAATACAGATGGGAGAGATATGAAGGCCTAATGGCAACTTATAAAGAAGACAAAATCTGGGTAACCACGGAAGAAGAGGCTAAAGACTTTTTCAGAATGCTTAAGAAAGATGTAAATATCAATAGGTTATCACTGTCATCAGGTAGCGGCAAAAATCCTAAAGAAACCAAAAAAAGAAGGTTTGAATCACCGAAACATAAGGATGCAACAGTGGCTGAACTGGATTTGAACACTGACCAAGAGGACTCAGAGGTGGATGGACCAAAAGAAGATGAAGAGACCCATAGAGATGAGTAAAGTTAGTTGTCAATTGAAATGCTTTTCCAACAATGTTAATGGGCTGAATTCACCCAATAAGAGGAATAGACTATTTAATAAATTAAGAAAAGAAAAATACAATATAATAGCAATTCAAGAAACGCATATAGATCTTAAGCATGTTAAGTTATTGAATAAAGGCTATCTAGGCCAATCTTTCATTTCGGCAGACAATGTAAAGAAAAGAGGAGTTGTCTTATATATAGACGATAAATTTCCAGCCAAAGAAACATTTAAGGATAATGAGGGTAGGGTAATTGCAGTAACTATAGACTTTGAAAAGGAAAATTTTTTAATATGTAACATTTATGCACCTAATGGCCCTAAATCAAAATTTACTAAAACTCTGATAGAAAATATTAAGAATTCAGAATTTGATCATTTAATACTCCTTGGTGATTTCAATGGAGTATTAGACGTAGAACTAGACAAAACAAATAGAACCAAGAGAGTGAAGGTATCACCATCCTTGCCGAAAAATCTTATAGCACTAAAAGAAGAATATGACTTAATAGACCCATGGAGAGAATTAAACCCCAAGAGAAAAGATTACACACACTTCTCAAACAGGCACCAAGCATGGTCCAGAATCGACATGATCTGGACCTCTAAATCACTATCGACAACAATATCTAAGATAGACATATTGGCTAGGGATTTATCAGACCACTGCCCATTAATAATGATAATAAATAAGAAGTATGTTCAAAAAAATGGAGGCTAAATGAAAACTTACTTAAAAAGGAGCAGGATATTATAAAAATTAAAGCGATGACTAAGGAATACTTTAGTATAAATGATAACGGTGAAACGAGCTCCCAAATTGTGTGGGATGCGTATAAAGCAGTAGCTAGAGGATTTCTTATACAATTAAATTTGAGCAAAAGAAGGCAAAAAGATTTAGAGCGGGTTAGGTTAAATAAAGAAATTGAAGAAAAAGAAAAAGAATTAAAAGCCAACCCCAAAAATCAAGAAATAAAAAGGAATTTAGCGCTCCTGGTAAAAATGAAGGAAAGAGGGGACCTAGAAGAAGTCGCCAAACAAATAAAATGGGTAAAGCAACAAGCGTTTGAAAACGCAAACAAACCAGGGAAGTGGCTAGCCAGGTTAATTAGAAAGAAAAAACAAAATAAACAGATTATGAAAATTAAAACGGAGGGAAAAATAGTAAATTCAGATAAAGAAATAAGTGAGGCTTTTCAAAAATATTACGAGTACCTATACTCCAAAGATAATATCAACCCGGAGAATATAACAGAATACCTAGGGAAACAGAAATTGGACAAAATAACAGACGAGCAAAGATTGGACCTCAACAGGGAGATAGCAGAAAAAGAAATTCTTATCGCAATAAGAAGTCTTGACAGTAATAAAACGCCGGGTCCGGACGGCTTTATAGCAGGCTTTTATAAATTAGAACAATCAGAAGTAATCTTATTCCTAAAAAAATTGATGAATCAGGCACTACAAACCCAAGTCATCCCAGAATCATGGAGGGAGGCCACAATAACAATGATACCTAAAGAAGGTGTAGATCTATCCGAGGTTAGGAATTATAGACCCATATCGCTTTTAAATACCGATTACAAGATCTTTACAAAAATCCTAGCAAATAGACTGAAAGAATTCCTGGAGGGATGGATAGGAGAAGATCAAACAGGCTTCCTCCCCTCTAGATCCATCAAAGATAATGTAAGAACAATTATTGACGCATTGGAATTTTATGAACAACACAATCAAAGAGAAGTGGGTTTTCTCTCTGTGGATGCAGAGAAAGCCTTTGATAACTTGAATTGGACTTTTTTAAAATTGCTGTTTCAAGAATTAGATCTAGGCGCACAAATTCAAAATGGCATAAATAGCATTTATGATGTTCAATGGGCGAAAATACTTATCAATGGGCAAGAGACGAATAAAATCAAAATCAATAAGGGAACAAGACAGGGCTGTCCCCTATCCCCGTTAATATTTATTATGGCATTAGAGATCCTGTTGAAAGCAATTCAAAAGGATACAAACTTACAAGGTATTAGATTAGATAAACAGGATTACAAGTACCGTGCCTTTGCCGATGATGTTATCTGTATCATAGAGAACCCAATTCAAAACATTCTAAAGTGGACTGCGAAAATTGAAGAATTCGGAAGGGTTGCAGGCCTTAAAATTAATAAAAAGAAAACAATGATCCTTACCAAAAATATGTCTAAAAGGAAGCAAAAAGAGTTACAAGAAATCTCAGGCATGGAAACACCAGCCAAAATAAAATACTTAGGGATCTGGATATCAGCAAAAAATAACCAATTACTAGATTTAAATTACACTAGGAAATGGAAGGAAATTAAAGGGGATCTGGAAAAATGGAAAAATTTGAATGTCTCATTATTGGGACGTATAGCAGTAATAAAAATGAACATCCTTCCCAAATTACTTTACCTTTTTCAAAACATACCAATCATAAGAAGCACAAGACTATTTAAAGATTGGCAAAAAGAAATTATGAGATTCATTTGGAGGAATAAAAAAGCTAGGATAAAATACAGCACTATGATCGCACAGAAAGCGCAAGGTGGATTTGGTGTACCAGACCTTAATTTATATCATGATGCCTGTGCCCTATGTTGGTTAAAAGATTGGGTTAAACTACAAAAAATCAAGATCTTAAATTTGGAAGGACACGAATTAAGAAGAGGCTGGCACGGATACCTATGGTACGGAAAAACGAAAATAGAGAAACAATTTGGCAATCACTTTATAAGATCTGCCCTCTTCAGAATATGGGACAAGTACAAGTGCCGTTTTCATACTAAAACTCCACTATGGTTATCCCCTGTAGAAGCTGACCACAGGAGATTATTAGGTTGGAGAAATTGGCCCACTTATAGAGAACTGCTAATTATAGAAAATGGAAAAAAAAAACCACCATTACTGAAGGAACTAGTAACAATACAAGGAATAAATAGAAACGTGTCCTGGTACCAGTATTTTCAAATCAGAGAGGCCTATAGAAGAGACAATATGGTGGGGTTCGATCAAGAGCAGGGTTTCTGGGATAAATTTATCCTTATAAACAAGAAAAATATAAGTATAATGTATAACAACTTATTGACCTGGGACACAGAAACAGTGAGGGTAACAAATGCAATGGTTTTATGGGCCAAAAATATAGAAAGACCTATTCAGATGTATGAGTGGGAATCCATTTGGAATAAAAAAATTAAGTACACATATTCTGCAGACCTGAAGGAGAATTGGCTTAAACTCTTACACAGGTGGTATTTAACACCAAAAAAGATTGGCCAAATGTATAAAAACACAAACAATAAATGTTGGAGATGTAAAACCCACACAGGCACCTACTTTCACATGTGGTGGAAATGTAAAAAATTAGAAAAATTTTGGACTGGAATTTTGGAGGAATCAAATATAATATTGAAAACCAAATTTGTCAAAAAACCAGAACTACTCCTATTAGGCCTTTATGACCCTAGGGATAAAATTGACCCCAATATAGACAAACTTTTCACCCTTTTTATTACTGCAGCAAGACTCGTGATCGCAAGACTCTGGAAATCCACAGAAACGCCTACAAAAGAATTATGGTTAGAAAAACTATTGGAAATCAAAAATATGGATCAATTATCCTTTCTGATCAAAAGAATGAATGGAGCACCAATGAAAACCACTGACTGGACGTATCTTGAGGACTATTTAAGGAAAAAAATACAAATAAACTATGTCGGATTAGGAATAATATAAGAAGAATCATAAATGGAAGTTCTATCATATACCCCTTCACAACCCCCCTCCCCCCCTCCCTTTTCTGGTGGTTTTTTTTCTCCTGTTTCTGTTGTTTTTGTTTCTTTTTAGTTTGTATGTTTGTTTGTCCTTCACTCGCCCTTCACGTGGTTATTGTATTATTATCATATGGATGTATGGTGAATGAGTATAGGTGTATATGTCTAACTGTTTGTTTGTCTGATGAGAAATTTCACCAATAAAAATCAATCATCATCGATATTCAGTCCAACAGGAGAAGGGAGGAGGGAGTGGAAAGGAGCTCTCACCTCCAGAAACGCTGCAGCTTCTCCCTTGCCTTCTCTCACTGAGGCCCAGGTGATATTCAGTCCAACAGGAGAAGGGAGGAGGGAGTGGAAAGGAGCTCTCACCTCCAGAAACGCTGCAGCTTCTCCCTTGCCTTCTCTCACTGAGGCCCAGATGATGTTCAGTCCAACAGGAGAAGGGAGGGGGGAGTGGAAAGGAGCTCTCACCTCCAGAAACACTGCAGCTTCTCCCTTGCCTTCTCTCACTGAGGCCCAGATGATGTTCAGTCCAACAGGAGAAGGGAGGAGGGAGTGGAAAGGAGCTCTCACCTCCAGAAACGCTGCAGCTTCTCCCTTGCCTTCTCTCACTGAGAGATAACCAATGTTGGTTATAGTATTCAGTTAGAACAATGGAAGAAATTATGGTTAAAAGGTATAAACTTTTCATTATGTCATGATTTGGAAGAAAAATTCTACAAAATATATCTGATCTTCGACCCCAGAAGAATTGACTAAAGACATAAAGAAGTTGCTAACTCCTGCTGAAAGTGTGAGCAACAGGTGGGCTCTTTTTTACTACATCTCATGGACTTGTGGAGTGGCCAAAAAAATTCTGGAGCCAAATATATAATACTAGCTGTGCCCGGCCACACGTTGCTGTGGCAAAGTGGTGTTGGTATTGGTTTAAAATTGTTGTTGAATTTTTATTTGACGTTATTTGTATTTGTTAATTAATTTTATTGTAACTTATCTTTTTGATTTATTATATTTTATTATTTTCTTGTATTATTTTTAATTATTTTATGTTATTATAGTATTTTATTGTATCACTTTTTAGTGTTTTTAATTATTTTTAGTGTTTTTATATTTTTTATTGTATTATTTGTATTTATTTTATTTTTTATTATTTTATTATTACAGTATTTGTGTTTTTATTGTTTTATTTTATTATTTGTATGTATAATAATTTTATTATTTGATTATATTGTTTTTATTTATGTTTTTTAAATTGTATTATTTTATTTTGGGTTTTTTTTTGGTTTTTTGTATTTATTTTATTATTTTTGTTTCTTTTTGTGTTGGGTTGCTTTGAGTGCTGTGGTCTGTCTGGTCATGTTCCAAATGTATTCTCTCGTGATGTTTCGCCTGCGTGTATGGCAGGCATCCTCAGAGATTGTGAAATGTATTGTAACGAAAGGACGTGGGGTTTATATATCTGTGTAATGATCAGGGTGGAAGAAAGAACTGTTGTCTGCTTTAGGCAAGTGTGAATGTTGGAATTGGCACTGAATAGCCTTGTAGCTTCAAAGCCTGGATGGTTCCTGCCTGCCTGGAATGAACAAAATGTGGCTCCCAGTATTAAAAAAATCTGTGAACTCAGGACAGTTAATTAAAGAACAGCACTGACCAATCAGGGAATTCCAGACATGATGTACTGAGGGCCAGCTAACATCTCTCAACAAAGGATTCCTCTCCGAAGTAGGAAGTAGGCAGGCCTTGAAGGTGCAAGGGCATTCAATGGCAATCAAGGTGGCCAAGTGGAACATTCACAGTCGCCTCAGACAGATCAGAGTTGTCCCATCCTGGATATCATTGCTGAGGTAGAAATAAACATCGCACTTGTCTGTTTTCAAACAGATCTCATAATCTGTGAGGATGCCTGGCATAGACATGGATGGCAGTTTGGCAGCAGATAGGGTCGTGAGGGAATGTGATGTTTAATAGGCTTTTCCTGAATCCCTTCTTATTATCCAACATATTCAGTTATCCAATGTTGGATAACTGAGACTCAACTGTATATTTATAATCTTATATTGTCTGCTTAGAACTGGATTATATGAGGCCCCTTCTACACAGCTGAATAAAATGCACACTGAAGTGGATTATATGGCAGTGTGGACTCAAGATAATCCAGTTCAAAGCAGATAATATAAGATTATAAATGGATTATATAGCTGTGCAGAAGGGTCTTGAGTCTACACTACCATATAATCCAGTTCAAATCAGATAATCTGTATTTTATAGGCATTGTGGAAGAAGCCTAAGTGAGGCCTAACTCTGCCTGGCCTCTGGGCTGAATTTGTTGCTAGGAGCCCAAGTGGGCGGAGCTTAGCCTTCTAACTGGCAGCAATTGGCTAAGAACAATTATTCCTCTCCCTCTAATTAGGATTTTATTTTTATTTTATTTTTGTTGTCGGAACCTAGGGGCAAGGATGGTGGATTGTGCTGCCAAATTTCTAGGTTCTGGGGCTTGTACTTTTGTTGTTTAGTAGGAGGGGAGGACACCATTTATTTATATATATTGATGATACCAAAAAAATGAAAGTCAATTTCAAATGGAACCAGAATTTCATTTGTTGGCAAAGGCAATCCCAGAAGACAACATGGAAAGAGATTTGAAAAACTACTACAATATATGACCACAGCCAAAAATAAGTGGATGTGCAGAGGAAGAAGAATACGACTAAACCAATGCCTGAAGAATGGCTGCTGAAATTTGTAAACTTGAATAAAATGGATAAGATAACAACTGTGATTAGAGAAAATAATTATTGGTGTCTTTTTCAAAGGACTAGGAAGCAATAATTGATTTTCTGCACACACAGACAAAAACCAACCACAACCTGAGAATAATATATCGACTGAATGTTTTGATATTGTTAGATTACTTGAATAATTAGAGGAGCAGAACTATACTAATGGCAATCAAAAAGGTTATTTTATTCAATTCTGTATAATCATCTATAGGAGAGTTGGAGGTCAAATGTATTTGTTTCCTTTCTTGTTCTTTTCTTGCAGGTGCTGTTGTTTCTGTGTGACTTCTAGGGTTTTTTTTTCTTAACCCTAAGAAAACCCTAAGATGAACTTACCACAGGGTTTTCCTGGGGCTTAGAGTGCATGAGATTGTTTTTTTGTGCCAGTCTCCCTTTATCTTTTGTAACTTTTTTCTGTTCTTTCTTTTTTGTTTTATAAAATTCTTAATAAAAGTGATAAAGATGCAATCATATTAAAAAGGCAATTTCAGTGATGGACAGAACCATGTCTTCCATATAAAGAAGAATGGGCAAAATCATTGTAAGGAAACACAGCAATTACCAAAGCAGGGTTTACCTAGTTTGCCAAAAATTCTACAGCTAATGAAATTGGAATGTGGAACTCATTCTTAGACTTAATGCTAATGATAACTTGTTGAAAGAGAAGAGATGAAAAAAGAGGGTTAACACTGAATAGCAGAGGAAAAATAGAAAATGAGGTGAAGAAAGAGAAATGGCTAACTGCAGAAGCTTCCATTATTATGACTTTACTAATTTGCTGGAGAGAAAAGATTTGAACTCCCTGTGTTGATGGCAGGGAAGCAAACAATCACAATGACAAACCCATTTAATGCAGTGTAATTACATATTAAAGGCAACATAATATGATTTCCAGTGTCAGATATTTTTGCATATAACACCTACCTCCTAATCTTAAGATTATGCTGTTCCAATAAAGAGAGGCTTAAACTGACACACTGAGTCAGAAACTATGATGATGGCTGGCATTTTCTCAAGGGTATTATTTTTGTATGAAAAAGCTGGCATTACACAGATGAGGCACATACTGTAAGACTGGGGAAATATTAATAAGAGCTGGAATCCTGTTGGTTAGTGTCACCCAAAGCAGACCTTTTGACTCAATTTTTGAATGCAAGTCAACACATAGATACATCTAACTAGTTTAATAGATCAACTTGGGAACAACGGTAGGACTCAGATCAAAATACTGATGTGTGTACAATTGTGTCTGTGTTATGTATTGTAACTGGGCAGTGAATACAATCTTAATGAAACACTGCCACAATTAAGATGGCCATATTCCAAAGAGGTAACATTAATATATCTTTTCCAGAATAATCCTATATAGTGCTATTCAAAAGCTAAGTCCCTGTAAATTCAAGGAAGCTTACTCTCCAATATGCAGGTCTAGAATTACACCCATAAAGGAACTATTGAAAAAAGAAATGGGGCAGATATGTTATGCTGCTGCTGTAATGTTTCAATGATGACAAAATCTGCACTTTCTGGATTTTCCCTCCTTTAGGGCATTTAAAAAACCAAAGCTCTGTTCTACTCATAATATCATTTATTGATTGATTGCTTTCTTGATGCTACGTTTCTGTGGTGATTAGTTTGCCTGCTCCTGCAAGACATTGCTGCTAGTAGGGCATCCCATGTCAGACAGGCTTTTGCTGAGGACCCAGAATAAATGTGGTAAATTGTTGTACCCCTAGGCTGCATAGGCACCTCAAAACCACACTGGAGCCCCAGAATATAAGCAAACAAGCTGTTTATTGAAGGTTATAAGTAAGCACAAGCAAATAAAGTTCAGAGTCAATAAAATGGGTTTAAATCCACAAGAGCAATGTACTTGAAAATCTTAAAGCAAGAGTCTACGAAAGTCATTCAAAAAACATAGTCCAAACCAGATCTCGAACTCAGTCCTATGAAAGGCATCAAGAATAGTCCAAACAAGATTCAATTCCAAGGCATGAGACAAACTGGAACTACAGGGAACAAGACTAGTTTGCAGGATCAAACTCCAAGGTAATAGAAATCCAAACAGCAAAGTTACTGGAACATACAACTGGATTCAAAGGCAAAACAAGGCTGGAACTTGAAGCAAAATCCACAGCTGCAAGAATATACAGGAACACGGAGCAAAGATCTTTCTCTCTTGAATTACAATGTTGCCACCTCTGCTATAGCAGAACCAGGCATTTAAGGAAAATCCAAGGTCTTTCTCTCATGAGAAAACTATTCATTAGAGAGCTTCAAAAGCAGTCATTTACTTCTCCTTAAACATTCTCATTCACTCCTTTGATGAATAATCGCTCCCCTCCTGTCAAACTCATTATCCTCCTCTAAACTAGAATGTCCATCTGGCACCTAGAGATTTGTCCTTGACTGCCGGGAGGAATGTGGTTCACAAAGCCTGCTTGCAACCATTCGGTCTCTGGTCCCAGAATCCACTGGGACACACTCTGGCTGCATGTCAGGCCCAAACCCAGAGTCTTCTGGCAAAGCAGGTGCAGGGACAATTACTGGCTGAATACTTGATATGAGCAAGCTAAAGTGGATGGGAATTAGACATTTTCAATCAAATACTTGCAATGTTTTCCCTTGAAAATGACAATCAAATAAGAAATGGGGTGGTATGTAGCAAAAGCAGTCAAGGGATATGATGTAAAGTCTTTATAGAGATCACATTGAGCTACAAAGGCTATTAGTTTTTCTGAAGTGTAGTCAAATTTCTCAGATGGGACACTTGTGCTTAGGCATCACTGGAGATAGTGGTTGGGCTCCTGCACCACAGGAATTAATTCATTAATGTGTTATGTGAGAGTCTGCTTGTCCTGTAATACCGCCTCCATAGCCAATAGGGGATTATACATGCTGAGAACAAATTGTCCTCCTCTAATTAATAAGATTCAGAAGTCCAGAGCCCATGAGCCATGATCTGTCAAAAACCAAAAGTCAGTAATGAAGTTTAGTAACAAGTTCCACTGAACTGAATGAAACTAACTCACATGTCTATATGTAAAAGATTTTGCTATTCAAAACAAATCTCTGAAGTATAAAGGATCTGAATTTTATATCTGCTGAGAGGCTAAAACTAAAGTGAAATTAAAGTACTGAGAAGTCCCACTCCTACTGAAAATGAACTCACTGTTTAAGAGAGGAACTGTTAAAACTGTACCACCATGAACATTACAGTATCTGGGATATCAGTTTTTGCATAAAATATGATAGCAAGAGGATCTGGGGACAAAAAGAAAAAAACAGTGCCTTAGAGCATGGCCTAAGAATAACTTTCAAGTAACAATTGACTCAATTTACTTCTTAACTAAGCCCTGGTATGGGGAGAACATCCAAGCACATATTGGTAAAGTTAATGGAATTGAGTGCTTTACCTTTGCAAGTCACCTTTAATTTATCACTCCTACATCAAATCTGTTAGGAGCACCATCATTAACCTCCTCCTGCTTAAGTGCATCCATCAGGTCCTCAATGCATTTATCATTATTTTCAGTGAAGTCACCATCACCCTTCAGATTAGTGCAACTATTAAATTTCTAGCCATTAGGTCCTAATGACCAGGACACCAGAACACATATTATTCCATATAATCTAAGGGTGAAGCAAGATATCAAGGTCTGTGTGAACTATGAATAGATATGAATAACCTTTGACCTTGATTTTGTATTTTAATGGCAATGGTGGCATGGAATAATGAATGGGAATATGAAGAACTCTTTATTGGGTGTTTTCTCATATTCATTTAATGAAAGCATCGATGGCCCTTATGTGATATTAGTACTGCAGTTTAAGAGACCTTTTAATGAAGTTTCAAGTAGTTCAAATAACTGTGAGTCATGCAGTCAGCAAGCACAGGTTCTATTTCACACTTACGTTACAATTTTGATGAATGCTGTAAAGGCACTTGATGACATTCTAATTCTTTCAGGTGCTAAAGAATCTAGTGATGCAGCTCCTGTGTCAGAATTTTACAGAAGCTACCTTGAATGAAAGAAAAGAGAAAGGCGGTTGCACATGGCTGAAATCTTTGAATTCCCTGGATGAAATAAAGAGACCAGACACAAGAAAATGGGCCCCACCATTATCAGTGCCCTCGCCCCCATTCTGTTTTTCAGGAGCTTCAATGATTTGAAAGGGTGAAATGCTGTTTTTGATCTGGCTGCCAAAAGATCCGTTTTCACTCCTGGAAGATCCGTCCCATTGGGGGCAATAGGGAAATAATAACAACAATACCAATAACAATAATACTTTTATTTCTTACCTGCCTCTTCCTGGAGCTTGAAGAGGGTTACAACACAATTAAAAAACACAAATACTGCAAAAATTCAACAAACATACATATTTATATAAAAGATGCACATCAAAACTGCCCTTCTACAAAATGCATATTAGAATTCATAAAACAAACATCAAACAAAGGACACGAGTTTAAGATTCATAGTTAACAAACTATATGGATAGGCCTGCTGGAAGATATGTGTCTTTAGATGGTTTTTAAATTCTGACAGCTGATCTAGCTGTCGAAGCTCTACTGGCAGGTCATTGGGGTGGCCACCAAAGGAAAGGTCCTCTTGGTGGTGGTCACCAGTTGGGTTCTGGGAGGCTGGAGCAGATGTCTCCCCAGATGACCTAAGTGTTCGGGGTGGATTGTATGAAAGAAGGCAATCTTGAAGGTAACCTGGACCCAAAACATGTAGAGCATTAAAGATCAAAACCAACACCTTGTGCTTTGCCCAGAAACTATTTGGCAGCCAGTGGAGGGACATTAGGATAGGTGTAATTTTCTCACTCCTAGATGTTCCTGTAACCAATCTAACTGCAGTATTTTGAACCAACTGAAGTTTCCGAACATGGTACAAAGATAGCCCAATGTAAAGTGCATTGCAAAACTTCAAACTTGAGGTTACTAGTGCATGCACTACCATCTTTAGGTCTTCCAAATCTAGGAAGGGGCACAGCTGGTGTATCAGCTGAAGCTGGTAGTAAGCACTCCTGATCATTGCATCTACCTGAGCTGACATTTCAAGGGACAGATCCAGGAGCGCTCCCAAGCTCCAAACACAGTCTTTCAGGGGAAGTGTAACCTCATCCATAACTGGTTGACACACTTCAACCCCCAGATTAGGAGCCTTGATGACAAGCACCTCTGTTTTGTCTGGATTCTGTTTCAATTTGTTTCCTCATCCAGCCCATTTCCTTCCCTAAGCATTCATTCAGAGGAGACACATTATCCTTAGCTGAAGCTGTTTTTGAAGGCATGGAGAAATATATTTGGGTGTCATTATCACACTGATAGTACCCTGCTCATGCCTACGGATGATCTCTCCCAGTGGCTTCATGTAAATATTAAAGAGCATTGGGGATAGAATGGCACCTTGTGGGATATCATATAGCAGCTTCTTTTTGGAGGAGCAGCTATCCACGAACATCGCCATGTGGAACATGCCTGAAACATACATCCGGAACCACTGCATCACAGTGCCTCCAATGCCCAGTCCTCTCAAGTGTCCCAGAAGGATAGTATGATTGATGGTAACAAAGGCTGTTGAAAGGTCTACAAGCACCAACAGAGATACACTCCCCCGTCAGTGTTGAGGTGGAGATCATCTACTAAGGTGACCATAGCAATCTTGTATCCTTCTCAGAAGATGGTTTGAAGTGGGTCAAGGAGGTGTGTGCCATCTAAGACTTCGGGATGCAGATAGATAGATAGATAGATAGATAGATAGATAGATAGATAGATAGATAGATAGAGGAAGGGAGGGAGGGAGCGAGGGAGGGAGGGAGGGAGAGAGGGAGAAGGGAGAAGGGAGAAGGGAAGGAAGGGAGAAGGGAAGGAAGGGAGAAGGAAAGGAAGGAAAGAAGGAAGGAAGGAAGGAAGGAAGGAAGGAAGGAAGGAAGGAAGGAAGGAAGGAAGGAAGAAAGAAAGAAAGAAAGAAAGAAAGAAAGAAAGAAAGAAAGAAAGAAAGAAAGAAAGAAAGAAAGAAAGAAGGTTTCCAGGTTTTTCAAGCAGCAAATTATGAGAGCCCTCTCTGTTGCCAGGCCAGCTCAAAGTGAGCTGATACATATTAAATGGGCCCATCAAAAGTCCCAAAAGGAGAAGTAACAGTTGTGAGATTACATGCAGAAGGCCAGAACTTTCACAAGAGTCCCTTGTCTTCTGTGACCTGAAGTGGGCTTTATCCTGTCCTGCTTCACATGCTATTCACCTCAGGCACGTGGCAAATGTACAGCAAACAATAGGAAGGGTAGGATCTAGCTGCATTCACAACAGACAGAACCCTGTTCGTGTGAGATGTAATTTGAGCCCATTTTGCTGCTGACCAAAAGCCTGGGTGACCACTTGGTTGTGCATTTTTCTAATTTGTACCAACTTCCTGTGACCCATAGGCCTTTATTGTAATGAAGTAATGTGTGCAAGTCTAACCAATCTAGAAGCTGTAAGATTGCCAATCTATGCAATCTGTGATTCAGTGGCTGTTCAATGCTTCAGATTGGCATCTTTCTCAGTTTGACTTGGAGACTGAGTCTTCTACTTCGCTATCCAAATAATGTGTTCTAAAATCACAAAAATAAAGGATCTATACTGCCAATTGGATCTCTTCCAGGATTACAGCTTCTCATGTTGACTCCATATGCTACCTTTACCATTTGATCTAAATATTGGGGGAAAATTTCATCTAGTGGAGTAATCTCCATGGATATAGCAAAGCTAGGCACCCTGAAAAATCCCTTCAGTCCTAAATACTTTTGTTCTTTGATCCTTCAAAGTACAGTAGAGTCTCGCTTATTCAATATAAATGGGCCAGCAGAATGTTGGATAAGTGAAAATTTTGGATCATAAGGAGGCATTAAGGAAAAGCCTATTAAATTTCAAATTATGTTATTTTTTTACAAATTAAGCACCAAAACATCATGTTTTACAACAAATTGACAGAAAAAGCAGTTCAATACACAGTAACGTTATGTAGTAATTACTATATTTACGAATTTAGCACCAAAATATCACAATGTATTGAAAACATTGACTCCAAAAACATTGACTGTTAAAAGGCAGACTGCATTGGATAATACAGAATGGTGAATAAGCGGAAGTTGGATAAGCAAGACTCTACTGTATGTATTTGCTGTAACTTATGTTAATTCAAGATGGTCTGCAGGGCTAAGTATATATGTAGCCCTTGACTTTAAAATTGTGTGAAAAAATTAACAATAAAAACTTTAAGCAGATCCTCTTCTAACATCATGTAAGTTTGATGGAAAGAAGAAAGAAGATCCTGCCAATGCTGATATATACCTTACTAACTGGATTGCAGATGAAGTATCCAGATAAGTATTGGTCATGATGTAAAAGCCAAAATTTCCCCACATAGCAAGGCTGCTAACATTTTGGTACGATGAGGAGTCTAATTTGTCTTGAGTCCTAGGAATGCAGGAAAAATTATATGAACAAAAATTCCCCAGGCTAATACAGTAGAGTCTCACTTATCCAACATTCTGGATTATCCAATGCATTTTTGGAGTCAATGTTTTCAATATATCATGATATTTTCGTGCTAAATTCATAAATACAGTAATTACTACATAGCATTACTGCGTATAGAACTACTTTTCTGCCAAATTTGTTGTCTAACATGATGTTTTGGTGCTTCATTTGTAAAATCATAACCTAATTTGATGTTTAATAGGCTTTTCCTTAATGCCTCCTTATTATCCAACATATTCGCTTATCCAACATTTTGCCAGCCCATTTATGTTGGATAAGTGAGACTCTACTATACTTACAAGTGTGGCCTTTGGAAGTCTATGTTTTGTCAAATAAAAGGAAAAAGCTGAATACACTAATACACACTGCTCTGAATTAGGGGAGGAACTGCATTTATTTTCTTTCCAGTACTTTGGCACTTTATAAATGATACAATTTAAAACAGTTTTTAAAAATCCAGGTATTTCTATTATTTACATGACCTTAAAAGTACGTTTTTAAAACATAAATGTTTCCCGTCATTAGTCAATAATGTGTGTAGCTGCTAGCTGGAATTAGGGTCTTGAAAAGAAAATTAAATCCCCTAAGTCATTTCATTTGCAAAGGCACCTGCTGTGAGAAATTATTTTCATCAGAAATCTAATATTGTAATAAGTCTTGCATAACAATCTCATTGTCATGAGATTGTAACCATCCATCCTGGACGCGATTGCTATCCTGAGGAAGACTTTAGCATTCAAGATGTAAAAGTTTTTGAATATGCTTTGGAGATGTGATAGCTCAACATCCAATGACATGTACCAGTATTCCTGCATGTTGCACTTAAATAGAGTACATCCAACGAATCAACTGTCTTTACATAGCTGTTGATTCACTATTTAACAACTCATGGACTTACTCTAATTGGCTCTACTAATACAAATCTGGTCTATTCTTCCATAACATTAAAATCCTTTGATATCTGTAGCTTCACAGAAGTCAGTCTTCATGTTGAAGCAGCAGATGGCTTCCCTGGTAGTGGTGAAGTCAATGCATGTTGGGTTTTAATCTGAATCTTAATTGATCTGTCTATCTTAAGATCTTTCTTAAGAGACATGCTGGATCTGACAATAGAAAACTGAATTTGAATGAATACTTTTTTGTTGAAATATTATTTGCCATGCAAAAAATGCTGTCTCCTGCACAGAAAATGTTGTTCTCTGTGCAAGACAATGCTCGTGCAAATTTTGTGCAGAATAAATCTTGAATTTGAATAGCCTTCCAAAACTGTGTGATTTTCTTGCAGTAGGAAGAAAGTTGCTGAAATTATTTGTTGCTATTGTCCAGAATGAGCTTTGAGAAAAATTACATCTTTATCAGCAATTGGTGTACTATATTACTGTCTGTAACATCTTGATTCGTCCTTCATTTGTCCAGACATTCCACAAGGTCGACAGCCATCATGTTAGCAATGGTGCAGTCAACGTCTGTCTAGCCCCCAAATCTTAAAGTTCAGACTAAAGCCCAAAGCAGATTCATCACTCCAGTGACATGGGATTGATCAGTCACCAATACTATCAAAACAGCTTATTCAGTGAATTCTTCAGTTTAGCAATGCACTGTATAAAGAAGGACTTCTTTGTGTTTCCTGAATATCCTACCATTCAGATTTATTGGATGAACCTCAGTTCTACAATTGAACAGAAAGCAAATTCTCCTATCCTCTTTTTCCATAATATGCATAATTCAACAAAATTAGATAAAATCAGGACATTATCACATGAGGCTCTAAAAACAAGTCTGGCATTGCAAACCCGTCTCGGCTTTCTGTCAGAACACACCAGGATAGGCAATCTTCTTATCACACTGATCAGTTCCCCAAGCACTTAAAGAAACTGGCAAGCCCTTTTACATTACCACAGCTGCCAAGACCTGTTTCCATTACTCATTTGTCAATGTCCTCTTTTTTCCCCAGAGGAATTGCACAACCCATCTGCCTAATAATGGGACTTCCCTAATTTTTGAAATAATGACTAGTTATAGCTGAGTTGGTCACTGTTTTTGAGTGAATATAGAATGATGTGGTGTGATGGTAAGCCCTTCCATTCATGGTAGGGGAGATTGCAATTTGTGTTATGAACTTTATGTGATAATGGCCTTACTTCTCCTGACTCCACAACTCTTCTATGTTACACATTCCCCAAATGTTGTAGCCCTCTTTCTTTTTTAAATTGATTTTTATTTATTCATTTTGACTGCACATTTCTGAACCTTTTTCAGATATATAATTTTTTACTGAGGTGGACATTATTTTATGTAAGCCAGTTGTATATTGGAGCATCCAATATGAGCTACATTTGTGGACTTACTAAATTTTCTTTGTTCCCTCTTACCTCACATCAAGGCTCAGTGAGGACAGTTCTACACAGACATTATATTACAGTTTGGAAGTGGATTGAAACAAACTATTTTTGCTATGCATCACCTACACAAACATCCCAGGAACCAGTTTGAGACTGGGATGTTAGTCACAGTATCCACTGAATGTGAATCAAAACCAAACCCAGGAATTGCAGTATCCATGGTTAGACAACCTCCAGAAAATATGTGTGTGTGTGTGTGGGGGGGGGGGGGGTCTTAACCATTTCTTAACTGATGCACATATCGATGTCCATTTGGGATCAGTACTAAACTGTGGCGGGACACAGAAGTGAAAAAATGGGGCAGAAAGTAAGAATTCCCATGGGAATTATGTGGTTTTCTCTCCCAGGGAGAAATTGTTTACTGTCCAGTCAACTATGTTTTGGCAGTTTTTAAAGTGCTTCAATGCTATGAGTGTTCTGATAAGAGTTTCGTCTTTTTTCCAGTGTTGGTTTCAAGCCTTGCATGGGATATACTCTGATCTGATGCAAAGTGTTCTCTGGCTTCCTCCAGACTTTCTGGTGAGTATTTTTAACATGCTATTTCTGGCTTGATGCACACTGCAGCATGTATTGGGGTGTACGTTTTGTGGACACTCCACCCTCATGCTAGCTTTGAACTGAATGATAGAGTCTGTGTAGAACTGTTCTGAGTTTGTAGATGAATTTGAACTATCATTGAGATACTAAACCTGCCTACTCTGAAATAAATTGCATTGGGTTCAATGGGACTTCTCCATCAATAAGGACCTCATCACACAATGGAAACTCTGCATCCTAGGACACTTCTGCAGCAGTTGACCCACAGAAGCCCCACACCACCCATCAAATGACATAGTCTCACTCCATGAGGGCTCCATGAGTCAACTGGGGAAGCATCATAGGATGCTGCACTGCCAACACAACAGCCTCTCTCTGTTCCATTTGGAACAACTGGGCCAGTGCAGGGAGAAGCCAAATGGTGATGTTTCCCCACATGTCATGGGGAAGCACCAGCTGACCACAAGGTAGGGTGCAGGGCACTGGGATTGTCCTGCTGCCCTGCGATTCGCCACCAAGGCTGGCAAATCGGAATGCTTGATCTCATCAGTGTGATGAGGTCCTAACGGTTTAGACTGCAACACAAAGAAAAATAAGGTTCTTGACAAAAGGAATTGCCCTAATTCTTAAGAACACATCAGGTTTAGAAAATAATATGGTTTAGGAAAGCAGAGATACCCAGCCAAAATAGAAGCACATTATTTACACTCTTTCTCTACACATAGCTTATTCTTTTCTCTGTGCCCTAGGCGGGCTGAAAATACCTGTGATCTTCAACTTCCAATTTGAAAACTGGATCTTAGCTGTTATAGATAAGCATTCCAAAGAGGCAGCATATTTGAGAATATCATTTTAGAAACAGAGAAAAAAAAGTAGTGGCTGGAGGCTACAGCAAATCGACTGAATAGGATGCACAACAATTATTCTAATAAACCTCATATAAAGAAAATGGCAGGAGAAATTTTAACATATATATACATATAAAGTAAAGTGAAGCATTTTGGAACAAAGCACTGTTCAATAGTTTGATGTTTTATCCCTTTAACATTGTTGAGTTGGCTCTTTTCATTTTCCTAACACAGAGAACTGACACTCTGTCCAAATTTTATTTCATATCCCTAATTCTTCCCTCCGGTAGAGTAAAACCAAACAAAACATCCCTTCCCGAAATATATCTTGTGCTCATTTTATAAATACTTCCCCTTTTCATTGAACATTGGTGCAATGAACACCAGGGTTTATGGCATAAACCATTAAAAATGTCTAGTTGCAAAGGCTTCTGAGAGAAAAATCCTGGGAATGAAGCCAGGGCTTACTCAGTGTGAACTCTCTGTCATTCTACAAATTTTGAAAATACACTTCAATGGCATGGAAAAGAAATCACTGGAATTTTGAGTGCTCCAAACCAGCAGATATTGTTTTCAAAAATTATTCTGGCAAACAATATTTTTGACTGCAGAATATTATTATGTGTATTTATACCCTGCTTTTACTCTCCACAAAGAAACTCAAAAGAATAGGAATATAAATATTTGTTAATTTGTTTTTAAAGAAATATTGTCAAGTGTTCACTCCCACTCAGTGAGGATTTTGCAATAGATTTTGCACATTTATCAATGCTTTTCCTGCATTTGAGAGCTTTTAATGCAAAATTCAAAAGATTTTTCACAAAAAAATAATATTGATTGCCCCAACATTTTTTTGCACAATCATGTAATTTGTACAAAAACCATGGAAAACAAAAAGGGCTGGTTTCTTTGCTGTCATATAAATCTTGGGGTGATAGACACATTTTTCAACAGGCTGCCTCAACATGTAAAGATACTTTTGGTTGTTTATTTATTTATTTCAATTATTTATACCCCGCCCTTCTCACCCGAGGGGACTCAGGGCGGCTTACAAGTGGCAATTGATGCCGTTACACTGATATAAAATAAACTAAAATGATTAAAACAGTTAAAACAATCATAAAATAGTCATGAAATAGTCATAAAATACAATATACAAAGTTTAAAACAATGCAAAGTGCTTATGCCATTCATCCACCAGACGTTATACAAGAGCCATAATTCAGACCGAGTCGAAGCCAACACATGCTTATTCTTCAAATGCCTGCGTACATAGCTAGGTCTTCAGTTTTTTTCTGAACCCCAAAAGGGATGGGGCCTGCCGAATGTCACTGGGGAGGGAGTTCCACAGCCGGGGAGCCACCACCGAGAAGGCCCTGTCTCTCGTCCCCACCCGCCGTGCCTGTGAGGCGGGTGGGACCGAGAGCAGGGCCTCTCCAGAAGATCTTAAGGTTCTTGTGGGCTCATAGGGGAAGATACGTTCGGACAGGTAAATTGGACCAGAACCGTTTAGGGCTTTGTAGGCCAAGACCAGCACTTTGAATTGGGCTCGGTAGCATATCGGCAACCAGTGGAGCTGGCTTAACAAGCAACCCTTTGTTGCTGTTGTTGAGCTTGAAAATATTTTTGTATAATCTTTATGTCCCAGCTACAGTACTAGAATCAGAAAGATATAAAAAAAATGCCAAGGCCTTTAAATTTTTGAAAATCCTTTACTATCGGATATAGCACTAGTCAGTAAGCAAGCACAGGAACCTAAGAAAAGTAGAAGCTGTTCAAATAGGTTTTATGCATTTGTTATTACATTTACTGGTCACTATATTTTTAAAAAAATAATTAGAAAATAAGGATTTTTGTCAGGTTGTGAGAGCATATTCCCTGGTTTTCATAAAAGAGGTTGGCAAAATGAGGGCACCCCCGCAAATAAGAATTCTGTAAATGAATTTTCCTTCAGTCCTCATGTTTCTAGCATTGCAGAGAGTGAGACATAGGAAGTCAATCACGGCTCAACTGTGTTTATAAATACTTAACCAAAGTGCTAAAGAATTTGTGTGCCAAAGTAAAATTTAATTTGAGAGGGCATTTTTCTTTGGAGAGAAATTTTGCCCCTTCCTCATACATACAATCTTGACATTGGCAAGAAAGATTCCTTTTCATTAGATTTAAAATTCAAATATGTTTGTGTTTGTTGAGAGGGTCTACAGGATATAATAATATGAAGGAAAACTTACTGCAATTAAAGAGAGAATAATATTGCATCTGTCCTTTTCTCTTCTAAAGTATCAGATAATAGATTATGTGTCAATGGCTCATTAGACACAGGGTATAAGTCTCTTTTTAATGAGCAACAGTTCCCCCTTGATTTTCTATCTGATGCATCATAAAAATGTAAACAAGTTCTCATTAAAATACAGGCAACATTCAGTGACATTCAGTCAATTTTATTTGTCTTTAAAGTGAGTTTCTATTTAGATGACACCAGATAACGTGTGTTCATGTCATGCACAGATATTCTCAAGGCAAAGACATTCTCTCTGTGAATGGAGTGCCATAGCTGGACAGTCCATAGCCAGCATTCTGCTCTGCAAAGCACATTGGAAGAGGGAGGGTGCTTTTCTCTTCCTTCTAAAGATACTATCACTAGAAAATCAGAAGAATCCTAACCCGTGTGCCCAAGAAATGTTACGATAGTAACTTATCACCTTATCATCTGTTCAAGGGTATGAGAAATAGACTATTCAGCACATGAGGGCTTTATGTTTCTAATGGGGTGGCCAAGCATAATCCCATGTGATGCCTTTGTTATGGATTCCAAAGTCTCTCCACACCAGAAATCAATTATTTACATTGAAAATAAGAAATTTAGACAATCATATAAAAACAAAGGGGAGAGTATCTGGCATAACTTCAAATCAGTATGGATCTGGCCAACCTGGGGGTTTCTAGGTATGCTATGCTGAAATTTTATTGAAGAAAGGAAGATAAAACATGCATTATTAAAACTGGCAAGCCAAACAGAATGAAACAACATTTCTCAAATTCACAGAAACAAAACTGTACTACATTAGTGGCAAAGGAGTCATAAAACCGATCTTCATACAGAGTAAAGGCACAAAATAAGATTTCAACTTTAATTAAATCAGTTTGATATTTTTTCAAGCTTTCTTATTTATTATAGCGTTCTGGTTTAAAACGCATTGAAATCCATGATGTATTGCAAAACTAAAATATCAATTTTTTTCTATGTTCACAGAAGTAAGAATATCCATTATTGTCAGGCTCACTTCAAAGGACCAGTCTGAACGCAGATCAAAGATAGCTGCTCTCAAATTCAATCTTTATTGAAGAATACATGACTTTGGAAAAGTCGAGAATGACCTAATGTTTACATACATCTAATTTTATCACTTCTGATGCAACGTAATATCACACGCAAATATCATCATCAAACCCCACCTTCGGGATCATATTTCTACCATGATTTCTATTCCCACACACTACAGCAATTATAATTGTTTATACTTTCAACTCTGAGTTCCCAGGCTCATTTTATCTTCTCCCGCCAGGTGCTTGCAGGATTGTTTATGTTATGAAGTCAGATTCAGGGCTTGGAAATTCAGCCCTGGGATCTGGCTCCATGACATGGCGCCCTCGTTTTCTTCGTCCTCCTCTTCGGTTCTTCTTTCATCATAGTTCTGAAACAAATCAAACAATAACTCTATGTGTCCATTTTGTCCAAAGTCCCCATATACTTTTTCAGTAAGCTGCGATGGAATACTGGGTGTATTTTCCCTAAACTTTTTGGCAATGCCAACTGGAAAGTCACTTCATTGATAACACCCTGTATTCTGAATGGTCCAATATATTTGGGGCCCAGTTTTCTTGAAGGTAGCCCCAATTTGATGTTTTGGGTACTTAACCACACTAGATCCCCTTTATTTAATTTATCGCCTTCCACCCTCTTTCTGTCTGCGAACGCTTTATACTTTTTGTGTGCTTCCTTTAAGGATGCAGTCACTTGACTCCAGCATTCTAGCATTTGCGTTTTCCACTTCCCTGCCTCTGTTTCCTCATTTTCTGTCCACCTTGGCAACTGGGGTAAAGGCTGTATTTCATACCCGTAAACTACTTCAAAGGGGGTTTTATTTGTTGCTGAATGTATAGTTGAATTAAAGGCTAGTTCCGCAAAAGCCAACCACCTAGACCAGTCATTTTGTCTCATGTTAGAGTACATTCGAAGGAACTGCCCAAGCGTTTGCTGAGTACGTTCTACCGCCCCGTTTGTCATGGGGTGAAAAGCAGAACTTAGACTCCTTTCTGCTCCTAGCATTTCCAAGAATTTTTCCCAAAATTTTGCTGTGAACTGTACTCCTCTGTCACTGACTACTCTACTGGGACATCCATGTAGTTTGTAAATATGATTTATGTACAATTCAGCCAGTTTCTCAGCCGATGGTAGTTTCGTCAGCGCTATAAAGTGGGCCTGTTTAGAAAACAGGTCTAATACTGTCCAAATATAACGATGTCCTTTGCTAACCGGCAGTTCTCCCACAAAGTCCATAGCTACACATTCCCAAGGTCTGGTAGGTTCCGCTACTGTTTGTAACAATCCCATAGGCTTCCCTCCTCCCGATTTATTTCTGGCACAATCATCACATTGAACAACATGATTCTTTATGTCCTTCCTCATTCCTGGCCACCAACAATGTTTTACTATTGCCTTTGTTGTTTTTGTAATTCCTGTATGACCAGCGCTCTGGTTGTTGTGAAAACGATGCAGAATCTTAATCCTTAATATTGCTGGGATATACAGTTTCTTGTTCACAAACCAAAATCCCCCCTTCTGTTTCCCCTTTTCTGCGTTGGACGCGATCCATTGATCTCCTTCATAAGACTGTTTCAGTTCATTTCCCCAGTTTTCTTCCCCGCCGAGTTCAACAAAAGCCGTGTCCTCCTTTTGGGTTTGTGCTCTTGTCCTGACAGCTAAGCCCCATTGTTTGTCAGAGAATATTGTCCCCTCTTTTGCTGTGGTTATGCCTTCGTGTTGAGGCATGCGTGAAAGAGCATCTGCCAAGACATTCTGTTTCCCTTGAAAAAACTTTAATTGGAAATCGAATCTGCTGAAGTATTGCGCCCATCTAATTTGTTTGGGGGACAATTTTCTAGGAGACTTTAAATACTGTAGGTTCTTATGGTCAGACCAAATTTCAAATGGGATTCCGCTTCCTTCGAGGAAGTGTCGCCAGCATTCTAAGGCTTTTAATATGGCTAATGCCTCTTTTTCCCATATTGGCCAACTTTTCTCAGTTTCGCTGAACTTCCGTGACAAATATCCACAGGGTTTTAAGTTCCCATTTTGATCTTTTTGCAATAGTACTGCCCCATACGCACAGTCTGATGCATCGCAATGGATTATGAAAGGGCTCCTGATATCGGGGTGTTTTAGGATGGGTCCTTCAGTGAAGCATTCTTTTAAGGTTTCGAATGCCTTTTGGCATTCTGGCGTCCAACTCAGTTTGGCGCCAGGTGCTTTCACTTTTGCTGTCTCCCCTTTCCCTTTTGTTTTTAAAAGTTCTGTAAGGGGTGCGGTTATTTGCGCGAAGCCTTTTATGAAGGGTCTGTAAAAATTTGCAAACCCCAGAAATGATTGTAATTGCCTCCTTGTTTGAGGCACTCCCCATTCTTTCACATCTGCTACTTTAGCTGGATCCATAGCTAACCCTTCTGGAGATATCCGATACCCCAGAAAGTCAATTTGAGTTTTATTAAATTCACATTTGGACAGTTTTGCGTACAGCTTTGCTTCTCTTAGTCTCTGCAAAACTTCCCGGACCAATTTTACGTGCTTTTCCTTATCTTCAGTTACAATCAAGATATCATCAAGAAATATGAATACCCCTCTGTACAATAACGGGTGTAGTATTTCATTTATAAGCTGCATAAAGCAGCCGCCTCCGTTTTTTAACCCGAAAGGCAAAATTTCATATTCAAAATGGCCGAATGCGCAGGAAAATGCAGTTTTCCAAGTATCCTCCGGTTTGATCCTTAATTTATGATACGCTTCAATTAAATCCAGTTTAGTAAATATGCTCCCTTTCTTCAATACGGTAATTAAATCCTTGACTAAGGGCATAGGGTATTTATTGTCCTTAGTAATTGCGTTTAAATTTCGATAATCAATGCACAATCTTAGGGAGTTGTCTTTCTTTCTCCTAAATAACACTGGGGCCCCGAGAGGAGAATTGGATGGCTTAATGAAGCCTCGCGCCAGGTTTTTATCAATGTATTTCCTCAATTCCTCCTTCTCCTGCACAGACATGGGATACACTTTTGGTTTGGGTAAGTTTGCTCCTGGGGTTATTTCAATTTCTACTTCTATATTCCTTTTGGGAGGCAATTTACTGGCCTCTTTCTGATTGAAAACATCCACAAAGTCTCTGTATTCAGGTGGCAATAGCTGTGGGTCTATTTCCCCTGCTTCATCTTCCTCGTCCTCCTCTTCTGCAATTTTGCTTATCTCCCATTGCATCTGCTGTTCTTTGAATGCTAGGCTTTTTCCTCTCCAATCTACTTCAGGATTTGCCTGTTCGAGCCATGGTATCCCTAATATTACGTGGTATGTGGCAATAGGGGCTATCACAAAGGATATTCTTCCTTCCCATTTGCCTATTTTACATGGGATTCCCCGTATTTCCTTTGTAGACACTTCCCCAGTAGCGACTGATCCATCTAGCTGCGAAAATGCAATTGGGGAGTCAAGCGCCATCTGCTGGCATTTCAGCGCTCCTGCTAACTCCGGGGTTATAATATTTCTAGAACACCCACAATCCACAAATGCCTTGCAGGTGGCCCGATTTTCTAGCCCCGAGAGGCAGATTGGCACTACTATCATGCGCTTGTCCCGACTCACCAGTTTTTCTGAAGATTCTGGGGCCTGCACCTCCTCTTCTGCGCGCCTCCCGGTTGCTGGCTTGGGCTTTGGGGCTTTTGGCGGCTCCCCCTTCCGGGCCCAGCATTCTGCTGCTCGATGGCCCGTCTTCCCACATACAAAGCATCCCGGTTTAGGTTTGTTGTCGTCTCCTCTGGAGGGAATCCCCGGCCTCCCTCCGGGTCTTTCCTGCTTCCTCGTTTCTCCTCGACCTCTCGCCACCGGTCTTTGCTGGCCGCTGCCGCTCCTGAAGCGCTTTACTTGGGCCAGGGTGGATTCGACGCGCCCCGCTAGTTGAATCCATCCCTGGAGCGTTTCGGGGTCGTCTCTGTGCGCTGCCCAGCTGAAAATCTCGGGGCGTAGTCCCTCTTTAAATAATTCCACTTTGGTCACTTCAGACCATTCTGGTACCCTTTCCGCGAGGTGAAGGAATTCCTCTGCGTACTCGGGCACTGTTTTGTCCCTCTGCTTTATTCCTTTCAGCTGGTCTCGAGCCCTCAATTGCTCTAGCCGGTCTCTGAACCGGTTTTCCAGTGCGGCGAGGAAGCGGGGCACTGACCTCAGGCATGGGTCGCGTCTGGCATGAAGCTGCACATACCAGCTGGCTGCTCCTCGCTTTAGTGTGTTGCCGATGGTTCGAACCCTGCTTGCCTCGGAGGGGAATGTGTGTGCATTGTCTTCCATGTATCCTCTGATGCTAATTAGAAAAAAGTTCAGTTCATCTGATTCCCCTCCGTATTCTAGTTTGAGATCTTCCCTTCTAGGCATCCATTCTGCAGCCCATTGATGCTGTCTGGGAGGCATGGGGAAGGGTTGCATCAGGTTTCCTCGGGCGGCTCCTTGGAACACGCCGCGCCCCACTCCGGTGGTCATTCTGCGCGGCTCCCGAAAGTCTGCCGCCGCTGTCGGCTCTTCCGCCCATCCGCATACTGGCCTTACTGTAGCCCCCTCATCTCGCCTTTCTTCGTCGTACGGCACATCCTCCTCCTCTTCCTGGATCCCCCGCTCCTCTCCGCCTTCGTCTGCAAATCCACTGGACCCGATCCCTGGCCCCAGTGGCCTTTCCACCCCGACGCCCATTCGGGGGGTTGGGAGCTCTGTTGGAGATGGCGGCTTCAGAGTTCCCAGGGCTCGCTGACGCTCCACTCCTCGCGCCATTCTGTCCCGGAACTCCAGCTCCCGCCAGTATTCCTCATCTCCCTCGTCCCTTGCCGCCACGGGACTCTGCGTTGACGCTCGCTGGCCCCTCTGGCTCCAATCTCCTTCTTTACTTGGTTCTCTCTCGGCGCCATATCGGCTGGGCTCCTTTTGGAGATTCTCTTCCAATAATGGCACCAATCTCCCCACGGTTTCCGACAACCTGGATAAATTAGTTTCCAGGATGGATAACCGCAGGGCCACGGTCTCCGGCATACTTCCTCCAGATCCCCAACTGGTTTCTGCAGCCGCAGAGACGCCTCTTCCTCCCCTGGGAATTCTCTGGGTCACGCCGTTCGGCCTGGGGTACCCCGTAGAGGAAGCTATGGCTTGCAGCGTTTCTTCTCCCTTCGGCCGGGCCCCTTGCAAAGGCCTCTCTGCCCCATTTGGGCTTTGATCTCCTTCTTCACTCATTATCACTTCACTGCGAATTCCGCAGGAGGGTGAGAAATGGATTCTCGACTTTAATGTCAGGCTCACTTCAAAGGACCAGTCTGAACGCAGATCAAAGATAGCTGCTCTCAAATTCAATCTTTATTGAAGAATACATGACTTTGGAAAAGTCGAGAATGACCTAATGTTTACATACATCTAATTTTATCACTTCTGATGCAACGTAATATCACACGCAAATATCATCATCAAACCCCACCTTCGGGATCATATTTCTACCATGATTTCTATTCCCACACACTACAGCAATTATAATTGTTTATACTTTCAACTCTGAGTTCCCAGGCTCATTTTATCTTCTCCCGCCAGGTGCTTGCAGGATTGTTTATGTTATGAAGTCAGATTCAGGGCTTGGAAATTCAGCCCTGGGATCTGGCTCCATGACACATTATGTAATTTGCTAATTTGATGGCACAAAACACAAGCCCATGCTGGTGATTATATTGTTTTAGTTCTCTTTATGCAACATATGGAGCCTCCAGTGGCTCAGTGTGTTAAAGTGATAAGCTGCTGAACTTGCAGACAGAAAGGTCCCAGGTTCAAATCCGGGGAGCAGAGTGAGCGCCTGCTGTTAGCTCCAGCTCCTGCCAACCTTAGATGACACCAGATAACGTGTGTTCATGTCATGCACAGCTCCTGCCAAGTTGACATGGACTGATTTAAGGATGTAGAATGAGGATCTCGGACGAATGGAATTAATTATATATACGTTTTTAAGGTTTTATAATGTGTTTTAATAATGTTATTAATAGATCTGTTATTGTTTTGTTTTTATGATTGCATTTTGGGCATTAAATTTTGCCAATTTTTGTAAGCCGCCCTGAGTCCCCTTGGGTGAGAAGGGCGGGATATAAATGTTGTAAATAAATAAATAAATAAATAAACCTAGCAGTTCAAAAATATGCCAATGTGAGTAGATCAATAGGTACTGCTCCAGCGGGAAAGTAATGGCGTTCCATGCAGTCATGCCAGCCACATGACCTCGGAGGTGTCTACGGACAACGCTGGCTCTTCAGCTTAGAAATGGAGATGAGCACCAACTCCCAGAATCGGATACGACTGGACTTAACGTCAGGGGAAACCTTTACCTTTACTTTATGCAACATATCTGTGGAGATGCACATTTGTCTGAAGGAGATATATCATTTCCTTTAACTTTGGGTGTGGAATGTTTAGCCCTCTAGATGTTTTCAGTTTCAGTAGCTCCCCAAATCCTTCATGTTGGCTTAGTTATAGTGGCAGGCCTGTTAAATCAGCAGCATTATTCACTGAGGTGTGAAGTCAAAGACCTAAGAGCTATATAAAAGTTTCCTGTGATGTATGCACTTGGAGTGTCACAAGATGAGTCCTTGGAAGGTTATAGGGCTGCTTTTTTATGTCAGGAGCGACTTGAGAAACTGCAAGTCACTTCTGGTATGAGAGAATTGGCGGTCTGCAAGGACTTTGCCCAGAGGACATCCAGATGTTTTGATGTTTTTACCATCCTTGTGGGAGGCTTCTCTCATGCCCTCACATGGAGCTGGAGCTGATAGAGGGAGGTCATCCGCACTCTCCCCAGATTGGATTTGAATCGGCAACCTTCAGGTCAGCAACCCAGCCTTTAAGTCAGCAATCCTGCCAGCACAAGGGTTTAACCCACTGTACCACTGGGGGCTCCATAGGGCTGCTAAGTAGTCTGGAGCTCTTTCTGGACCAGTTGACTGTGGAAACAGGCATGAGGGATTCAGATTTATTCCGTGGAGATTTACTTTTGCCTTCTTTTAAGACTTCTTTAACTGTGGGTCCTGACCCCAATTGGGGCAATTTTGGGCCACAAAATCTTTTTCTGGACATTACCTAGTAGCTGTTTTAGGCATTTAAACAAATCTATTGTGCAGTTTTTACAGTAGGTTTGGCATCAAATGCTTCAATTGTACTTCATAAAAAGGAAAATCAGTCTGTTTAGCATGCCATACAAATGCTGATTTGTTATCAGTAAATATTTGATTTTTTATCTATTTAACATACCTATTTACCTGGGGTCACGTAAAAAAAATTGGGCCAGAAGGAGTCCTGAATTGAAAAGTTCAAGAAGCTCTGATCTAGAGGACCAAAAGATTTTCAACGCAGCATCTACTCCAGACATCACATTTTGATGCAATGGTCCAAACAGAGCTTATTCATGCATACATCCTCAAAGATGGAAATGTGACCTTGTGGAATACAGGGACAGGTCCAGAGGAAATCATTCTGTTCCATTCTATTGATAGCGAGATATACACATGACTCTGCACAAGCTTTCTATCCAGACTGCATTCAGAACAGGCCTTTCATAACTGTTGTGATGGAAAGTGAGGGTAGTAATGCAGAAACGTGAGTGTTAACATACTTAAGCTGGCATCCCAGCTACTTTGAGTCTTCTTGTGGAGAGAAAAAGGGGGGCATAAATAATAATAATAATAATCATCATCATCATCATCATCATTCCATTAGTGACTTAAATGTGCATAACTGCATTTCAATATTATTTTGGGGTGTGATATAGAAGGCTATTCCTGTGCTTTTGTACTTTTTTCAAAAACCTCCAGATGCCTGGCATGTCAAGCCTCCAGAAGGGCCCCTGCTGCTGTGGTGTACCAATGGGGAAAGGAGGAAATGGATATATGATCCAGGCAATGAAGGTACATGTGCTCTGAGCTCCCAGGGAAAGGAAAATGAGTGCACCCCATTTAAGAACTAGCCTTCATTTCTTTTTCTATGACTGAGCTGAGGCCAATTGCTTCTCAATGGTCTGAATAAACTCCCCACTGTAAGCAACATTCCCTCTCAATTCTGACAGCTCCTGAATGCTGAAGACATGCATGAGTAGGTTCTCATCCTCAGTAGGATTTTACTAATCCTAGAATCCATATTATTCACTATTTTTTTGTTTAGTTATTTATTAAAACACTTTTCAACTACGCTGCATCATACGGATATCAGGATAACCAATAATATAATGAAAATAATCAAATTACTGCAGACATATTATCATAATTTAAAAACCAGAAAAAAGCAAAAATCATAATTTCAAAAAGGAGAATCAACTAATAAATGCCTGGGCAAACAAAAAAAGATTTGAGCTGATCCCAAAATAAACATGCAGTTCCATATATTTTTATACATTTCCATTCTTATATTTTTCTCTTTAACTAAATAATATATTTTCCATACTTATTGGATTGTAATACCAAAAAAATTCTCTTTGAAATAAACCTTGGGGTAATAAAGGGATTTTTTAAACAACTATGGTCAAGAGTATTTATTTCCCCATTTGATGTTTATCAAATATAGTCCTTTATTATTTGTGGCCCCTGTAAATTAGAATAAGGAAAATCAAAGCTGAAACTTTTCTCTGATAAATTATCCTTAAGTATTGGGTTTATACCTAAGGACAATATACGACACGAGGGTTTTGATTTTCAATTTTATTGCTGAAGCTTTTTTTTTTTTTTAAGGTAATGAGAAATTAAGAAGTGAGTTTATCTGCTCTGGGTATTCAGAATCATTTTCTTCATTAACACACTGGGTTTCTCTATGGAGAACAGCTGTCCTTTCCCCTCCCGCACCTTAAACATTAATGGCAGAAAGCAGCAGATGGCCAGATTGCTGGCAAATGTTTTTTGTATTACAGTTTATGCTCACCAAGACACTTCCCCTGACAATGAGCAATGTCATTTTCTGGTAATGTTTGGAATTAGTCCCTTGGGTCACCAATTCCCAGGCATTATCAGATGATAAGTTAGAAATTGTGATTACTTAAATATTTTTTTTGAAAAAAAATCCTGCAACACTCCTAAAAGACTACAATTTGCAGCAGTGGGAGTCGTATTATGGTGTTATCATCCATACAGCTACAGCCAAGGGTGATTCATTTAGGGGAAACATGAGGGTAGTGAAGAACATTATTGGGGGAGCAATTTTCCCCCCGCAGTGTCAATGGCCAAGAAATAATAAAACGATTTGATCTCAGGCCTGCTGTTCTGAAAAACTAGTCTCCCGCCCTATATTCCACATGCCACATGAGTAGCTTCACCAGTTTCAACTTGAATATCTAGAAGTAACTGAGACGAGGGACACAATTTAGAAGACTTTTAAATATGTGTATATACTATACATGTATTTGGAAATTCATAAACTATTATTGATTGACAATTCTTTTTGTGTGTTTCATAACAAAGCTATATTACTATTCATGCCAGATATGTGGGACAACAAAAATGATTTTCAAAGGGTGGCTGCTACACCCTGGTTGTCTCCTGAAGTCATTTCTGGACACAGTTAAAACCTTGGTTTATATATACAGTGTACTCAGGAGGATACATTCCTAGATTGATTGTGAAACTATGGATAATAGCAAACCTTATTGAAATGAAGGACTTCCACCAGAAGTTACCATAAAGTCTATGCATTAGCAATGTTATTGCTTGTCCTTACATAATTATCAGTTTCATTTAGATTAGTACTTTGAAAAAAAAATCTTGAGAAATTAAATGTCCAAGGTTGCACATTCAATCTGCATTGAAACTTAGTAGATCATTTATCATAGAGTCCCCTTTTCTTTTCATTTACCTCTCTTGAGCATGTGTGATCCTCACCCAGATTATGACCAACATGCATGAGAAGGGGGAATTTCATTCTTCTCTCTGCAAGTACTTTCCTTCAAAATCTTATTTCCATGTTTTGACAGTAGCAACTGATGTTTTCTGTGTCAGTGTAGCAGTCAATCTGTTCCAATATTCAGTCCAAACTGTAAAGGATTTGTCCAAGGTGCTGAAGCTGATTTTGGACTAGATTATTAGAATCTTGGATCAAATCCAGAATGAATTTACCACCTCATTCTAAATAAGTGCCATCAACTGCCACTGATGGAAACTGAAAAACATACCAAGACACTTTCCGCCATCTACATTAATGGGTGGTTTTTGTTCTTATTTTCAACATTCATGCTAAGCAAATTTTGAGAGAGAAGTAACTAGAGGGGAAATTAAACTTCTCTAACTTACACCTAGAACTAGTTACAATAAATCTAAACCCACAATGGGTTGACAAAGTAGGGTAGATTTTACTTATGTTTTCACTCAATAAATGCATCAAGCACTGAATTTTGGGTTTTAAAAAGATGCTTTGAAATGTTTTGTTGTAGAAATCCATTTAACTTGTAGAAGTCCATTTAACTTCTAGCTATCATACATTCTCATCAGATGACTTTTATTTTCCTGTGATTCAACTGCATTGATTAGATATAGAAACTCTCCAAAGGAGCCTGTGTTCAGGATTTTTCACTATTCTTGTTAATTACTGATGTCGGTATGCTGCTGTGTTCTTTGTTCTGTTTAGTTGCCTGTATATTTTAGTTTCTTTCAAAAAAAAAATCATGTGTCCATTCATTTGAATTGTATCAAATTGCATCCCTCCATTGATGAAAAATCCAGCACAGCTTCCTGCAGAAGAAGAGGCAATCAGTTAAAAAAAAAAACCCACCATCGCATTCATGTAAGGCTATACTGAGTTTTCCACTGAGTTTTCCATTGGTAGAATGGACCTAACTGGATATAACCCTTCATTTCCAGTTATGTGACGCATAGTTTCCATGCCAGTGAGGAAATAAATCTACTCCACATTTTAATTCAGTCTTCTTAACCCCAATTTTAATGGATAGCTGTTTCAAAGAAGCTATCGGGGGCCCTGAAGCTATTTTGGGGATTGGATTCAACACCTTGGACAGCATAAGTGAAGTTCAGGTTCAAACTCAGTAGATTCAGCACCTAAATGACATGGGAGTGACCAGCTGGCATTGGCCTTGTATTTATTTGCACTATAGGCAATATCTGACAAACAGGCTATTCTTCATTATTTTTTCTCTGTTTTTCAAAATTTCAAATTTCTACCATGATTCTCAACCCCCTCCTTTGCTACACATCACAAAGCTTTCCAAAAGGTATAATTGGTTGAAAACCATTTTCATCCAAGTCAAAGCATGCTCAACTTCTTTCCCTAAATTACTTAAATACTTGCCAAAAATACCAAAGAAAATTTGAATCCATAGCCAGGTTCTATTAAACAACATGATAATTGTAATTACTTAGAGTAGCTGCTTTGGGAGACGGTGATCAGGCATTCAGACAACATGGCCAGTCCAGCACAATTGATGGCGTAGGAGCATCGTTTCAATACTGGTGGTCTTTGCTTCTTCCAGCACGCTGACATTTGTCCGCCTGTCTTCCCAAGAGATTTGCAGGATTTTTCTGAGGCAACGCTGATGGAAACGCTCCAGGAGTTGAGTGTGATGTCTGTAGACCGTCCACGGTTCGCAGGCATAGAGCAGGATTGGGAGGACAATGACTTTGTAAACAAGCACCTTGTTATCTCTACAGATGCCCCGATCATCAAACACTCTCTGCTTTATTTGGAAAAATGCTGCACTCGTAGAGCTCAAGCGGTGTTGTATTTCAGTGTCAATGTTGACTTTTGTGGAGAGGTGGCTGCCAAGGTAGCGGAAATGGTCAACATTTAATAATGTGACACCATTAAGCTGTATTCCTGGCATTGCAGAGAGATTAGCTGGTGCCTGTTGGAAGAGCACTTTGGTTTTCTCGATGTTCAATGAGAAGCCGAGCTTCTTGTATGCTTCTGCAAAGGTATTTAGAGTGGCTTGTAGGTCTTCTTCTGAATGCACACAGACTACATTGTCATCGGCATATTGGAGTTCTGTAATAGATGTTGTGGTGACCTTGGTTTTGGCTTTCAGTCTGCTGAGGTTAAATAACTTGCCATCTGTCCGATAGATGATTTCCACTCCGGTGGGAAGCTTCCCATCAACAAGGTGAAGTATCATAGCGATGAAGATGGAAAATAAGGTGGGGGCAATAACACATCCCTGCTTGACACCTGATTCCACCTTTAATGGGTCACTTTGTGAGCCGTTGTTGTCCAAGACTGTTGCCATCATGTCATCATGGAGGAGCCGAAGGATGTTCACAAATTTGTCAGGGCACCCGATTTTTTGGAGGATGGTCTAGAGAACACTGTGATTCACCGTGTCCAATGCCTTTGCAAGGTCAATGAATGCCATGTACAGAGGTTGGATTTGTTTGCCCCATTTTTCTTGGAGATTTCGTGCAGTGAAGATCATGTCCACTGTTCCTCTGGGGGGGGGGGGGGCGGAAGCCATTCTGGGATTCTGGGAGGGTGTCTTCTGAGACAGGAAGAAGTCGGTTTGCAAGGATTCTTGCGAGGATTTTCCCAGCAGAGGTTAGAAGGGAGATACCACGATAGTTTCCACAGTCTGTTCTATCCCCTTTCTTGAAAAGGGTGATAATGGTGGCATCTTTGAAGTCTGCTGGGATTTTCTCGGTCACTCACACTTTTTCAATGCGCTGGTAGAGTTGTTGTATCAGCTCAGGTCCACCCTCTTTGAAGATTTCAGCAGGGATCCCATCAGGTCCTCTGGCTTTGTTATTTTTTTGTTGGCTCATGGCATTGCTGACTTCTTCCAAATTAGGCAGTGTTGCAAGCTCATTCCTTGTTTGTTGTTGCGGGATTTGTGAGAGGGCTTCTTCAGCCACACTGGAGCTGCAATTCAGAAGGTTCTGGTAGTGCTCATTCCCACATAGTGCCATTGATGTTTTGTCCTTCAGGAGTTTAGTTCCATCTGATGAGCGTAGAGTTTGTATACCATGGTTTCTTGGTCCGTGGATTATCTTTGTGGCTTTGAAAAATCCCTGAGCATCATGGGTGTCTGCAAAGTGTTTGGATTTTTTCAGTCTTCTTTGTCCACCAGATGTTCTTGAGTTCTCTGGTCCTTCTTTGGACCTCAGCTTTTGCACTAGCATAGGTCTTTTTCTTAGCAGCACAGCTGGTGTGTCTCTGCCATGTTTGGAAGGCTTTCATTTTGTTATCAATTAACTGTTGGATCTCTTTGTCATTATCGTCCAACCAGTCTTGATGTTTCTTAGTTTGATATCCAATGCTTTCTTCACAGGCTGTGATGATGGAAGTCTTCAGTTTGTTCCAATGTTCCTCAATATTTTCGGGGTGTTCTGTGGGTAGATGATCCTTGAGTGTTGTTTGGAGAAGGGCTCATTTGGAGGGCTCCTAAAGGGCTTGGGTGTTCATTTTACGCCTTATTTTTCTTCCTTGGAGTCTGCATTTGGGGGCACTCTTGATAGCCATCGTGGATTGGATTAACCTGTGGTCCATCCAGCAGTCATCAGCACCTGTCATGGCTCTTGTGAGAAGCACATTGCGACGGTCTCTGGCACGTGTAATTACATAGTCCAAAAGGTGCCAATGCTTTGAACGAGGGTGCTTCCATGATGTCTTGAGTTTGTTTTTCTGGCGGAAGAGCGTGTTGGCGATGACAAGGTTGTGCTCTCCACATTTGGTGAGAAGCAAGATGCCATTCGAGTTGCTGTTTCCGACCCCGTCTTTTCCTATAATCCCTGGCCACAGGTCGGAGTCCCGTCCAACTCTTGCATTAAAATCCCTGAGGAGGATGATTTTGTCCTCCTTAGACATCTCCAATAGGACGGTGTCCAGCTGACAATAAAAAATTTTCTTGAGGTCTTCGTCAGCATCTAGTGTTGGTGCATAGGCACTTATGATGGTTGCCTGCTGGTTTTTGGCAAGGTTAATTTGGAGGATTGAGAGTCATTCATTGATGCCAATGGGTACTTCGGTCAGGTGCTTCACCAGATCATTTCTGATAGCAAAGCCAACTCCATGTATTCTTCGCTCTTCTTCAGGCTGTCCCTTCCAGAAGAAGGTGTAGCCTCCTTTTTCTTCCTTCAGCTGTCCCTCTGCAATTCTCCGGGTCTCCTGAAGGGCTGCTATGTCGATGTTAAAGCACCCCAGCTCCCTTGCAATGATAGCAGCCCTGTGTTCGAGGCGTTCTCTGTCAGTGTTATCCAACAGTGTTCTTACGTTCCATGTTCCAAAGTTCATTTTAATTTTTTGGCTGCAGAGTGGTGACCCCTCTGGATGTGGCAGTCCAGTCAGGGATAAGAGAGGCAGACTATGTTTAGGGCATCTTTTCTAGCCCCTTCCCTGTGTGGGGTGAGCAGACTGGATCCTAAAAAGGGCTGCTCAGTCATGGATACAGCTGCCAGACTACTCAACTGCCTCGGACCTTGACGTAGAGCAACTGAGTCTGTATCCACTGCCCATGTGCCAGTCTGTGACTAGCGGCTTCCAGATTTCACAGACTGTGAAATCTGGAAGCCGCTAGTCACAGACTGGCACATGGGCGGTGGATACTGACTCAGTCGCTCTACCTCAAAGTCCGAGGCAGTTGAGTAGTCTGGCAGCTGTATCCATGACTGTGAAATCTGATCGTAAATATACAATATTAACTCTAAACTCTAACAGAATATTCAAAAATACTTCAGGCCCAGCAGAAGCAAATGATAATCAAGAATGATATAGAATGGTAATTAAAATATAATAAAGCATACAGTACTTGTTTATAAAATAACAAGTATGGCACCAAACAACAAGACAGAATGTTGTAGCTCAAAGGACATTGGAAAGCAATTCTAAATTACATGCTATAAAATGGTGGTTCTGTAGCCAAAAGTAACATTCAGTATTAATAATCCATGCCAGCATATGATATAGGACTTCAACATTGCCTTTGCATCATAATCCATGAATCTATTAAATGATAATAATTTGGGGGCAAATTCCTAAACTGGTCACTGAGAAGGACTTAGCAGCAGATTCCAACATGGGACAACAAATTGTCTATTATTTCCTTTATTTTTTTTCTCAGTATTGGAGGAAAATGCATTTGACTTTCATGTTTCTTGAGCTCTATCCACATATTCAGTGATTCAGTTGAAGTAAATATATGGAAGGAAGTCCACTAGCCATACTATCTCAGTTATCACTCTCAGCATGTGAAATGGAGTTTATTCTACATAATGGCAGCTCTACATTTGATAAGGTAAGTAAAAAAGTAAGTAAAAGAAGCTGTCCCCTTCCTATGTGTAGTCTTCATTTGAGATGAGTGATGTTCGAGAGGACAAGGATAGGATGTTTCTGTCTTCACATCTTACTTCAACTGTATACCCTAAAAAGAGCTTTGTTCAGTCTCCGTTGTATTTAAATGTGATTTAGTAACTAGAAACCTCATGAAATCCATATTTGCTTGGAAGAAAATCTTACCAATTTATGATAAATTGAAGAAAATCAGTTTCAGCATTTCAGGTTACTCATAGTTACAATTTGTATAAAATCACTGCTGTAACATTATTGTCATGAGTGCAATAGCCCCCCAACCCCCCCCCCCCTTTTTTTTCTGGGCATCAGCTAGATCAAGAGAAGGAAGTCTGTTCTGCTGTTGATTTAGATGTGGGTGGATGAGGTTTCCATCTCCTTCCACCAGTGAGTGAGGAGGATTTGACTTCTGTGTTGCAGTTTTGTTTACTGGCTTGGAGGAGTGGCTGAGTGGAGAAATAGCTGAGTATCCCATGTTGTTATTTTAACAATAAGGTAAAATAAACAAGAGTGAGGAATTTCGATCCTTTGAAAGTTTTAGATTACAATTGTGTTGGCTGGCACTGATGCAATTTGCAAAATCAAGATTTGTGCTTTCATTGATTGAATTAATCAGTGCAGATACCAAATAATACTGTATTGTACTTAATCTTAAAATTCTTATTTAAACTATTCAATATGATTCAATAGGAGGTGGATGGCATACCAAAGCTGGCAAAACACTAAACAAATATTGTTTTTGAATGAATGCCTGTAGGAGGTAATGGACTGGGTGAGGAAAAACAAATTGAAACAATCCAGACAAAACAGAGATGCTTGCCATCAAGGGTCCTAATTTGAGGATTGAAGTATGTCAACCAGTTATGGATGACGTTACACTCCCCCTGAAATATTGTGTTTGCATCTTGGAAGTGCTCCTGGATCCATCTCTCCAAATGTCAGCCCAGGTAGATATGCCAGTCAGGACTGCTTACTATCAGCTTTGGCTGTGGAGTGATGTTCCTCATGTTCCTGATCAATCTGGGGTAATAAGCATGAACTTGTGTCCTTTGCTTAATCTCTGTTTTGTGTATTTCAATATGCATTTTATAGAAATATGTTTTAATATGTATCTTTTACAGAAACAAATATTAATATGTGTATTTGTGATATTTTTACACTGTTTATGTGTTTTATTATTCTGTAACTTGCCTTGAGCCACAAGGAGAGGGAATAAGAAATAAAAGAAATATAATAATAATAATAATAATAATAATAATAATAATAATAATAATTGACACAACTACATTGTATGACACAGCAAACAAGATAAATATGCTGGATTCAAGCTACAAGGAGAAGCAGGTAGAAAATAAAAGTATTATTATGATTATTATTATTATCATTATTATTATTATTTGATATGCAACAAGTGTAGTACACAGCAGACAAAATCACTATGCTGGCTGTTGTATTGGATCACATATCTGATACTTCCCAAGTGTCTAGGACTATGTGATGTATCGGCGAATAATGCATGCGGATCCAAGTATGGTGGCCTTTTGCAGCTGATAGATGGTAATTTTGTCAGCGCCAATTGGTTTTAAGTGCTAGCCAAGGTCTTTAGGCACTGCACCCAGTGTGCCGATTACCACTGGGACCACCTTTACTGGCTTGTGCTAGAGTCTTTGCAGTTCAATCTTTAAATCCTCATATAATGTCAGCTTTTCCAGTTGCTTCTCGTCAATTCTGCTGTTGTCTGGGATTGCAACATCAATGATCCATACTTTGGTTTTTTCCCACAATCTTGAGGTAAGGAGTATTATGCTCCAAAACCCTGTCAGACTAAATTCAGAAGTCCCAGAGTAATAGTTTTACATGTTCATTTTCTGCAACCTTTTCAGGCTTGTGATCCCACCAGTTCTTTGTCACAAGCAGATGGTATTTGTGGCACAAGTTCCAATGGATCATCCGAACAACAGTATTATGCCTCTGCTTGTAGTCCGTCTGTGCAATCTTATTGCAGCAGATGAGCTATTATTATTATTATTATTATTATTATTATTATTATTATTATTATTGACACAACAACATAGCATGACACAGCAAACAAGATAGATATGCTGGAATTCATATCACAAAATCACAAGTCGAACACTTCCCAAGGACTGTGATGTATTTTTGGATGATGCTCGCAGATCCCAGTAGGGTGGCCTTTTTGCAGTTGGCAGATCGTAATTTTGTCAATGTCTATTGTTTCCAAATGCCGGCTGAGATCTTTTGGCACGGCACCCAATGTGCCGATCACCGCCGGGACCACCTGCACTGGTTTCTGCCAGAGTCTTTGAAGTTTTTTCTTGAGGTCCTGATAGCAGCTGAGTTTTTCCTGTTGTTTTTCATCAATGCGACTGTCACCTGGTATGGCAACATCAATGATCCAAACCTTTTTCTTTTCCATAACTATGATGTCTGGTGTTTTGTGTTCCAGAACTTTGTCAGTCTGGATTCGGAAGTCCCACAGCATCTTTGCATGTTCATTTTCCTATACTTTTGCAGGTTTGTGATCCCACCAGTTCTTTACTGCTGGGAGGTGGTACTTGAGGCATAAGTTCCAGTGAATCATTTGGGCCACATAGTTGTGCCTCTGTTTGTAGTCTGTCTGTGCGATTTTCTTACAGCAGCTGAGGATATGATCAATGGTTTCGTCAGTTTCCTTGCACAGTCTGCATTTTGGGTCATCAGCTGATTTTTCGATCTTGGCCTTAATTGCATTTGTTCTGATGGCTTGCTCCTGGGCTGCAAGGATCAGGCCTTCTGTCTCCTTCTTCAGTGTCACATTTGTGAGCCAGAGCCAGGTCTTCTCCTTATTAGCTTTTCCTTCAATTTTGTCAAGGAACTTTCCATGCAATGTTTTGTTGTGCCAGCTGTCAGCTCTAGTTTGTAGTGCGGTTTTCTTGTACTGGTTTTTTGTCTGCTGTGCTTTGAGGAGTTTCTGATTTTTGACTTCAATCAAAGCAGGTTCTTCACTTTGCTTTACATATTCTGCCAGGGCATGTTCTTCTTCTTTGACTGCTTGTTTTACTTATAAGAGTCCTCTGCCCCCTGATCTTCTAGGCAGATATAGCTGGTCAACATCACTGCGAGGGTGCCGTGAATGATGAATGGTCATGAGTTTTCTTGTTTTTCTGTCCAAATTATCCAGTTCCACCTATTATTATAATTATTATGATTATTATTATTATTAGAAAAAGAGTGTGGCCTTCTAGGCAACCCAAAAAGGGTGAATTAAACCCCATGTGGACACCAGTGACTTCAACTTCCCTTCCCTGGTTTAGAGGTGACATTTGAATATTCTATTTTAGAGTGCATCTACACTGTAGAATTACTACAATTGAACATCACTTTAACTGCAATGGCTCAATGCTATAGAACCCTGAAAGTTGTAGCTTTACAAGGACTTCAGTCTTCTCTGCCAAAGACTACTGGTAGCTCACCAAACCATAATTCCCATGATTCCATAGCATAAATCATGGCAGTTTAAGTGGTGTCAGATTCCATTAATTCTCAAGTATAGATGTACCTTTTGATACCAATATGTAGTGTGGCAATACTATCTATTTCATTTCATTTCCCTGTAGCTTGTTTCTATTCACATTGTTAGAAACCTGTTAGGGTGTTTCTTTCCTATCAATGTTAGAGTGACTGCGATTATCAAACTTGCTGACAAGTAAGACAGGAAGTCTCCCAGGAATTCCTCCTGGGACTGTCTTTTTTCCTTGGACTGCCCAGAGGTTCTTTCCTAACAATTCCTAATAAAGTCAATGGGAATAAGAGCATCACCAAGTACTGGAGAGCTACCTAGTAGATTAAATCCCATCTGTTTCCTTCAGTTTCCTGTTAGAGGCAGGTATGCAAAGTGTGGTGAAATTCGAAATGTCAAGAAAGCTACTCAAAGAAGCCTCTGGAGTGAGAAGTTGAATGATGTCTCCCTGTCTCCATGTCTTTGCTTCACCGCAACTATCAGAGTAAGCATTAGTTTTCTTTGGGGGAATTTATCCAAATCTCACTTCAATATCAGGCTTAAATGTTCAAGTAAAAACCCCTCTCTTTCTCCGTCTCTCTCATGATACCATATTACTGATGAATCTTGGCAGTGACAAATGACAAACTGTGTCTTCCTCTCCAGGCAGCCCTCATTTGCATTCTGCTACCACTGTAGCCCTCTCTTTGGGGTGGAAAGAAAATAAAATTAAAAAGGCAGAAGTTCTAAGAGGAACATTAAAGTACTCAAAACTGCAGTGGGTCAGCAATTCTGCAGTCCGCTGTAAGGCATTACACTACTGTACTGTCGGCATGCTGAGAAGTAAAAAAGTTGAGTTGAGAGGTAGATGGAATTTTTAAAAAGTTTCTTTAAAGTTTATTTAAAACAAAAAAAATGTAGAGTAACCTTTAATGTGCATATAGTAGATAATTATGCAAGTTCTTCAAAATTTAAATGATTTAGAACTAGTTCAAGCTATTACATTTTTACCAGGCTGCAGTACTTTGGTCAGGGCAGTGGAGGGAACAGTAATAAAGTTTCACGAAGAGATTTTTTCTAAAATAGAAGCCAAATAGGCCTCCCTCTTCTCTTCCAGTTCAGAGAATGGAATTCCATTCCCAGAATCCTGCAGCTAGTATGAGCAATGATTTTAATACTGAAGCAAGCAGAGAGAGAGGGAGAGACAGATCCTATATCCATTACCTGTCCTTGATGACTGTATTACAAATTCTCAGCTACTGGCACCACGAGATGCAGAGCCCACCTTAAGAAATGGGGCTACAAAGTGGAGTCCACAACATGAGAGTGTGGGGAAAAGCAAACCACAGACCACTTACTACATTGCATATGAGCCCTGCCACATGCACAATGAAGGACCTTCTTACAGTGACACCAGAGCCACTCCAAGTGGCCAACTTCTGATCAAAGGAAATGTAGTATAATGCCAAGTTTTTAACCTTGTTTGTGGTTTGTCTATATATTATAACTGTATTCTCAATTCGCTTCTGACACAAACTACTATTGATCATAAATTGTGGTAATTCATCAAATCCTCCACAAAATTTCTAGTGCTGAAAATCCGAAGATAGCCTCAGTAGATGAAATCCAAAACTCTACTCATTCAGCTTCCAAGGAGTCGCATTTTCTCAGATGCCTTTCCCTCTCTTGCATCTAAAATATCCCTTGTCTTCTTCTTTTTAAGAAAGTAAGAATCTTTATTACAAGTGATGTCTCCTAGGAGCAGACTGCCACTAAGAACATACATAGCAAATTCACCTGGAAAACTCGTCTTCAAATTATTGAGAGCACTGCTCAAGTCTCCCATTGCCAGAAGTCCTTGTGGATCTAACTGTAATTTTCCCCTCTTTTCATTTTCAGGGAAATAAACAAACAAAACAACAACAAAAGCAAAAGCAAAAAACACATATGAAAAGCAAAGCGGGGGTAAGCTGCCCACCAGACATGAATCTGGCAGCTCTAACACATATCTCAGCAGCACTGATTTCCCACGGGGCCACCTCCGATCACTAGGCCTCGGCAGTCAAACCAGAATGGATGGCAATAATAATTAGATTCTGATGAGAGAAGGTCCCAGAGGAAGGCCAATTTTCTTCTTAGAAGAGTTAATGAAGGGAGGGTGGAGCATCCAAAATTTCACAAAGGATGATGAAGTGAAATTAGATAACAGCAGAATCTTTAAACAGAGGAAGGAAGCCATCTACTTCATCTAAAAAGCACATTGGTGGAGGGAGGAAATACCTGGCACATCAAAAATTGATCAGAACTAAGGAATGTTAATCTGTGCTCCTTTCCGACCCAATAAGATTCAGGGTGACCCCTAGCTATTATTTAATGTCAGTATCAGACCATTTAATTTTCTGCTTCAGTTCCTCTCCCACTCTTCTTATCCAACCTCAGTCTAATGGCTATTCCCCATATCCAGTTCTGCTGTTACTCTTCTTGTGCTCTGAATGGCATTTGATGAAAACGTGAATTCCTCCAAGTAATGACACCCACCATGTACAATCATCTGCCATTTTCTGGTTGTTAATAGCTCACAGTGTGCGACTTCCCCTTTAGAAATGAGTGGGAGGCAATTTGCTTCTGAGTCTAATAAGTTTACTACTCTTCTCTACAAAATATTTGAAAGGTGGATCAATGTTGCTAAGTGCTAATTCTGTTGTGAGAACTTTTCCTGTTTTATTTCTACTGTCTCCTTCTAACATTTTTTAAGAAAAGAAGAGAAAGTAAAGCACAATATATTGAACTTGTTTTTAATTTGAAGAACATCTGATCTTTATGTCAGGCAATATCAGTATTTTCTGTTACCTTTTAATTCAAACGCTGCACTTATGTCTGAAAATGACCCATCTGAAGATTATTGCCTTTCTCTGACGATCACACTGTGCAATCAGATATTTGTCTAGAACTCCTGCAAACATGATCCACAGGAAGAAAGGGATATGTTGAAGTGCTGGCTTTCTTGCCTGAAAATAGCAGAGCATCCAATCCAAATAAAATTGATGTTCAATTTATGGAGAACTTGGAAAAAGCCAAATGAGCATTCTAAAGCAAGGCTAGGCAACCAACTTTGTTATACATTATTTAGAGAAAAAAACTTTTTTTAAAAATAATTCAAATGCTAGCAAAAGAGAACCTGGCAGTTTTAGCTCTGTCTAATATTTGCTCTTCCAAAGATTAAGATGAATATTGGAAAGGTAGCTTCATAGATAACATCACACTACTTGTAGTAACAATGTATGGAAGTGCCTTAAAGGCATATTAAAACCAGGCATCTGCCAACTGTTGTACTGAATTTTAAAAAATGAATTCATATAACTGTCCATCAAAAAGGACCTGTGAGTTCACCAGGCAAGGAAACAGTCCCTATGTTTGTCTTGTCTTTGTTCAATGTTAAAAGTCATTGAATGTTTGCCTATATGTGTAATGTGATCCGCCCCGAGTCCCCTTCGGGGTGAGAAAGGCAGAATATAAATGCTGTAAATAAATAATAAATAAATAATTGTGCTGTTGAAAGAGGAAACCAGAGAGACAGGCCAGGGTCAATGCCCAGAGAGCAGATTTGCAAGGAAATAAAAGGAGTGGACAACTGAGACTGTCAGAGCACATCCCAAGGGTAACAGATTAGATTCCTACCAAGTCATCAATCCAAAGAGAAGAAAGTCTCCCACACCAAGGTTAGGTTGCTCTACTATTCGTGAAAGGAATCTCAGGAATGTCAAGAGTAGAAACACCAGTGAAAGTGGGTTGTTTCCAGCACTTCCCCCTGAGGCATTTCTTCTTGTTGTTGTTTACTTGTTATCTGCCATATATCAGCCTTTACATATGGCAACTCTATGAATAAAATAATAATAATAATAATAATAATAATAATAATCATCATCATCATCATCATCCTTTATTTTTCTATCTCGCCTCCATATCCCCGCCGGGACTCGGGGCAGCTAACATGGGGCCAAGCCCAAAGAACAAGTAATGAGCAAAGTAAATACATGTAAAAACATCTTCAAAAAGATAAAAAACACATTCAAACCATAGTAATGTAATATAATCACAATTAAAAAAACACTAAGATAATAAGATGATAACATGAAAGAACCACCATTTAATAACAAAGTGAGTAAGATACCTCCAAGAGCTTTGGTCATCAGCTGCCCTGTCCAATTGAGGTAATGATTATTATGATTGTGATTCTATCATTCTATGATGATCCCACTTTGTTGCCAGGACTCAAAATGGCTTACAACAAATTAAAAAGCATATAGTTAAAAATGCACGAGACACAGAGGTTAAAATAATATTAAACACTCAAAAAATTAAAAGCACACTGGTTGGGGGAGAAATAACTGGAACATTCAGTGGTGTCAGTCCTACTGCCATGTACTTCACCTTTTCTAATGATTAATGTCACCTCATACTATATCCAAAGTACAAAAGCCTCCACTGAGGTCCAATTATTTGCTTTTGGACCCACTCCTTTGCACATTTGGCACATTGGGGTATCTGAAGAATTCTCCTGAAATAATTTAATTTGGAAGAGACCATATGGACAATCTATCCCAACCCCCTGCTATATAGGAAAAGCACAATCAAAGTACTCTGACAGATGGTCATTCAGCCTCAATTTAAAAGCCTCCAAAGAAGTAGCTTCTGCCACACTTTGAGGCAGAGAGTTTCGCTGCTGAACAGCTCTTACAGCCAGGAAGTTCTTCCTAATATTCAGGTGGAATCTCCTTTCTTTTAATTTGAACACAAATCCTAGTATCAAGGGCAGCAGGGAACAAATCTGCTCCCTCTTCCTTATGACATCATTTCAAATATTTAAACATTATTATTATTATTATTATTATTATTATTATTATTATTATTATTATTATTATTTATACTCGCGTTTCTCCCTATGGAGACTCAAGGCAGCTAACATTCCCACATGTTAGTCAATTTTTAAAAGCTCAGTACAAAAGTTTTTTAAAAAACAAATAGTACAGTGTGATAAAACAAATTAAAAATACAATAAATACACTTAAAATGGCCTTTAAAACTCACAGTCCCCCCCCCCAATCCCACCCACAACCTCCACTAATACCTACTGGCAGAAGAAGGTCTTAATCTGACTGTGGAAGGCCAGTACAGATGTGGCCATCCTGGTCTCTCTTGGGAGGGAGTTCCATAGTCTGGGAGCAGCTACCAAGAAGGCCCTCTCCTGTGTTCCCACCAAACTCACTTGAACAGATGATGGGACAGAGAAAAGGCTCTCCCCAGTAGATCGTAGTTTCCTCTCAACCTTCTTCTTCTCCAGCATCACATATCAAATGAGTTCTTTTTCTCCTTGCCAGCTTTCTTCATTGTCCACTTTTCACAATCATCCACAGAAAGAGGAAATACTCTGGAATAGATGAATTTGACTTTACTATCTAGTTGACATGTCTTTACATTACAGAAACTTAGCCAGTTACTTCAAAACTGTCCTGTCAAATCTTAGACATCTTCAGTGTCCATTTTAAGTGATCACTGAGTAAAGCTAAAGAAAATTGTTTATTATTGTTAAATAAAATAGCTATGTAAATCATTCATTGTTTTTTTTTTGTTTTCTTAATATTTAGACTGCAACCATGTTTTTGCACTTTCAGTGCCTTCTTTCCCTAAGAGCTCAGCGTAACTTCAGCTCAGAGTGACCTTTCAAGATCTACAGTAGAGTCTCACTTATCCAACGTAAACGGGCCGGCAGAATGTTGGATAAGTGAATATGTTGGATAATAAGGAGAGATTAAGGAAAAGCCTATTAAACATCAAATTAGGTTATGATTTTACAAATTAAGCACCAAAACATCATGTTATACAACAAATTTGACAGAAAAAGTAGTTCAATACGCAGTAATGCTATGTAGTAATTGCTGTATTTACGAATTTAGCACCAAAATATCATGTTATATTGAAAACATTGACTACAAAAATGCGTTGGATAATCCAGAACGTTGGATAAGCGAGTGTTGGATAAGTGAGACTCTACTGTACTTGAGAGTCTAAACTCTGCCTTGGTCTCCACTATCTCAAGAGAATGGCTGCCATGTTCTCTTCAGATGCCATCTTTTCCATCTGAGGTGTGCCACTCTTGCTCTTTTGCCATCCTTCCAGATGGACCATGGCAACAACCAAGATTTCTAGGTAGTACTCCATTTGTATATTCTGAAATGTATACGATCGGCTATCCATTTCCACAGATGTAACTAACTACTGCTTGAAAATATTTTTAAAACACTTTGATTTTGTCATATTATATACAGACCACCATTTTACTATGCCATATATAATGAGGCTTGAGCATTAGCAGATTCTAATATCTATGGTCTTGGAACGAAGCCCTAGTGGATACCAAGGCCTCACTGTATTCCATTCTGTGATGAATATCCCTACTTGCAGTGGAGTACAATGTAAACTTTTGCTCTTTATAAGAGGGGAGAAATCCCTCACAACAACGACAATAAAAACAGGAATAGAGGAAAATATGAAGAACACTAGTCAACAAACCTTTATAATAATTTTTAAGAATTTTAAGGAAACTCTTAAAGAGTTTTAAAAATCAAGGGATTTTTTTTAAAAAAATCTTCACTTGCTGTCAACTTTCTAACAAACTGGAGAGGAGATTCTACTGGCCTGTCTCTATCACCAAAAAGGCCCTTTCCCCAGCTTCCACCCTCCTTACCTCTGATGAAGAAAGAGTGGCATCCAGAGAAGAGCTTTAGAAGTAGATCTCAGAAGGAGTATGGGAGGCAACAGGACAATTATCTTGCATAATTATTTGGACTGCCCAGGCTTAGTTGTCATTCTCCCACCTACTTCTTAGAAGTGTGCACCCTATATGCCAGCCTGAGCTTCATGGAGTTTAAAAAAAATATAATGGATTCAGGATTCTTTAATATGGACAGATATTTCTGAGGATCTATACTAAATAACAGTGGATAAGAGAGCAATTCTTTGAGAATTAGAAAGCTAGGAAGAGAACTCCAAATGGTATCTTTTCAGAGTAAGATACAGCAAGAATCTGAACATTGAGGGTTTTTACCATAATCATATAAAAATAGAGTGTAATCGGATCTGAAATTATTCAATTTTGCCTCTATAAGGGAATTGGGAAAAGAGATTACAGGTGGTGAGGATGTCATAAATGGATGTTAAGCTAGAAATATCACAATTAATTCAATAATTGTTTTTTATGAAGTGCTGTCTGAAGCAACTGCTAAATTAAATTAGTCCCAAAGGAACAGTAAGAGTTAGTTAGGTATGTCATTCAGAAGACAGACAAGGAATGTCAATCTTACAGACATTAACAAATGTTTGTATTTAATACCTCAAATTCAAATCTTTTGACAAGGAACCCACTGCTCAGGGTTTTTTTATATCTATACCAAGTCCTCCAGGAATTCAATCGCTTTTCAACAAGTAGCTAATACTTATTAATTATTTCAGTAATTTTAATAACTTGCATGAAAACAAGCACCTACATTTTCCTGATATTGATTTTTATTGGAAGGAAGACTTTGCTTGTTGCAGAAGATGGAAAAGAATATGACCTCTGCAATGACAAAAAAAATGACAAACAGGGGCATAACACGAGTTTATGCTTGCATATGTCACTAACAGGGTGCCAGTCAAACAGGTGATATAAACCACAAATAGTCAGAAGTACTACACTGATTACCTTCACTCTTCTTAGGAGCTAAAACTATTTCATCCATCTTTTGTTGGAAAATGGCATTCATAGCCTTTTGAGAAAACATCATTTGGAGACCATAACTTTTAGAAAAGCATGACCTTTCCAAGAAGAGCCAAAAATGCCACTTTTTCAGCCAATCATGTGGACTATTTTAGACTCTATACTATTTCAGAATTTTGGATAAGGGATGCTCAACGGATACTGCTGTGTATTTTTTTTTTAAAGATTGCATCAGACATAATTATATTTTTTAGCTTCTATTGCATTCAGTCTAAAATGAATTATATTTTTGAGATAAAGTCCTATGAAGATTGAAAATTGTGTGGCTTTACATCCCACACAAGTAAATAAGAATTAAATAGATTTTTAATTATCCAGATTGTGGCAGGTGGAATCATAAGAAAGCAACTCCTTTCTTCTTTTGGGGGGATGTAGCACTCTGCTCAACAAAGTGGTACTTCTGCGTATACATAGGTGTGAGTCGCCCCATCATTTTTTGGGGAAATGTCATGTCAATCAGCTTCAGAGGTGGATAAGGCAAAACATCAACACTGCAGAAGGGATAGGAAAGATACAAAGTGAAGAAGCTGAAATTTGAGTAAGAAGAGTTTATCAAGCTGATAGCAAGGGAAAAAAAGAAAATGCTAGAAATGGTAAGCCAAAGAAGCCCAGCATAAATAAAGACTAGGAAGGAAGCGAAGACAGCTTGGCCAGAAACTATGAAAATGGATTTTGGAGGAGAGAAAGTCAAGGCCAAAGGCTGTCAAAAGAAATGAGCCCATCTAAGGAGACTCGGAGTCTGAGAGCTTTCCCCCCTTAATGCCAAAAGGCATGTACTGTTATATTTAATTAGGAAAAGCCTACTTTAGTTGCATTCTGAGTAACTTCCCGGAGGAAAATAATGTTTCCTCTCAATGTGTAATAAAATATCTAACAGGATGACTCAATCCAGCTCTGCCCAGTTCACCTTGAAGGTCCTGTGGTTCAAAAACCTTTCCACCACTTCTGTAATTGAAGTTCAGCCTAGGTCCACACGCTATTTCAGTATAATATGATTATCTGTAAAAAATTGTTTATTATTTTATGACATAGCCCTGAATTCTACTTCCATAATTTTTCATATGCCTGTCACAATTGTGTATGCAAAGGTTTGGAATGTGCCCTCTTCTAAATAACTCAATTTTTCTTTTCATGGACATGATCCTAAAGAGAACCTTTTAGTTCAATGACCTATTTATTTCCATGCTTAAGAGTTGAGTTCATCTCTGTAAAAATTTGGAGTCTGTTTCACTTAAAATTAAGATTGGTGGAAATGGAACTGTTGCTCTTTGGGGCTTTCGTTCTTTCCCTGTCTTTGGCAGTTTCACCCAAAAGCTTCCTCAGATATTCTGGCTAATTCATTATTTGTCATACCCTAGGGGAACATTAGTTAATGATTCCATCTCTCTTGACTTTTTGTTCAGCTCATTGCATGTATTCTTATTCTGCTATGGGCACAATTAGCTTTGAACGAGGGACTTTATTGGCTAAATTAAGCTTGCTTTTGTTTCACCTTCTTGCTCACCCAAGGGTATCTTTATATTTGCATTGCTCCTCACTTCAAGGTAGGTTTTGCTTTGATAAGGCAATGCCTATAGGCTTTTCCATATTTGTGCAGTATTTGACTTTAGTTGAAATCCCAAGGAAAAGATTGGGCCCTGTTTCACTTTATTACACAGTTGGATCACTTCCTTTGTGGAGACAAGGCAGCTCCGGGCAATCCTGATGAATTACATCTGCCTTTATTGATTTAATATCTGAATTGGATGTCCCTTTGTCTTTTTGATGTGTCTACGGAGCCTACCCACTTCATTAACTTTTTTAAAGAATTCAATTAAAGGCATAGCAGTCTGAAGGAGCTGGGGAGTAAGATCAGGGTTGGTTCATATTCTGCTGCATGTGACAAAGAACAAATGGTACCTCTCATCCCATGTACCAAAGCCATATAGAATGTCAAGTTAATTTTATTACTCTCCAGTGGTGGGACAATGTCCTCTACTACACCAAAAGGTATCATACTACTACTAATGCGGCAACCTGCCTTCTATAACACTGTACTACTGTCCCCCAGCATATGCTTCTTTAGGAAATTTTGTACTTTCCTCCCTTAATTTTGATCAAATAGGATCAGAAGGATTTAGGTTCTCTTAAAGACAACCTCTTGCATGATAGCTCCAGAGAGACTTTTATTCTCCCTGGGTGAGCAATCCTACATACAGTCTTTTTATTTATTTATTTATTTATTTATTTATTTATTTATTTATTGCAGCATTTTTATCCTGCGCTTCTCACCCAAGAGGGGACTCAGGGTGGCTTACAATAAAAACACATATATAAAAATGATATAATACAATGCAATTCAATTTAAAATTAATTACATTAGACATTCATAAAAATATACTTATAAATACGCAGATTGGCGCGTTCAGAGTCTAAAAAACTGGGTCTGTCATTGAGTTCCAACAATTATTTTATTACAATTATGTGTTGCTTGAAAAAAGTAGAATCCAATTATTATATTTAACAACATTTGCTAAAGGTCAACAAGGATCTTTATGATCTGGTGGACACTAATCTATAAAAGTCATTCCAAAATTTGACCAGCTTTATCCAGTTATTATAATGGAAGCAAAATCTATTTCTCATCACTATACTGAGTGTTAAATTGTTGTCGTTATGTGCCTTCGTTGTTTTGACTTATGACAATCCTAAGGTGAATCTGACAAGGGGTTTTCTTGCAAAATTTGTTCAGAGAGGGGTTGCTTTTGCCTTTTGCCTGAACAACCTGCCCAGGTTGTTCAGTGAGTTTCCATGGACAAGTCAGGGTGCAAACCTTGATCTCCAACATTATTGTTCAATGTACAAACTACATCATGTTGGCTGTGAGTAGTGAATAATTACAAACAATTTCATTTCATCAATATACTGGACACTTTTAGTCTTCTTTCTGAGCAGCTACTATATGCCAATATTTAACTGAAATGTTTTCAGCCTCTCCTAATAGATTCTTTATGAACTCCCAATCTTTTGCCCTAATTTTGTGAAAATATATTCCTGGAACTGTTGAAGTTCACCATCATTTTGTGAAGCTGCTTGCAGAAGCATGTAGTGACCTGCACATTTGATCCCAATTTTTGAGGGATTACAAGAGGGTTCTTTTTGGAGGGAGGTTAAGTTTATAAAAGCTTTTTTTAATCTCTGAGAGTACTTTGTTACAAAGGTAAAAAAGGAAAAATTTAGTACTTAATAAGCATGATGAGAGACTGTCTCAGAAAAGCATTCAGGATCTAAAGATATTATCAAAATCCCCACACCAAATTGAAAGAAAGGCCAAGTACTGTCAAAATTGGGATACCAATTTAACTCATTATATGAATTACTTTTTTAAATTATCCAGCAGGTAGTGTAAAAACAATGTAAAGGTATTGAAATTGGCAGTTACAGGCACACTTCAGCTAACAAAGCCTCCGGCAAAATTCATTTTGAGAAAGTCTTTTCATGCCTGACAGCTCTCTGTGTTTCTTCTTCATCCTCTGTCTTGCTGGAAAGTTTTTTTTTAGCAGTGTCAACATTGTGGGGATGGTGAGTGGGGGTTGGAAAAGCACAAACCTTTGATGTTGTGTTAAAATAGCATGTCTGTAAAGCAATGCAATATAGCTTGAGTTTGAAAAAACAAGGTTTTGTTCCAGGCAATCCTGCTGCAGGAAAGGTGAGCTGCAGCTGCCATCAGAATACCTTACTGAGCATGCTTTATGTCACGACCCAGGCTGCAGAGCACCAATAACCATACACAGAGGCCAGAATCTATCTAATATCTTTATTAAGGAAATATATAAAGTCAATAAAAATAAGTGTAGAATGTAGTTCAGAAGAAGACCTTTCAGGAAAGGTCAATTATAGTCCAAGAAAACAATGTCCAATATAAAATATTAAGGTCCAAAGTTGTAATCCAATAACCGAAACACTCACTTTGCCAAGCAAAGTGAGGGGAGATGACAAGGTTCTTAGTCCAAGGAACTTGAGGCAAGGCTAGGAAGTAAACTTGATTCTTGGAACACAAGGCTTGATACAAGGCAGCAAGGAACGAGGAACAGGGACAAAATCCGTGGTAAAATACTTGGCAAGGTCCTGGAAGACAAGGCTGAGTCCTAGGAAGCAAGGCAAGGTCCGTGGAGGTAAACAAGGCTGGGAACGGGAACGAAGGCTTGGAAACAGAAACGAAGGCTTGGAAGCGGGAGTAGCGCTGTCCACACACAACCTACTCCAGTTGCTGACGAATTGACTCCGCAAAATTCCTTCAGGGCAAAGAACCTAAATAGGGTCTCGTTTTCCCACCAAAGAACACTTCTCTGGGGAACCAGAACCGAAAGTCAATCTCTGTGTCCAGATGCATGACTCCCTAAAATTTCTCATGAAAGCAGTCTTAATCAGCTGAATGCCTGGCTGCGATTCTCAGGCTTCTGCGATTAGCCTGCTGAACTCCTTTCTGTTGTTGATAATAGTTACGGCGAGAAAATGGGGGAGATTTTGACTCAGGGCTTGTTTGGCAGCTTTCTGGAAGACAAACCTCCTGCAGGTGCAAGGGCTCCAATTCTGGCTGGGAAAATTCCAATTCTGGCTGAAACGGTGGAAAACCCAAGTTTTCCTCTTCATCTGTCACCACAGCGCTAGGAACGGGACTACATGGCCCATGAGTCATCACACTTTAACAGCTCACTGAAATGCAACACCGCCTGAGCTCTGCGAGTGCAGCATTTTTCAGAATAAAGCAGAGAGTGTTTGATGACCAGGACATCCGTAGAGAGACCAAGGTGTTTGTTTATAAAGCCATTATCTTGTCGAAGGCTTTCATGGCCGGAATCACAAGGTTGTTGTATGTCTTTCGGGCTGTGTGGCCATGTTCCAGAAGTATTCTCTCCTGACATTTCACCCACATCTATGGCAGGCATCCTCAGAGGTTGTGAGGTATGGATAAACTAAGTAAGGAAAGGAAAGATAATATATCTGTGTAGAGTCCAGGGTGTGGCAAGAGTCCCTTGTCACTGGGAAGCCAGCATTAATGTTTCAGTTAATCACCCTAATTAGCATTGGAAAGGTTTTTGTCTCTTGCCGGGGGGCATCCTTTGTTAGTCATTAGCTGTGCTCTGCCCTCAGAATGTTGGTTCCCATCCACTGTTTTGATTTTAGAGTTTTTTTAATACTGGTAGCCAGATTTTGTTCATTTTCATGGTTTCTTCCTTTCTGTTGAAGTTGTCCAACTCTCCCCCCATCCTTCCAGGCGCTGTTTCACCAGCAAGTGTGCCACTCTGGGACAACAGCCAACACAATACGGGAAGGCAGTTAGCACAACATCAAGCACAATACAGGAAGTGTTTGGGGAAAAGTGTCCAAGGACACTTCCACTCCAGTTGGGAGCAGGGCCTCTGACAGAAGTTACATGATACTATGTGATGGCAAGCCGAAGAAGGCTTGGAGCATCCTAGAACGGTTTTCAAATGTAACTTTAAATTTCACTTTTAAGAGTTTCAGAGCTCTTGTGGCACAACCACCAGGCCCCAACCTGTCATGTGCAGCATTTGTTTATGTAGTTACCCATTGTAAGCTACTCTGCTGCTGTCAAAAGGGGGGCATCCACGTGACCAAGAAGAAGGAGGGGTCATTGCCCCTCTCCTTCTTCCTGGTTATCTGGGTGCCCTGTTTGGACATCAGCAGAGGCAGAGGCACCCCCAAATGCCATGTTCTTGGATGGAGCTCACGGCTGACTGTGAGTGGTGGTCATGATATGAAATGAGCCATCCCCTTACCCTGTACTGTTCAGTGCTGAGAAAATGTGGTTTTGTGGTATTCATCTTACCATCAAACTTGGCCAAATTTACTCATTTGCAATAATTTCCCAACAGGGAATTTGATTTTCCCTTTACACACAACCTCAGACTGAGGCAACATTTAATCTGAACATCCCACAATAATTCCAAACTCTGTTGAATCTATCACTGCCACCTCAGATCTCATCACTGTGTATGTGAAGTCCTTTGTCATTTTAATGCCCATTCCTGGGCTTAAAGATATCATTTTGAAACACCTCCTGGTCTGTTTTTTTTTAATTTATGTATTTTATAATCATATTATTATAGTAAACATGGTCACATTTAATTCCAGAACATTTTTTTAAAAACCATATTTCCAATACACGCCTTTCTGGGAAGTTTCTGATTACCTTCCCCACTTAAAAGAGCTCCCTATGTATTCCTCTACCCTCTTTTCTGCCTTCTATCTGGTTTCTAATGGATAAGAGGATTTCTCTTATCTCAACTGCAAAGTTTATTCAAGAGACTTTATTGACTAACATGGACAAAAGACTTGACTGAAAGTCAGAATAACCAGTATCTACTATTTTACGCCTGTCCATTTCACATATTTATTGGCACATGACAATTGGTTTTTCTAATTCAGATTTTGCAATTGATGTAAAATCAGTAAGGAGTCATAAACTTCTATCTTTGCTTTAACACAATTTCTGCATTATGTCCTTTCACCAGCTGGACTTCATTCACACAAACATTTGGTACCTATGTTGTCGAGCAAATTTGGGGTTTGCCTCAGAAGCAGGGCGAACCAATGTCCTCTGACAGCAGGATTCGATCCTGGCCAGCGGGGGCGCTGCAAATTAAAAATCCTATTTCCCACGATAATCTCACCCAGATCTTGAAGAGAGAGAACCGAGTTGTCTTTATTTCGAGTCAGCTGACGCGGATGCCAAGACGCAATCGCTCGCAGTGATGACATGCACCCTGATACAATGCAGCATTTTTTATAAGCAAAAAGACAGGCGGAGCGATTCAAATCTCCCTCCCCACCTTTCCTCACCCAGTTCCACTCTGATTGGCTCTTTGACTGGGTGGCGTGAAATCCCCCCAATCAGATGGCTTCCTACAGTCCGGCGTCTCTACCAATCAGAGACAAGGGGCGGACTGAGCAGCGATCAATGGACAGCCAAGCAGATTATGAAAAGGATGAATGAGTCAATATGTCTTAAATGGGTGCCAATTTACATATGTGTCTGACACGCTGGGAATGGGTCTTGGGAATGGGTCTGGTTTATTGACAAAGGGAGAGCGGTTTCCCGAATAATTCGGCTCTTCCTGCCAGATGTGCAGATGAAAGGCGAGCAATTTCCCTTCCGATGGCATGCTCTGAACTCAGAAGGGGGAATAGCCCGGGTTATGGTCCATGCAAGAGTAGGTGATAATCTCTTCTGGACAGGGTGCTCCAGCCCATCTGGGGGGCTGTCTGCACATAGCCAGAGTCAAACCTCAGTCATTCTATTTTTCATATTGCAACATATATTTCATAATAGAAAAGAAGGGAAAAGGGACATGCAGGGTACACAGAGAAATCCATGAAATCAGATCATCAGCCCACCACCCACGCATAAGTTTAGTTCACAATCCTTTCAGAGAAATATGAAATTAAAGGAAATATAGCCTTCAATGGATGTCCATAGTGGGGTCACATGGTCGAAAGGTCAGCAGGAGGGGGGTCTCCAGGGCTGGGTGTAGATGCTTGGATGATCCTCTCCATGCCTGCACGTAGTCTGATCTTCTGTGGCCTGGTTTTCATTGAAAAATGCTTATTTTCATTGAGGGAAAACATTGTGCAACGAGGGAATCCCTGGTTTGACAATCAGATGTTTTGGTGTTTTAAATTTGTCCAATTCTGGCGCTGTTGGTTGTCCTGGAACCAGGGGCTTAGAAAAGTTATGTAAACAAAAGATAGACATGCTCCAAGCAGTTTTGGGTGAATTATGGCTCAAAATGTGAGCCCCCATGTTAATCAATGGCAAGAGAGAAAGAGAGAGAGAGAGCGAGAGAGAGCGAGAGAGAAATGGGAGGCTTTGCAGCAAGGCTTGGAATGACTGCAGTGTTTCAGAAGGGAAACGGAAGAGTTTTACCATGCAAGGAGTTAAGAATAGGATACAAAATAACCACTTAAGAGAAGATTGAATTAAAAAAAGAAATGATACTTTTTATTCAGGGATTAGTTACATTGTCAGGGGCTGATAGAAAAAGGGGATCTTTAAGCTGCCACTGGAACATACAGTAGAGTTCCGGTTAACTGACTTCCGGTTAACCGACACTCCGCATTATCTGACGTCCCAGGCCCCTTGGGAGGTGCTCATGCACGTTGCTAGGTAGCTTGCTATCTACCTAGCAACGCGCACAGGTGCCTCCCAAGAGGCAGGGTGGCGAGCAGAGAAGCGCCCGTGCGCGTTGCTAGGTAGATAGCAAGCTACCTAGCAACACGCACGGGCGCTTTGCTAAGCCGAGTGCTCACTGCTCTGCCCCTTGGGAGGCGCCTGTGCGAGTTGCTAGGTAGATAGCAAGCTACCTAGCAACACGTACGGGCGCTTCTCAAGGGGCAGAGCGGTGAGTACTCGGCTTAGGAAGCACCCCTGAGCATTGTTAGGTAGCTTGTTATCTACCTAGCAACGCGCACGGGCACCTCCCAAGAGGCAGGGCAGAAGCTTGCTATCTACCTAGCAACGTGCACGGGACCTTCCTTCAGCTGGCTTGCTGGATAATAGGGCCTCCCTATTATCCGTCAGATCCAGTTATTCGACATTTGGCCCGCCCGTTTATGTTGAATAACCGGAACTCTACTGTACTTCATTCTTTTATTGATTTCAGCATGGTTCCTATGAATCTGTGGAACTCCCTGCTGCAGGTCAAATTAGACTGAATGCAGATGGTCGCCCTGGTTCGACCACACCTATGCTGGGTTTCTGCAGCAGGGGCTGTTTAGCTGTGTGTTTTGCTTTACAAGGAGGTTTTTTTGGACAGATTTTTAAAGATATGTTTTAATTGCAGTTAATATTTTACAGGGGTGTGTATTGATTGATTAATTTTACTTTTGAGTGAAAAGCAGGTTACAATCAAACATATCTATCATGAAAATAAGAGTATTGCTTACCCTACTTTGCAGATGGAAAGACATTATTGTACAAAATAAACTGATTCTTGCACAAAAATATGGGTCTCTATATAGAAAACTGATGTATAAAATTGTACATTTTTTCCTGGAAAAAATGGGATTTAGGACAAAAAACGCACGCCATACTCTCTAATTGTCATGATTAAACAAACTTCTAGAGTCTCTCATAGTTTGTATGTTCTTCTCAATGATAATTTTTGCTTCCTTAATGACAGCCTGGTGTTACTTGGCCATGCAGATCCTGGTTTTCATCTGTGACACTGTAGAGCAGGAGTCCCTTAACTAAGGCCTGAAGGTGGCATGCAGCCCTCTAAGGTTGTTTAACTGGACTCAACTTAAGAACAAATCTACAAAACCTATCTTGTTCATAACTTGGGGATTCCCAGTAGTGCTCAAAATTGCACAGAAACTCTTGACGTCTTACAGAGTGGAGAAAAAATTATTGAGTGGGAGAATGAAGGAACATTTATCTCCTTCTAAAATATCTGCAGATCAGGTCTACGTAGGCATCATAATTGTTGAAGTCAAGCAATCTTTGGATTCTGCCTGCAGAAATCAAAGGTTGTGATGATAGCATAAAAGACTGTCTAAAATCAATTATCAGTCATATGTATAGGTACAATTAATGTAATTCAAGTGGTTGCTTAATAACCCATGATTATTAAGGTCCCATGTGACATGTTCCTTTGCCAGGTTGCCCCTCAAACTTCTGACCCTAGGAATCCTGCCACTTACTCTGCCCTTGTTCTCCCTTGCTGGTTTGCATTACTGGGCCACAGGGTGATCTCTTAAATGTGGAATTGTTGTTCTGTTGTGTGGCTTCTTCAATTATAGTGTGCATGGTCTGACTCCAATTCAGGCTAGAGAGCAAGAATCAGCAACAATAATTGGTCTATTAAGCACAGTAGAACACTATAGTCACCTCTGATATTCTATTCTTTCAGTTATTCAAAATCATTGGCTGTCTGCACATTCAAAATTCTGTCTTTATCAGTTCCAAACCTTCATTGGGTCAACTTCAAACCTTGTCAGTGCCAGTTTGAATACATGCCTCTATCTTTTGGTACTTTCTGCTCCCCTATATCCCTCCTTCACAGCCTTCCTGAGCCATGATTCCCTGCCTTCAGGCCAAGTATACCTACATCTCCTTCACACCCCTCAATTCATCTATTATGCAAATAGACCAGTTTGATGTACTTTGGAAGTAATGCTCACAATGATACATTAAACAGATGTTTTTGCTGTGCAGAACTCTGGACTGAAGCCAGGGATCCTGTGATGGAAGAATGCAAGAAGACAATATCTGCACCCAAAAAGACTCATTGGATGATTGATGAAACTCTTCAAGCTGTTATGAATGGACAAGAAGCAAAAAAATTAAGGGAACACAAGTTATTGCTGTTGTTTCTTATCCACTTCTCCTTGTGGAGCAAGGTGGGGCACAACATAGCTAAAAACACATCATCATGGGATAAGAATTCTATAAGTCTCATTTCAAAAGGCCTTTTATAAGGAATCAAAATACCTGTGAAAGAGGGGTGAGCTACTTTTTTTTTATTTGATCAAGAACAACACTGAATTAAGTCTAATAAAGAACTTTCGGATTGTAATAGTTTTAAATGGTACTTTTTTAGACAAAAGCATATTATAAAGATTTAAAATGAACAAAACTGTGTGGTTTAAAACAAATGTGCATGTAAGATACAATTATGTGAGGATGGTGCACATTTGATTGGCAAGACATATAAAGTTTTGTTAAAATTGAGTTTGAAGAGGGACAAGTTAAAGATGGCATGACAAAATGGGCTCAAGATTTTGGATACAGTACATAGAACAATGGGGAAAATATGGTCAAAACATTGTCTAGGCATTGCTCTTTCTTCAAACAAAATGAGCATAGTCTTTGCCTAGAAAATGTAGAAATGCATGGCTAGCTTCCAGCACTGTAAAATGAGACTACAGCAGAGTATAGTAAACATTGGCAAAGGTATGTGCTGTATTCTTCAGTTCTATATAATCAATTTCCCTTTCTCTTTTCATTATTAACTTTCATTGTTTTCCTCTTCCCTTCTCTATCTCTCATTCTCTTTTTCTGCATGAAACCAGATCTCGCCCCTTGTTCTCTTTCTTCATCTTCTTCATCACATGGGCATCCACAACCCTTGGGTAAACAACATCGTATTGTTTCACACATATACAGTACTCTGTCTTCTTCCCCTTATTCAAATCTCCTACTTAATATTTACCTTCTTTCTTCCTTACATTCTCTTTTACCCTCTTTTCTGCTTCTCCCCTTCTCCAGTTCTTCTGGCAAATTTCTCCTCCCTACCCTACCCCTCTCTGTCTCACATCAATCTACTCTAATATATTCTCCACCCTAGCATTACCTTCTCTTCCTCTGCAGCTTTTTCATTTTAGGTGTCCCACAATGAAGGCATTAAAACCTGATTGGGATATACTAGGTTTTCAGCATCTGTTTCAGCTGTTTCATCTGTGTTTTTGTTTTGTGCCATTCATTTGTTTAACACGATATGACAGACCCCTCCCCAAATGGAAGAAGCAGTGAGAAGAAAGGAAAGTGGGATGGGTAACTCTTTGGGCACCTGATTTTCTTCCCAGTGGTAGCAGTGGGCAGGCTTCCCATGCTCCCCTTCCCCTAGGGGTAGAGCATCTCACCATTTCATTGAATCTCAGGCTCTCTCCAGCATTCATTTGAATTGTTATGGTTGGTGGGGTAAACCCCTGTCTCTGGATTTGGATAGGCAAAATGAAGTCTGTGGCTCATTGATGCTGTTTTTGCAGCCCTTGGCTCTTCTTCAGGCTTCATTATCTTTTTAAATGGGTAGCAAGGCCCCACTGTACTTTTCAACACACAGGGAAAGAGACTCTCTTTAATAGAATGTGTGTGTGGCTTCCATGCCCAAAGTGCCTGTGACTGCCAGAGCTGGCAGCTGAGCATAGAGCAGAGGAGCAGAGCACCTCTTAGACACTTGGCACTCAGTGTTCGCCTCTAAGTCCTGGCAGTCACAGGCTCTTTGAGTATGTGTAGCCTGTGGACCCATAGAGCCTGTGACTGTCAGGACTTGCAGGTGAGCACCAAGTGCCAAGTGCCTAAGAGGCACTCTGCTCCTCTGCTCGGCACTCAGCTGCAAGCCCTGGCAGTCACAGGCACTTTGGGCCTAGAGGCCACACACATTCTCTCTTAAAAAGAGTCTCTTTCCCTATTTGTTGAAAAGTACGGGGGGGGGGGGGGGGGCTCACTACTCATTTAAAAAGATAATGAAGCCTGAAGAACACCCAACGGCTGCAAAAACAGCATCAATGAGCCACAGACTGCATTTGCCTATCCAAATTCAGAGAGAAGGGTTTACCCTACCAACTGTAACAACTCAAATGAATGCTGGAGAGAACCTGAGGCTCAGTGAAATTGTGAGACCCTCTAGCCCTAAAACTGAGGGGAAGGGGAGCGTGGGAAGCCCTCCCATGTTGGCTAATGGGGCAAAACCTTTGTTCATTTGGATAAAGAACAAAACAGCTAATTCCCCGTTTCCCCAAAAAGTCCCCGTTTCTGGAAGCAGCGCTCAAAAACAAAAATGGAGCCATACAAATAAAACCAACAGAAACGGATAGCGATTCTATACAAAAACACAAGACTTTTAGATATGCTTCGAAAGATAGAATTATCCTGCTGGTTGACTATACAACAATGCTCTAGGTGATTGGGATATCTGAAATGGTAACAACATTCCATCGACTACACATGGAAAATCAGGCAACACCATGGATTTGATATAAATCCCTCGTTTCATATTTGGATAT